>NW_003852441.1:12059703-12060795 GCF_000181295.1 Otolemur garnettii | reverse complement strand
TTTTTTTTTTTTTTGAGACAGAGCCTCAAGCTATTCTCCTGGGTAGAGTGCTGTAGCATCACAGCTCATAGCAACCTCCAACTCCTGGGCTCAAGTGAGTTTCCTGCCTCAGCCTCCCAAGTAGCTGGGACCACAGGCGCCCACCGCAACGCCTGGCTATTTTTTGGTTGCAGCTGTCATTGTTGTTTGGTGGGCCCGGGCTGGATTCAAACCCACCACCTTAGGTGTATGTGGCTGGAGGCTTAGCCACTTGAGCCACAGGCGCCGAGCTTTAAAACTTTCTAATTATCAGTTTGGCAAGTAAATGGTTAACTGTAATCCTATTTTGTAAGAAGTGAATTTTTGGGAGTAAGGGAAATTAGAAAGAAAGAAAAATGGCATTGTATATGGAAAGAACATTGTGTAATAAATTTATCCTAAAACAGAGTAGTTAAAAAAGGTGGGGTGAAAGACAAGACAAAAGTTAAAGATTTAAAATGTTTGTAGATTATTTGTGCAAGTTAAGTGAAACTCATAAAAGATTTTGTGAGGAAATTTACATGTGATCCAGTTAACTATGTATTTCCTTTAGAATCATTTATTTTGTATCTTGAACAAATATTTTAAGCCTTTAATATTTGAGAAACCTCCCCAAATCAAAACTAACTTTAGGGCTTGGTGCCCATAGCACAGTGGTTGTGGTGTTGGCCACATGAACCGAGATGGGCAGGTTCTGAGCCTGAGAAAAACAAATTAGACTTATATGATTTGTTAAAAGTATATGGGAAACATTGTCAAATATAAAATGGTAATTAATTTTATATGAATTAGGTTATATATATATTCTAATATTATAAAGCATTAATCTGTCCTAATGTATAAAGCATTGGTCTGTCCTAATGTGTAAGACATTAGTCTATCCTAACATATGCTGTCACTAATAATTTTAATTCATCTAAAAAGAAAAATGTTGTTTTATGTAACTGACTGAGTTCAAAGTTCAACCAAAAAAAGAAAATATTAAGAAAGACTGACGAATTCTCTCAAATTCAAATTCCTGATGTTTTTAGAAAAGCAGATTTTTTGAACTTTCTTTTTTTTTTTTTTTTTTTT
>NW_003852441.1:12057812-12058767 GCF_000181295.1 Otolemur garnettii | reverse complement strand
AAAAAAAAAAAAAAAAAAAAAAAGGCCTTTGGAAGACTGGCCAGATACCCATCAGTAAAATTTCCTAACTTGTAGTAAGTAACAAAGGTGACTTACTAATGGGTCCAGGAATTGAAATGTGCTTGGGAACCTCAAAAGAAGAGGAATTTACCCACTGCATACAGGTATCTAATGGCACAGATGAAACCTGGATTCGTGAAAAGCTTCAAGTCCAACTGAAACCCCATACAAAAAATTCCAGCAAAGCCAATTTTAAAGGGAACCTAGGTAACTAAAAATTAATTATTCTTACTGCACTCTATGCAAATAATCAAACCCAGTATACTGAAGGTACTGTTTATTTTAGTAACTGCTTTAATGGAAAGAAAAATTGGAGCGAGAAAATAGTTCAAAAATGGCTATAACCCACCTGTATTATTAAACCTCAAATTTGCTGTACTATCAACTAAAATATTATAAACTAAAGCTTTAAATAACATATAGGCCTCAAAAACTTAAAGTGAAATACAAAATCATAAAAACAGAAATTAGTAAACTCTGCCAGAAAGCAAAGCTTAATTGAATACAGGCCTTACCACTGGTGTTGTTCAAAGAGACCTCTATCAATTCTCTACAATTTAGCAGAAACTCCTAAAAGAACTACAAAAGACTGAACTAAAAGGACAAAAACTCTAGAAAAAGTAGCAAGGAAGATCTTCACTTGGGTAATTAACTGTGTTTTGTTTAATCTTTTGTGCCTGTACATCCAAGAACTTTCTCTCTAGAGAATCAAGGGAACCAAGTCTAAGTCTAAAATCAGAAACTAATCCCCCTGAAACCAAGGTAAAAAGGACTTTACACCATCATCCTGACCACATGCACAGCAGTGAAAATGAAAAGAATCCTCACCTGGAGTCATCACAGCTGGCTAAATAAAACTTCACTACCCCTTGGCTTTTTTTTTTTTTTTTTTTTT
>NW_003852441.1:12054991-12056576 GCF_000181295.1 Otolemur garnettii | reverse complement strand
AAAAAAAAAAAAAAAGACTGTCAATTAAAAATCTAAAAGAGGCCAGGCACGGTGGCTCACACCTAAAATCTTAGCACTTTGGGAGGCTGATGCAGGTGGATTGCCTGACCTGAGGAGTTTGAGACAAGCCTGAGCAAGATGGAGACCCTGTTTCTAGAAATAGCCAGGTGTTGTGGTGGATACCTGTTGTTCCAGCTACTTGGGAGGCTAAGGCAAGAGGATCGCTTGAGTTTGAGGTTGCTGTGAGCTATGATGCCAGGGCACTTTACCTATGGTGACAGAGTGAGACTCTGTCTCGAAAAAATAAATAAGCGGTGTGGGGGGGAGGTCACAGTGTGTGACACACCTCTTGGAGGCAGGAGACAGTTATAAGAGGGACTTTACCTAAGGAATGCAAGTAGTATTACCTGATTATTTGTACCCTCAATGATTTCCCAACAATTCAAAAAAAGAGATAAAGTTGGAGATAAAGCATGGGCCAAAAATGAAATTTAAAAAATTCAAGAAAGAAAGAAAAAAAGAAAAAGAAAAAAAGACTTGTATTATTCACAGTATGAACTGTCACACAAAGATGACAATACATTAAGATATTATGCCTTTATCAAGATACAATTCACATACCATACAATTCACCATGTTAAAGTGTAAAATCTAGCGGTTTTCATTTTCTGAAGAATTGTGCAGCCATCACTCCAATCAATTTTAGAACATTTTCATCACCCCCTAAAGACATCTCCTACTTTCCCCTTTACCCATTTGCCATCGTTCCCCAGTTCTCAAATCCCTCAGCATTAGGCAATCACTAATATGCTTTCTGTCTCTGTGGATTTGCCTGTTCTGGACATTTTATATAAATGGACTACTATGTGGTCTTTTGTGACTTTCACTTAGCATAAGGTTTTCAAGGCTCATCCACGTTGCAGCATATACCCAGTACTTCATTTCTTTTTACTGCTGAATATTTCATTGTATGGCTATAACACATTTATTTACCCCTTCAGCAGTTGATAGGTCTTTGGGTTTTCCACTCCATTTTTTGACTATTATAAATAGTCCTGCTTTGAACATTGATGTACAAGGGGTTTTTTGTTTGTTTGTTTAGAGACAGAGGCTCACTATGTCACCTTGGGTAGAGTGCCAGGGCATCACAACTCATAGCAACCTCCAGCTCTTGGGCTTAAGCGATTCTCTTGCCTCAGCCTCCCGAGGAGCTGGGACTATAGGCGCTCAGCACAATGCCCAGCTATTTTTGTTGTTGTTGTTGTCATTGTTGTTTAGTCTCAGTATATGTGGCTGGCGCCCTAGCCACTGAGCGGCAAGTGCACAGACCAAACTTAGGCATTTTATTTATTTATTTTAAATGTTTCCTTTTATTCTGTCAAGTTTATTTATTTATTTATTTGAGATAGAGTCTCAAGCTGTTGCCCTAGGTAGAGTGACATAGCATCACAGCTCACACCAACCTCAAACTCCTGGGCTCAAGCGATTCTCCTGCCTCTGCCTCCCAAGTATCTGGGACTACAGGCACTCACCACAATGCTGGGCTATGTTTTGGTTGCAGCCATCATTGTTGTTTGGCGGGCCA
>NW_003852441.1:12046948-12052670 GCF_000181295.1 Otolemur garnettii | reverse complement strand
GGGTTGAGTGCTTTGGCATCACAGCTCACAGCAACCTCCAACTCTTGGGCTCAAGCGAGTCTCCTGCCTCCGCCTCCCAAGTAGCTGGGACTACATGAGCCCGCCACAACGCCCTGCTATTTTTTGGTTGCAGCCGTCATTGTTGTTTGACGGGCCCAGGCTGGATTCGAACCGCATGCTCAGGTGTATGTGGCTGGCCCCTAAGCCGCTTGAGCCACAGGCGCTGAGCCATGCTACTCTTCTCTACAGAGAATCTTTTTCAGGGAAGTGGTAGGCAATTCTTTTGGAAATCATAGAGCACAGTTGGGAGAAAAACAGAAATGTTACGTCAAGTCTCTTCCTTGAGTGTTAAAACAACCGAATGGCCTCTGGGTTAAGTCAAAGGAACCAATACAGACTGAAGACTTATACAAGATGGTGGCCAGTACAGGACCGCTCTATCTCTCTGGGTGAAACTCTATGACAGAGTAGGGGCGTACAGTTTAGAGAAGTGAAGCCGAAATGGGTGGTAACCTGACCACACTAGTAAGCTAGGAAAAGAGAAGCGGAAAGAGATCTCTCGCGCATGTGTAGAACTAGAGGGAAAGGTTCCAAGACAGGGGGCCCACCCCACAGAGCAAGTTTTCTGAAACGTGTGAGTTGTCTAAGTACAGTTAAAGCTGTAGTGGGGCGTTTCCTAGGACGCATGCGTTGTAGACGAGACAGTGGCGTGGTCTTTCAACGCCCGGCATACGGACGACGTCTGAGGTGGAAGGGGCGTTTTAGGATTCCCAACACGCATGCGTTCTGAGACCAAGGCGTTTCCTTCGGAAGGTGTGGAGTGTGGGGCTCTTTATTGCGCAGGCGCAAATACTGTTCGGTAGGGTGAGTAGTCTACCAAGAGGAGGGAAGAGGAGGTTGAAGGGATTAAAAAAAAACGGGTGCGCCTGCGCGTTGCCCACTAGTCGGAAGAGCTCAAGATTTCTGAGGGGCGGGGTCACGCACGCACGTCATTGGACGGGTAGGTAGGAGGGAGGGTGGAGCGCGGGGAGGATCTATGCGCTTGCGCAGTGCGGGGGTGGAGGGCGGAGGGGATAGCTAGCACGCTTGCGCGGCTGTCATAGGGCTGCTTGGTTGGTCAGTGGGGAGTCGGCGCCTGCGTACTAAGACCCGTGTGCAGCAGCGGCGGCGGCGGTAGAGGCGGCGGCGGCGGCGGCAGCGGCAGCGGGCTCGGAGGCAGCGGTTGGGCTCGCGGCGAGCAGACGGGGTCGAGTCAGTGCGTTCGCGCGAGGTGAGAGCGGGCAGGGTGCGCGTGCGCGGAACCTTGGCTTGGGCCTGGAAGGAGAGATGGAACTGCGCGGGGGTCGGGGAGGGGGAAGAGGGGAGCGGCGGTCACCACCGCTCGGGTTCGGTAGGGAAGCCGCGGGAGGTACTGAGAGGCGCGGGCGCGCGCCTCAGTTGGCGCGCAGGGTGACGGTTGGGGCCGGCCGGGTGACGTTGGAGCGACGCAGGGCGGGGGACGGCGAGCCGCGAGGCCGCCACGCGGGAGAGGCCGCCAGGCGGCCACGCCGGGGCGAGGGCCAGGGGCCAGATCGGCCCCCAAGGGGCAAGGGTACCTGGTCCGTTGAGGACCGGGCGCCGCACAGCCACGTGAGGTGGGGGAGGGTGCTGTTTGGTGAGAGGGCATGTTCGGGGGGGGGGGTTGGCGGCCGGCGAGGGGGAGGGGAGGCGGCGTGGCTCCGGCTTAGCGCAGCCTTTGAGGAGAGGGCGGCCGCAGCACCGGAAGTGCCCCCTACGGGAGGCTGCCCTAGGGGTCGGAGGCCGCATGGCCGAACGTGGACCGGGGCCGCATGGCAGCGCGGGGACCCCTCCCCCCGGGTCCCGGCCACCGGAAACCTCGGAGGGCCACGTGGTGGGCGGGAGCCGACAGCCCCCGGCGCGGGGGACGCGGGTGATCTGGTCTTTGCGGGGTCTGAGGGAGCCTGGGATTTTGAGAAGTGGGAGATGTTTTAAACTCCCCCTTTTTGATCACCCAGGAGGGCCCGCAGCAGGCGTATGTTAGCTCTCCAATCTCATGGGCCCTGAAGTTTTTCCCCCTTATTCTCTTGTGAAGTGAGATGGCCAGGTATAAGTGGCACTGTTCTGAGGTAAGAGGCCAGAGAAATAGGGAAACTGAGGGCGATTGGACAGGAGCCCAACTCTTATGCCGACGGGTACCGATAGTATCTTAAAGTCCTGGGCAGATGAGTTTTCCACCGTGATATGACTCTTCACCTTGTCACCCGTTTGTGGTTTGGCAGTTGTTCGGTTTTATATAGTCCTTAACTCTACCAGCCTAGTTTGACTTATACTACTACTACCAACCTTTTGCTTTCATTTTATTGTCATTCACCACCTCCCACTCCCCCACTTTCTACTGACTGTACAGGCCCGGCTTTTCAGGCGGACAGGACAGGTGCATCCTGGGAAAGTAGGAGGGCCCTCCGGGAGAGGCTGGGTTCTGGGGTTCCCTCTGGGAACTTAGATCGACGTGTTTGGCTGGGGGATCATTTAGGAAATAACTTTACTTTCTCCTCCTTGATTCCATCTGCAAGTGCATGTTGGCAAGGCGGGAATCCCCCAAAGAGGCCTTGTGGTTTCCTGTACTAGTGACTCGTTTGTGTGTGGATGGTGGTGGTGGGGGGTGTAACAGATGGGTGGGGCCTTGTCCTCCGGTCTCCACCCACCCTCCCCCATTAGCCCCACCCTTTCGCTGGAGCATAGCTGCTCACCTAATTATAGCCCTGGCTATGTGTGGGGAAGAGGGTGGTTGGTTTCAGTGGCAACTAACACCTGAGTCCCCCCCCCCCTCCAGGAAGTAGCTTTCCTCATCTCTGAAATTTGGCATTCTAAGTCCCTGGAGCCTTCCTTTCCCAAGCTGCTACTTTGGCTTTCATTTCTGGGCAGGACACAGCTATTCCCCAATCCCATACACACACCAGTTCTTAAGTATATTTGAGCCTAGTCACTATTTAGTTCAGGAACCTTGACTTTATTTTATCTGGATAACGGATAAGAGTTGGGGGAAACGGAGCAGTATTTCTAGAGAAATGGGATAGATGGGAGGTCTTGTTTAACCTCCATCCTTACTCGTTCTTTTCTTGGCTCTAGTTGGAATCGAAGCCTCTTAAAATGGCAGATGATTTGGACTTCGAGACAGGAGACGCAGGGGCCTCAGCCACCTTCCCAATGCAGTGCTCAGCATTACGTAAGAATGGCTTTGTGGTGCTCAAAGGGCGGCCATGTAAGATCGTCGAGATGTCTACTTCGAAGACTGGCAAACACGGCCATGCCAAGGTTAGAATTTCACTGCACATCTTTCCTTCCCAAAGCCAGTGTCCTTGGGGCTTCTGGCAGCAAGCTACCATGAATCCCAGCCAGGCCCTCTATCTTCCTTTAGCTCTGCTCATACTGTCTGATCCCTTTCCTGTTTAGCACTCAGCCCTTTCAGACACCTGCTCCTCCATCTTCAGCCTCTTTTATGGTTACCTTTCTGTCCCCTCATCCTTCTCTGGTAGTCCCTTCATTTCTCCAGCTTTATGCCAGTCTCTTAACGTCTCTTCATGTGCCTTCATGCTCCAGCTAATAATGTGTTCCTTAATTTATTCCTCCCAGTTGTTTTTCTCTTGCTTTTAGCCTCTGTAGATGTCTTTGTTTCTATTGCTTTTTCCAGAGTTTTCAAGCCTAGTAAAGAATGCACCCTTCCCTGGAAGGACCTACTTCTGAGCTTTCAAATAACCTTGCTGCCTCATTCTCCAGTTATAGCTTTCCCTTGGAACTCTGATGTGTGCTATCAAACTGTCTCCCTCCCTGTTTGCCCCAGCCCACTCCTCTTGGATTCCTTGAGCCTCTGTGCTTTCTTGGGTCTTAACATTCTTGCTAGTACTTCCCTTGTCACTTCAGTCTTGCCTTCTCCCGCCCCAGTATTTCAGTTAGCTGATTTCTTGTTGAATTTCTTGAGGTTTGTTCCCTGATCAGTTTTTCTGTCTTTTATTGACATCCATCTTGCCTATTCCCTAAGATTGAGGTCCTTCTCTGTGCTCTTTTGTGCCTAACTGCTTAGTTCTTTCTGATCTCCCCACAAGTCTTTTTTTTTTTCCTTTTTAGCTCTCTTCCTTTAACATTTCTTCCTAATTTCTCAGCTTTTTCCCTATTACCTTCCTAATTTTCCAAGTTCTCAGCCCCTGTACCAGTGTCTGGAAAACTCTTCTAAACTTTATGTAGACTCCTCCTGCTCCCCTAAGTTCTTAACATTTTGCTTGTCGATGTTTTTCTGCCAAAATAACCACTTCTTGGGATCTGCCCTGTAATGTTCCCTTGTGTTGTCAAGGGAACACATTGTCAACCCCAATCTATTCAATGGTGGTCTTCTATCCTCAGGTTCGTGTTTTTGTTTTTTTAAAGGCTTTAATGTTTCTTCTCTGAGTCGATTGGTTCAATTCCGACTCTCCTGATCTTTGCCCTGGCAATGTAGTCTAACTTCCCCTCACCCAAGGGCAACTGGATCCTTTATCTCCATCCTAGAGTTTGGTTGGGTTTCTCTTTGTGATGCATACATACAGGTCCACCTGGTTGGTATTGACATCTTTACTGGAAAGAAATATGAAGATATCTGCCCGTCAACTCATAATATGGATGTCCCCAATATCAAAAGGAATGATTTCCAGGTATGTAGATGATCTGGATAAGGAAGGGTTAGTGTTTTATGGAGGGAAAACATGAATTGAACAGGAGAACTTGTGCTGGGAGAGTGGAGGGAAATGGCAGGAGAGGATATTTGAAATTAGTAGTTTGCTGGCACCCCTGTTTATTTATCACAACCTTTACCCTCAGCCTACATAGGCCTACCTTCAACTTCCTTCCCTATCTGTTCCCCAGCTGATTGGCATCCAGGATGGGTACCTATCACTGCTTCAGGACAGTGGAGAGGTGCGAGAGGACCTTCGTCTGCCTGAGGGAGACCTTGGCAAGGAGATTGAGCAGAAGTATGACTGTGGAGAAGAGATCCTGGTATGCTGCTTCCCTCCCCTCCTTTTTTTTTAACTTAAAGAACTTGTACAGCATTATGTGTCCCTCCCTTTTCTGCTCAGCTTTGCTATGGTTCTTCCTCTGAGCTCAGACATCTGTTGACTGTCCCCCTTGGTCTTCCAGATCACAGTGCTGTCTGCCATGACAGAGGAGGCAGCTGTTGCAATCAAGGCCATGGCAAAATAACTGGTTCCCAGGTGAGTGACAAACTCATCATCCTCCTTTAAGTACTTTGTCTTTACCAAGGATTTGCTCTGGTCTTAATTGTTCCAGGCTTACTTTCTACCCCTAGCCTGACCCTGTCCTCCTCCCCCACCTTCTTCCTGTTAAAGGTATTATATTATGTCTTACATGGTTTCTCTCTCCTACCCAGGGTGGCAGTGGTGGCAGCAGTGATCCTCAAGCCTGCAGAGGCCCCCTACCCCAGCCTGGCCTGGCTTTTGCCTGGCCCTAGGCTGGACTCCTACACAATTTATTTGACGTTTTATTTTGGTTTCCCCTATCCCCTCAAACTGTCGGGGAGCCCCTGCCCTTCACCCAGCTCCCTTGGCCAAGAGCAACCAAGCCATGGCCTTGGTGAAGCTGCCTGTCTCTTTTCCCCTCTCACTACAGTCCTGGTGGGGGAGAGGAGGTGGGTGCTGCTTGTGGTTTAGTTTTTTTTTTTTTTTTTTTTTTT
>NW_003852441.1:12035551-12046928 GCF_000181295.1 Otolemur garnettii | reverse complement strand
AATTCAATCTGGAATCAGAAAGCTGTGGATTCTGGCAAATGGTCCTTGTGTCCTTCCCCTACTTATTCCTGGTCTGGTCCCCTGTTCTCCATAGCCCTTTACCCTTTACCCCTACAGACTGGGGACCAGCCCCCTCCCCTGTTTCTCTCCCCAAACCCCCTTAGATGGGGAGGGAAGAGGAGGAGAGGGGAGGGGACCTGTCCCCTCCTCAGGCATCCAGGAGGGCCCTGCCCCCATGGGCTTCACCTTTTCCTGTGGGCTCTCTCCCCGACAAATTTGTTAAAATCAAACCTGAATAAAACTACAAGTTTAATATGAAGCCCTTAACTCAAATGGTTATTTGCTAAGTGGAAGGTGGATTTGGAAGCCAGAAATAGACTGAACTTTGCCTCTGAGGACTATCTCTGACTTGCTGACCTGTCAGCCATCCCCCCCACCCTCCAAACACCCTTGGCCTACCAAACACCCTTGGCCTATTCCAAACAATTAGGTGGGAGGCAACACAAACAGCAGCAACCAAGGGCAGTGGCAGGTAGATTTTATTCACCTGGGACACATGGGGCACCATCACCCATAGGAGGGTAGGGATTTTGATGTTGAAGATACACTCTGATGGTCACTTGTGGTAGAATCTTGGGTTCTGGCTATGTTGGATGAAGGGGAGCCGAGGACCAGGTTGGCTGGTGGCTGCAAAGCCCGACTGGTGGTGATGACAAAAGAAGGGCTTTGTCAGCAGACATACTCCCTTCCCCTTAATACCCTTACTGATAGCCATCCCCTAAAAGGAAGGAAATACTGGATGATATGGGCCACCTCTCCTACCTATCCCGTTTTCTGGTAGCATGGAGATTCTCACAACTGATAACTATCCTTACCTTTCCTGCTGCTTGCATCTGCACAGGGAGCTGAGGGGAGGCAAGAAGTCCTGGGGCTGGATGTAGAGCCTGTGGGTGCATAGGGCGCAGGGAAGACTGCAGAGAACAAGAGTCAGGGCCTAAGGTGTACTATGGCCCCCTTGAGTATAGCCCTAACCATCACCTCCCAAGGTTCCCTACTCACTGAGTCAGAAAAGCCAGTCTGCTGGTTAGCGTGCTCC
This sequence comes from Otolemur garnettii, assembly GCF_000181295.1. NCBI lineage: Eukaryota > Metazoa > Chordata > Mammalia > Primates > Galagidae > Otolemur > Otolemur garnettii. Next base: position 12,045,832 of record NW_003852441.1, on the reverse strand, counting down.
ATCTGCTTTTGCAAGGACAAGGCACCACCAGGCTGGAGGAAGCCTAGGTGGGAAAGAAAGGTATGTGACATGAGCAGAGAGTGACATACAGAGAACCCATGGAGCTAGGGCTCCTGCACGGAGTGTTGTCACCTGTCTGGGTGGGCTGAAAGTGGCCGTGCACGGCATAGGGCTGTGGCTGTGGCTGAGATAGGTACTGCACTGCAGGAAACGCTGAAGGCGCTGAGAAAGGCAGGAGGCACAGGCATTAATTAGGACCTCCTTTTGCTCTATAACATTTTCTCTGGGCTTTGAGGAACCCCACCCCCCTTCATTCCGTCACTCACCTCTGAGCTGCTGACTAGGACTATAGGCTGGTTGTGTGGGCCCATAGTGGGGTGGGGGCTGAGCAGTCCCATATGCACCACCTGGGCTGCCTTGGAATTGCCCATGCTCTGGGGTCCCTGTGAAAGCAGCTGCTGAGCCCACGTAGTGCCGGGTCTAAGCAAGGGAGAATGAGAACTCTGTCTCAAAACTCCTGAGAACAGAAACTCAGTAACTTGTGTACATCTCTATATGTCCCATTTTCCCCTGTATGAGAGTGTTTTAATATGTTTGTGGTTTGAATACTGGTGGCAAAGATGCCCAAGTGGAAGTAGGGAAATGCAACTGGGGTTAGACATGCAATCCTACTTTTCTCACCGTAAGCACTTGGGGTCCAAACATCTGTTTAGTTCTGTCAGCTGCCATAAGGGTGCCTGGGCGATTGTGTCCTCCAGGGCTCCCTAAAAAGGGAGAGGGGCTTCAAGATGCTGAAAACGGAGGCTGCAACCTCCAGAAAGGCATATTCTGTCAGGTGGTTCTTCACTCCTCACCCTGCATACTGAGGAGATGAGTTCCCGTATGAACAGTCAAGCTCTGCTGGTATGCAGCTGATGTCAGAGTGGTTAGGTCGCTGGAGTGAAAGCAAAGAAGGTCAGAGTCAAAAGACAGGTCCTCTCTCTTGCTGTTAAACTGCAATTCTTTTTTGTTACTTGATCCCAATTCCACTTTCCCCCCATTTGAATCTTTAGTTCTCTGCTCCCACCTCTGCTCTTTTCGCCTCCGTTTTTCTTCCTCATGTAAAACTTTCTTAAGCTGCAGGAACAACTGGTGCTTCTCTTCCTGTAAGGCCAAAAGCTTCTCCTGCAATTTCAGGATCTGGAAGGTGGGAAAGGGAAGGTAAGAGAACACAAAGGCAAGGAGAGCCAAGGAAGAAGTCAGAACTGGGAGAGATCAAGGGATTGCTTACTTGTTCCTTGGTCTCCTCTAGTGACATTCTCTCTTCCATCTCCTTTTTTTTCCTTCTTTCTTGTTCTTCCTTCATTTTTTGTTCCATCATCTTGTCCACCTCTTCTTCCTCTAGAGAATTCAGTAAGAATGACAAAGTGGTGGTTAAAATTATTCAAATGTTAACAGACCAAAGACTATCCAAAGCCCCTTATCCCAGCATGCCTGTACACTCCTCGAGAGGATAGGCTTCCCCATCACTGCAAAAAGGAAGGGGGTGCGGGAGAGAGACTTTTTATTATCAGGTGCTCTCCAAGGTCCTTCCCAGATCAAGGATTCTAGGGTTCTGGAGCTCTGGAGCTTGGACCAAGCCTCTTAACTACCACCACGGGCTGTTAATTCCCTCCCCTAGCCTCGACTGCGGGTGCACAGGTCTGCCCGTGGGGGGCCAGCCCTGGGATAGCCGAGCCACTCTGGGCCGAGAGTTCCCTAGCTTTGGGCCCAGCTCACCCTGGCGCTTGCGCTCGCGTTCCATCATGATGTGCCGGTGCAGCGCCCTAGCCATGGCGTTGGAAAGCTTCGGGCGTTCCAGCAGCGCGGGCATGGTGGTGCCGGGGACGCTCGGGCCGTGGACGCCCGGCTCTGTCACTGACTGCCAGACCTCAGACCGGGCCTGCGGGCCTCCGGGCGCACAGCTGGGGGCGGGGTGGGGGGAGACGGCCCTCAGCGGACGGGCACCGCGCCCGGCCGAGGCGGAAGCCTGTCCGCGCGGCCCGCTCGCCGCTCCCAGTCACGTGTTCCTGGTGCCCGCCGCCCGCCCAGGCCTCAGCCCCCGCTCCACTGCGCGCGCGGGCGGCGCCAGGGTCCCCAGGTCCGCGCCCCCGCCTCCTTCCCCGCCGGCCTCAACGCTCGCCCCTCCCTACCCACCTCTGCGCTTTCTTCGCGGCCCTCGGACGCGCCCGGGCCCCTACGTCACATCCGGCGGCCAGAACAACTTCCGGAGTGGGGGCGGCAGTGACTGCCTCGTGGGTTGCGTGAGAGGGAAGGGCGGAAGCGCGCTGGGACAGGAGCCTGCGGCGCCCAAACTCCGTGGCAGGGGAGGTCTGTTGTGCGGTCAGCCTTCTAACTTGGCCCAGCGGCCCGAGGGACAGCGGGCTTTGGAGAGGGGCGCGCGCGAGAGAGGCCCAGGCGCAGGTTCTGAGACGGCATTTATTGGCTCCTTAGAAATCAGAGTCAGTAACAACTGTACAGAGGGCCCCTTGGTCTTTGCGCCCGCCCTTCCCCGCTCCCGCCCCAGGCCCCTGGGGAAAAGCAGCTTTATGTGGGCACAGGGAGACTCCTCTGGGATTCACAGTAACCAAAAACAAAAACGGAAATAAATTAAGTGATAAGGGAAAAGGGAGTAATAGGGAGTCATGTTTCCCAAATCAGTGCATGAAGAGGGTTACCTAGGGCCCAGAGCTGGCTTCCCCTAGTTCTCTCCCATCAGAGTGAGTGTTCTGGGCCCTGGCACATGGAGATGTGCCACTTGCCATCTAAATCTGAGCCGGCCTACGTGCTCCTGCGCATCTGCCAAAGACAGCACCTGTGCATGCCATGAGTCACTGGAATGAACTGGAGGCAGTCGTTACTCAGAGTCCGTGGGCCCAAAGCCCAACTGTGCTTGTAGTGGTGGTGTCTCACTCTTCATTCCACCCGTACCAGCAGGGCATAAAGGAGTGTGGCTCCCTTCTCCTTAGTGACCCATTCAAGTTCAGCTGGGCTGAAGTGAGGGTCAGGAGGTTCTCCAAGTACGGCAGAAGGGGGGCCAGGAGTGTAGGAGCCAGGGCGCACGCACACCTGGAATGCCACCTGAGCCTGGTGTGTCCGCTGGTATTTGGGGTCCCGGAATCTGTCAGGCAAGAAGCAGAAATGGGGGAGTGAGACCTCTGGCCCATCAACTCTTACCCTTTACTAACACTGTTCAAACCACACAGGCCTTGCTATTCCTAGGAAATACTGCCTCACCTTATAGGAACTTAGCTCCAGCTGTTCTGCTTGAAATACTCTTCCTCCCAAAGCCTGCTCAGCTACATCCTTCAGTTCCTTCTTCCAGCCTTTGTTCAGATCTCCCCTTCTTATGATGCCCACCCTGACTACCTATTTAATATGCCTGCTCCACTGTACTCCTTCACTCCAATCATTTTTCTTTGTTTGCATAGCACTTACTTTTATCACCTTTAAAAATATTAAATACTTGTCATGTATAAAAATTGTTTAAAGGGAGCAGGTATAAGTTCCACAAGAGCAGCTTTCCTTTTTTGCTCACCAAGAGAGCATATAGTACTTGTTCAATGAATGAGTTAAGAAAGGGCTGAGATAGAGACTGAACAACTGGTTAGATAGGGTAGAGGGTAAGGCAAATCACAAAGACCCCAGTGGCTGGCTGTGGGCCCCTCCCTCCCATCTTGGTCTGAGCCTCTGGAGATCTCTCCCCACCCCTCCTGTGTACTCACTGCACTTTGGAGGCCAGGGTCTCAGCCCCAGCATATTGAAGGGAGGGGGAGAGCAGCACAGGCGGGGGTTGCTCCTCCCGAGGAGGTGCACAGTTCTCACCAGGCTCCTCAAACCCTATCCCAGGCTCTCCTTTCAACGGCCGGCAGCTTAGGATGGAGGCAGTGCCTGGAAGGAGAAATAGATCAGGACAGCCATTTTATTCCTTCCAGTGACCCCCGAACCCAGTCTACCCTGCCTCTACCTGCTCCACAGTACCTGCTCCCAGCTCCCCTCGGTCTAGCACTCTCCGTACAGCTGCCACACTGCTCCCATGATATGCCATGTGCCACTTCTTGGTTAGCGTCCCTGCCTCCAGGCGGGGATTCACCCTAAGAGGTAGGCAGACAGGGCAGAGAGGACAAAGGTCACTAGCTTCCTAAGGTCATCCCCTAGATAGGAAGTTCTATCATTTCTTCCATGTACCCTCTTGGGACCCCTCCCCACAATCCCTGCTTTCACAAGGGAACAAAGATCAGTAGGACAGATGCATGACTCTATCCATATGTACCTGAGGTTAAACCTGCACCAGCCAAAGGGCAGGGCATATTCCCGGGGAGGTTCTCCTCGGCGCCTATGGGCTTCATCTCCTCGAAGCTTCCGGCAAGACTCACAGTAGCACAGGCTACGTTTCGGTGGAGGCATGAAATAATCCTCTGAGGGAGAGTGAATAGCAGGCTTGGTGCTATGACTCCCACCCTGGGTCTCAAGCCTCCAACTGGTCTCCAGGACTCTAAGCATAGCCCTGCCCTGGCCCTGGGAATGAGGTGGGTTCTAGAGGAGTGGGACTCACCAGGAAGCAGCAGCAGTTCTTGGAAGCGGGAGCAAAGGGCATGGTACTCGCAGCTATTTAGAGGGCTAGCAGCAGGCGGTGGACCCCAGCACACACTCTCCTTGATACCTGAGGGAGCAGAAGGGCACAGGTCACAGGAGCTGGGCTACAAATTTAGAAGAAGGGGTGGGAGCAGAGGTGGGAGCAATCCCTTTGGGCTGGCGCACCGTCCACCATGTCTGCTTTTTCCATGTCCCCTTGGGTTCCAGTACTCTTCCCATTGGCAGCCCCTGGTTCAGGGCTCACAATTGTCACCTGCAGGGGAGAGGGGTGGTCAGACAGCCCACTCCCAGGGACAGTCTCTTTCCCACCCAGATTGCCACTAACCTGCTCACACTGCCCATAGAGATCCACAAGTGCATGGCAGGGCTGGGGCACATCTGGAACAGCCACCCCCTGGTCCACCCCATTGACATGGAGATGCAGCCCTCCAGAGCTGTCCAGCCGCAGTCCCAGGATGGTGCCTTCAGGACATGTGTCCAGATTTGGCCCAAACTTCTCACAGATCTAGGAGGAGAGACCTACTGTCTTCCAGAAGTCAGACTCCCACCACAGCAGCCATCCCCTACTTCACTGTGCTTCTGGTTGCCAGTTGCTGAGCTTTGCCCTCCATACTTACTCACCCTACTCCCACTTCAGTTACCTAGAACTCCCTCCGTTTCTCCCCACTGTAACATTCTCAATGGCAAGGACACAAGAGGAGACTACAAGCCTGAGGCCAACCAGGCCATGGCACTCACACCCTTGCCTGCCCACTATTATCTCCCTTTAGATCTGTAGTCCCCCTCCTCCAGGGCAAAGGGTCCCAACTTTCCCTTTTGGCCAGGCCTTCCTTACTCAGATGTCTGGCCTTCTCCCTTCTTTATGGCTTCCTTACTCACCTTAAGACCATTGTGGAAGACTCCATGGCCTCGCAGTAGCCAGGCTGCCCGTTTGAGGGCACAGGCAGAGGCTGGGAAGTTAAGCCTCTCAGGTGGGCAGGTGATGACTCCCAAGACAAGGGAAGATGTCCACTGTCTGTTCAGGAAGTCTATTCGCACCTAAGGGAGAAAAAAATCACTCCATAATCATGGCCTCCTGGGAAGAGCCAGGCTCCTTACCCTAGCTAGGCAGAGATTGTGGCCTAAAATGCTATCCTTTCTTTTTTCATTCTTTTTTTTTTTTTTTTAATGAAACAGACTCTCATTCTGTGGCCCAGACTAGAGTGCTATGCTGTTGCAACTCACAGCAACCTCAAACTGGGCTCAAGTGATTCTGTTGCCTGAGGCTCCAGAGTAGCTGGAACTATAGGCATATGCCACCATGACTGGCTAATTTTTCTATTTTTAGTAGAGATGGGGTCTCCTTCTTGCTCAAGCTGGTCTGGAACTCCTGAGCTCAAGCAGTCCATCCACCTCAGCCTCCCCAAGTGCTAGAATTCTAAGTGTGAGCCACCGCACCCACCAGATGTTGCCCTTTCTGATGCTTGGAAGGAAAAGAAGCTGCAAATTCAGTTGGTTCCTTCCCTTTTTGAGCCTTGATCTTGCTGTTGCCTCTGCAAGGATTCTGGTCCGTAGGGCCTTCCTTCACCTGGTTAACTCTGACACACACTTCAGTTTGCAGCAGAAAGGCCCCCTTCTCTAGAAAGCTCTCCCTGTTCCCATGTATAAGATCATCTTCCTAGGACTCCTCTAGCTCCTCCCTAGTGCTTCCCTCACCTGTCACCAAGTGGAGACTTACTGATAACTGATTTACAACTAATTTACATTACAGGGTGTGGACAAAAGTCCAGAAAGCTCAACCAAGCTGGCCTTCTTTTTCCTCCACCTGAAAAAGCCTTTCTCCGAGAGGGTTGTCTCTGGGCCCCTCTGGAACAAGAGCTGGGGCTAAGGAGGCAGAGCCCACCTGGACCAGCAGCTGGGGCACCAGGGGCTGGCTGATGACAACAATGCCTTGATTATAGCTGGCCACCCGTGTGGCTGTGCAGTTCCCATTGGACAAGAGAATATTCTTCCCATGGTTCTCCAAAAACTCGAGGGCTGTAGGCATAATGCCCACTTGATTCTGGCCCTGGTGTGGAGGAAGAGACTGAGCTGCATGGGTTGCCAATGCCAGGCCTGACCCACCCCACTGGGGTTTACACAGACTTTGAGCCTCTGCTGGACAATTAGGAAACTCAAAACAGGCCTGGCACCCAGTGGCCCACCAATTGCCCATCTGTGTGCATGGCAGGCTCTGCTGCAGCCTCTTACTCCCAGGCCACGCTCCTCGCCCTTGTCCTCCTCTTCGCCCTCACTGCCGGTGTCTGAGCTGGGGGAAGGAGGATGGGTGCCTTCAGGCTCTTCCAGCCTTGTGGAACTGACAATAGACACACTGCGTACTGGCCCGTAGAGATCCAACACAGCCCACACATTCTAGGGGCACATAAGACCCAGTAAGTCAGGGAACAACAAAAGACCTAAACCCCACTCCCAGAACCCAAGGAAGCTCTTAGGTCTACCTTGGCAATGCCAGTGGCCGCAGGCCCCATATCTTCTCCATCTACCAAGATGTGCATCGTGTCATCTGCCCCATGACGAACACCCACACGGCTCCCCACCTAAGACAAGGTGGGATAAGGACAGATGCTAAGCCCATCCCTCCCTGTGACTTCCACTTCCAACCCCTCCCCCGTCCCTGGAGCCAGCTGCTTCACCCCAAGCCGCTCTAGGTTCCGGCCATAGTTCATCCTCTGGAGCTGCCCATCACGCCTCACTTCACAGCTGGACACCATCCAAGTGGTCTTAGTTCGGAGCTCTGGCAGGGAGGGAGGCAGCCCTGGGCCACCGCCTGCTCCAGGCCCCATCTCTCCTGGTGCAAGTGTAGTCAGCCCCAGCCGGAGGGAGCCTGCCCACTTCTCATCCAGCTCTTCCACTTTCACCTGTGAGAGAGAAAATAGTAACTGGCCCTGTGCTGATGGGCTTGGCAGCCCCCTCTGTCACATCTCAACAGCCTACCTCAAAGACTTCCTCAGCTTTGAGCTCCTTGGTGCTGAAGACAAGGCCATGAGCATAGCCAGCTGCACGTACTGCCCTTGTGCCATCTTCCTCCAGGGTGACATTTCTGCCACAAGTATTATGGAATCGGTGAGCCACGCCAGTCACTGTGGAAAGATGGCACCAAAGGAAAGGGTAGAATTGGAGCAGCAGGCTTCAAACAGGACACAAAGCAAAGCTTTCAGACAAAAGTGATGTGGACATAAAGACAATATATGCCATTACTCCTCAGGGCCTCCTGAGATCTCTTTTCACCACAAGACACATTCCCAAACCTAGCATGCCCAACTTATAGTGTCCTGGCCCCTTGATGGCAGGAAGTGTCTAGGCTCTGTGTCCCAACCCCCTGGCTGGCTGCTTGCCACTGTAGGCTGTCCCCTCCCCGTGGCCTGCAGCTATATAGCCAGCCATCTTTTAATACCTTCCTTGACTTGGAAGCTATACCTTTCAGGCCCACATTGCCTGCCCTCCCTGATGTCACACCTGGGGAGTGCAGGGGAAATGACTTCTCAGTGGCAGTGTTGCTTGTCGCCAGGCTGTTGTCCATGGGGCCAGTGGCACTGGTGATGGACACTTGGACACACTGGCCGTAGAGATCGACTACTGCATACACCTCTGAGTATAAAGGAAGGGGTTAGAAACCCACAGCTCGGATGGCTTAGGCTGAGGGAGGCAGGGCGAAAGCCACAGAGTAGTCACCTTTACCCGGAGGCAAGCCTGAGCAAGCAGCGCCTTGGTCCTGGCCATTAATGAAGTAGTGCAGATCGCCCTTGGCAGTTCGCATCATGCCAATGCGTGCACCTGTGCCCAGTGCATCCAGGTCACACCCATAGTTGTTGCGCATCGTGTTACCATCTTGCATGATGGCTGTGCCACTGGGGTATGGAAGAGATGAGTCAGTCTCCCAGCTTCATCTTCACACTGGCCCCTACCCAGTCTCTACCTGTCAGAACCATCAGTGCTTTTGACTAGAGTCTTGATCTGGGCCTGAGACCCAGTCCTATCTCCTTTATCCTTGGGATCTCCCAAGGAAAAGTAGTAACTACCCTAAGAGGTAGAGGATTGAGCCTTTGCAGGGCTGGGTGTGGCTTTCCAGAATTGAAATGAGGAGGCAGCCAGATCCCTGAGGTCAGCCACTACCCATGGCCACCTGAGGCCCAAACCCTGTTTCCTTGATCCCAGCCAGCTCCACCCAATCCTGCCAAGCTGGCCCCCAAAGCAGGCAGCCCAACCTCAGCATCCATGTATCATAGTCAATGTCTGTCATAGTGTTGGGGAATTCCAGGTCTTCAGGCCGAATAGCAGTCACTCCTGGGGAGAGGCAGGGGTAGGTCAGAGCTGGCCCTCTAGACCACAGGCATCCTGCACCCTGCACCCTTCAACACATACATAGATGCCCCCTCACCAGCCTCAATGGAGCCTGACCAACGGTCCACCATCTTTTGAATGACAATTTCGAATAGTTCTCCATCCCGCAGGGCCCTGCAAGGGAGAGTGGTGACCAAAGAGGCTCTACTTAGGTGACTGAGGCTGGGTAATTATAAGGTGGGGACCTGAGAGTCCAGAGACTGACCGGTTAGAGATGACAATGGCGTCATTGAACTCGCTACGGCAGTTGTGGCGAAGTGCGGTGCGGCCCCCATTAGTGATGACTGCATTACTGCCGTGAAGCTGGTGGAAGCGCAGGTCTGAGCCCCCAGCCCCTGAGGAAGGGGAGCTTGGAGACACTTGGTTATTCCCTTCTGGGAGTGGTTCAGGAATTGGAGGTACCTCTGCAAGAGGGACACCACCCATTAGGTCTCAAGGGCCCCCCAAGGCTACCCTAAACCCCTGCCCCAGCCCAGCCCGGCCCTCACCCACGTCGTCCACAATGGTGGCCTGGGCCGCCTGGCCGTAGAGATCCACAACAGCATAGACACCCGGGGGCACATTCCAGGCAGCAGGGCCCTGAGTCATTCCATTGACAAAGAAATGGAGAGTTCCGTCCTCCCGTCGCACCACACCTACCGTGTCCCCTGCCTTGGAAGAAGGGGGGGCTGGAGTGAGGAGTCAGGCAGAGTTCCTGCCTGGGTTGGTCCTACATCAGCCCTGCCTTGCCTGCCTCCCCGACCACTACGAGCAGGCGCAGGTAGTACAGCCACTCTCCCACCTTGAGGCGGTCCAAGTTGTGCCCATATTCATCTAGGATGGTTGTCCCGTTGTGCATCACCCCATTCCCTGTCATCATCCAGGTCCCTAGGGGGGGAAGGAGTGGCAGAGGATGTGAGGGGAAAGGCAGGACTCCTCTCCTTCATATACAGGCCCCATGTTATTTCCCTAAGCCCAAAGACCATCTAGCTTATTCTTTGACAGCCAGCTTTCTTCCCTGAGCAGGAAAAGAAAACTGTGCAATTCTGGCTCAGTGCCTGTAGCACAGCAGTTACCACACCAGCCACATACACCAAGGCTGGCAGGTTGAAGCCTGGCCAGGGCCAGCTAAACAACAATGACAACTGCAACAAAAAAATAGCTGGTATTGTGGGGGGCACCTGTAGTACCAGCTACTTGGGAGGCTGAGACAAGAGAATTGCTTAAGTCCAAGAGTTTGAGGTTGCTGTGAGCTGTGACGCCACAGCACTCTACCAAAGGCAACATAGTAAGACTCTGTCTCAAAAA
>NW_003852441.1:12031139-12035078 GCF_000181295.1 Otolemur garnettii | reverse complement strand
CAACCAACTAAAGCACAAATCCCAGGAAGTGCCCAGCTTTTCTGTCCAGGATGCCCCAGCCCACAGACCCTTTGCCTCCTGTTTCCTTGCCCTCCCCCGTAATCCCATTAGAACCCCTTCTGTAGGCTTCTCCCCACCCCATGGGCCATACTGGGGCCTCAGGGCAGTGCGTCCTTCATGGGTGATAGCTGCCTTCTGCCCACAGTTAGGGTGGAAGAGCAGGCGTTCAGGTTCTGCCTGTGTAGCAGGAACAGCACGGCGGAGAGCACCCTCAGGGGACAGCGCTCGCAGGATGGCATTGTTCCGGCGGAGACGGTCGCTGTGGTTGTTATTGTGGACGATGGTCACCTTCACTGCCATCCCATACAAATCCACCACACCATATACCACTGGGGGGGTCAGAGGGGTAGCCACTCCTGTAGCAATGGAAGGTGCAGGGGTGTCAGCAGAATGGAGAGAATGAGAGGAAAAGAGTCAAACACCAAGCATCAAAAGGAAGGAAGCAGGAGACCCTTGTCCCACTGGCCCTCTTTGAGCATCCTCTTACCCTGATCAATGCCATTAATGAAGAAGTGCAGGGCAGAGTTGGACTTTCTCGTGAGGCCGATGTGGTCACCCTCCTACTTAAAGCATAAAGATACTTCAGCTTAGAATCTACCCACAGTCAGGATCCAGAGCAATCCTGCGGCACTTCCCACCACCACATTCCACAGGAGAGTGACTCTAAATTTCTAAAAGGTATTCATGTAAGTCTTAGACCACCCTGGAGGACAGGTAGGATACATCTTGGGTCCTTTTGTCCTAGACATGAAAATTTTTACATTTCCTGAATGCTCAAAGGAAGTCAGGCACTGAGTTAAACCATCTCAAAAAAGCACCAATTTCTTAAGTGTCAATCTATAAAATAGTCATTATTACTAGGCTCATTTTAGAGATGAGGGTGGGGGAGGGGGAAGCAACCAAAGAGAATAAGCACGTCGCCTCAGTTCACTACCACAAACAGCCAAATAAAAAGGGAGATTGAATGACCAGACTCCAAAATCTGAGTGCTTAACTGTTGGGAAATCCTGCCTTTTTGGAAAAGAGGCTTTTGTATTCTAGGTTACAGAAATGACCATTGGTGATGCCCAGATAAGGACACAGAGTACCTGTGGCTCCCCTGGAGAGTGGCCCAAGGTGCTGAGCCTCAACCTCACCTGCAGCTCATCCAGACTGAATTCACAGTACTCCCGACGGGTACCCTTGCCATTGGTCAAGATCCCACAGCCGCTCATCATGATGGTGCCTAGGTGAAGATGACACCCTGGTTAGGATTGAAGTTCCTTCCACTCAGCAATTCCAAGCCTGTACCCCCACCCCTTCCTGGAACCAATACCTGACTGGAGGTTGGTCATGGTTGCTGGGTACTCCAAACTGTTTGGGTTATGGGTGGTGACACCAATCTCAATGGAGCCTGACCACTTATCTACAAGCTTGTCGATACGGATCTGGTGTTAAGTGGCAGCAGAAGAAAAAAGCAGGGAATGTAAATGCAGAGGACAACCCTCAGTCTTTAGTTCCTCCCCAGACCTCTACCCTCCCAGCATCAAGAATTAAGCCCCACCAAGCACAGTGACTCACACCTATAATCCTAGTACTCTGGAGGCCAAGGCAGGTGGATTGCTTGAGCTCAGTTCAAGACTAGCCTGAGAAAGAGCAAAACCCTGTCTCTACTAAAAACAGAAAAAACTAGCTGGGTGTTGTAGCAGGTGCCTGTAATCCCAGCTACTTGGCAAGCTGAGGCAAGAGATCACTTAAGCCCAAGAGTTTGGGGTTATCGTGAGCTATGACACCACAGCACTCTACCCAGGGCAACAGAGAGAAACTCTGTCTCAAAAAACTTTTTAAAAGGCTGGGTGTGGTGGCTGACACCTGTAATCCTAGCACTCTGGGAGGCTAAGGCAGGTGGACTGCCTGAACTCACGGGTTCGAGATCAGCCTGAGCTAGAGCGAGACCCAGTATTTAAAGATAAACCGGCACTGGGGTAGGTGCCTATAATCTCAGCTACTCAGGAGGCTAAGGCAAGATTACTTGAGCCCAGGAGTTTGAGGTTGCTGTGAGCTATGATGCCACAGCACTACTGAGGGCAAAAAAGTAAGACTCTGTCTCAAAAATAAATAAATAAGAGTTGAACCCCATCTTTAGCTCCCAAGGGTGAGGTATCAGCTTAACCCCAGAATCTTGCACACCTCAAACATCTCATTATCCTGAAGTGGGCGGTTGGTCATGACAACTCCATTGTTGAATTCATCCAAGGGCCGCCGGCGCTCAGCAGTCTTATTATTGTTGCTTAGTTTGATGAGCGTCCCACATTTCTCATGAAAGAGCAGGGCATCATTGGAAGTGAGGATGGGTGAGGTGGCAGCACCACTAGATGCCAGGCCATCTCCTGATGGTGGGGAGCTCAGGTTCACATTCAGGAGCCCCCCATTGTAGGCAGACAGGATGGCGTTGCTCACCACCTCAGATAGCTCCATGTTGGCAAAGTCTACAGTCACAGGATGGAAAAGGAAGCTGGGATGAGGCTCTATAATCTCAGACGTGGCAACTCTCTTCCTACCCGTCTCCTGAAGTCCCTCCCTCACTTCCCATCCCCTTCCCTGGACCTCCCCAAAGCCCTCACCATTATGCGACTCAAGGCTGTTAGGAAACATCTCCGGCCGGGCCTGCGCTGGGGACACCATGAAGGCTGGGGACCAGGTAGGATGGGAGGGGAATAAGGGTTCAGCCCCTGCTTCATGGACCACAGCCAGGAGACCCCATCTTCTAACTCTTGCTCTCCCCTTTAACAGACTTGGAGGTCTGAATGGCCTTGCCCACATCCAACCTCTCTTCTCCCTGTATTTCCCCTATTCCTTCAGCCATGCCCCCTGCCCCACCCTTCCACCACTACCTTAGCTGTGTTCTTACCTTCATCCCCAGAGGTTCCCTGTTCAGCCAAGCCAGAATCTTCAGGGGGAGCTGAGGGCTCAAGGGGAGGTGTAGGGATGGAAATAGGGGAGCTGAAGCCCGGCTCTGGGGGTAGCACAGTGATCTGGGTACACTTGCCATACAGGTCCACAACGGCCCAAACACGAGCGGGCAGACCTGTGGCAGCCACACCACAATCCCGTCCATTCACCCAGAGCCGTAGCTCCCCAGCAACTGTGCGCTCCACACCCACACGGTCCCCTTCGCCAAGCTGGTCCAAGTCCTGACCATATTCCTCCAGCACAGAGCGTCCATCTCTCAGCACCGAGCAGCCGGACACTACCCACGAGCCCCCCTTCAGCCCCGTGGCACTGCTTGGGAAGTCCAGCACACCAGGGTCCAGGGCCGTCACCCCAATCTCAATGGAACCACTCCAGGAGTTGACCTGTAGGGTTGTGGACAGAGACTCAGGATGAGCCACTCCACATTCCACAGGCCACTGTGTCTCACTTCTCAGCTAATGGCTTTCTATTTCTCCTGGGGCCCTATTCCAGAAATGAAGATCTGCAGTAATTTTGTGGACTCTATCTCAGTGATTATTTGGGCCTGCTTTTTCCTAGCAGTCTTGCTCTATACTCAGTTTTTACAACACCACTCCTAGGGAATGGTTCCAGCCTCTTGCCTTCTCTAACTTCTCTGGTCTCTATGGCTGTCCAACCATCTACATGCACATGCTTCCTCTGCCCCCACATCTCCCTCCTGTATATTTCTTTTCTTCATCTAATTCTCTCCCAGGCTTAAGGTCCACCCAGATTCACTTCTTCCAAAATCTTTCTGAGAGCCTGGCCTCTTCACCAACTTACACGTGCCTCCCTCCCCAAGTATTGCTCCTCACACATCTTCCTGGCTGCACCTGTAAGTTTGCCTTCAATGGTTTGTCCTTTCCTTGGTACCTTCTCCTTCCATCACATTTCTTTTATTTTTTTTTT
>NW_003852441.1:12029525-12030947 GCF_000181295.1 Otolemur garnettii | reverse complement strand
GGGCTGGGGATTTGAACCCGCCACCTTAGGTGTATGTGGCTGGCGCCTTAGCCGCTTGAGCCACAGGCGCCGAGGCTCCATCACACTTCTGACATCTCTCCATCCTCAAGAATTTGTGCCCTGAGTTTTCTTTCCCAGCCATTCCAGTGGATAAGCCCCTCATGTCCCTTCTCAGCTTCTGGGTTTTGAGAAAACTCAAGCTCTCCTTGTCTCCTCAGAATGAATGTGCCTGCTTCATACTTGCTTCCTGCCTGTCATCTGGTGCTTTACAGTCTGTCAGTTTCCCTTTGGTACCCTGACTGTCCTACCCGGTCTCCCTCAAGTCCCCTCCCACTACCCTCCACATCTCGGTTCCGCGGCCCCGGCTCTGCACCTTGCGGTCGATGCGAACGGTGAAGACGCGTCCATCGCGCAAGGGTTCCCGGCTCAACACCAGCCCGTGGTTAAACTCCTGGCCTGGCTGCTGCCGCCGCGCTGTACGCCCACAGGCCGACAGGCTCACCAAGCGCCCAGTGCGCGGGTGCAGCTCCCCGCCACTGCCGAGACTCCCGCTGGACCCCGATCCTGGGCCTCCTCCGCCGGGACCCCCACCCCCACCCGGCCCCGGGCCGGGGCCTCCCCCAGAGCCCCCACTCCCTCCCGACCCTGCCGCCATCACCGCTGACACCGGGGCTGCGCGACAGCCGCGCTTGGCGGCACCGTGGCAACCGTGGTGGACAGACACCCCGAGGGAATACGACTAGGGGCTGGGGCCAGATATGCTTTACGGCAAAGAAGTCGCCGCGTTGGGGGCACTAAAAACTACCACGGTTGAGAGCAGAAGGACGACGGGGTCGGGAAGGCTTGCTTTACGGCACGGCCGACTGACGGAGTGGCTCCAGGAGGGGTGAAGACAGGGGCAGGGAGCTTTTACGACAGAAGGAAAAAAAACGCCTGCCGCAGGCATCTTTACGACGGAGGGGGCTGGAACTGAAACACTTTTAGCTTTGCGGCAATGGCACCGACGACCCCGCCCCCGCTAGGGGAGGTGACAGCTTGAAGTACTCGCTTTACGGCAAGAGGGAGGTGGTCGTCCTCTAGCGACTTACGCTTCAAAGCGGTATGAGCGGGGTCTGGAGGACCCGGAGAAGAGAAGGAGTAGCTTTATAAGTGAAAGTCACTATCCTCCACACCATTGAGACCGGTAAAGTCTTGCAACAGTGTCGCAATTCGCCCCGTTTGTATCAACACCACTTACAAAAGGCAGAGCGAGGCGGCGCCTGTAGCTCAGTGGGTAGGGTGTTGGCCACATACACCGAGGCTGGTGGGTTCGAGCCCGGCCTGGGCCTGCTAAACAATGACAACTGCAACCAAAAAATAGCGCGTTGTGGCGGGCGCCCGTAGTCCCAGCTACTCGGGAGGCTGAGGCAAAAGAATTGCTTT
>NW_003852441.1:12027721-12029308 GCF_000181295.1 Otolemur garnettii | reverse complement strand
CGGGCGCCTGTAGTCCCAGCTACTCGGGAGGCTGAGGCAAGAGAATCACCTAAGCCCAAGAGCTAGAGGCTGCTGTGAGCTGTGACGTCACGGCACTCTACCGAAGGCGACAAAGTGAGACTGTCTCTTAAAAAAATAAAATAAAAGAGGCAGAGCGAACCGATTGTGGGGTGGGGGAGCAGCAAAGGCTGATACATTCAAGACAAGCCCGGCCTGAACTCCAACCAAACTATTAGATTTTAAAGCCACCAATAAGGAGTCCAAAGAAATTCCGATAAGCAATTTCAAGCAACGGCGCTGACGAGCCTCCCAAATTTCCTTGTAGCTATTAACAACCCCAGCCCAACTCTCCGATGTTTGCTCTTCAGGTTGGAGGTCTGTGACATCATAATTAAGGCTTTCTTCCCTCTGGCCAGGCCTCCTGGCTACGATTGGCTGATTTGGATGAGGGCGGTGATGAACGAAAAGGGCGGGAACAAACAGCAAAGACAAAGAAAGTCTTTGGGTAGGACAAAAAGAAAAGGGGGGAGGGGCCGGCCTGAGGTCCCTATATAGAGATTTGATTCCAATCGCTGCGGCTCCCCAGAGCAGAGGAGCGGGAACCCTGGCCTGAGTCCTCGAGTCCCCGCCCATCTTTGTGGGGCGGGGTCTCGGATGGGGCCATGGAGGCTCCCAGGGCTGCCGGCGGCCCCAACCGGACATCCCCTGGAGTGGCAACCAGAGGAGTGCCGGGAGAAGTCAAAGGAGTCGAAGCAGGCGCCCCGCAGCTCTCCGGAACAGTTTTGTTTAACGATTCTGGGGTCCCCATGGACTCTGGAGCCACCATAGTTCGCAGTTCTGGTTCAAGACGGCCCTCTGGGGAAGTAGTGGTTCTTGGTTCCGGGTCCAGTCAGCACCCTGGGGATGTAACGAGTCACAGCCTTGCGTCCAACACAACATACCCTATTGGATTCAACACCCCCAGCCCTGGAACAAGTATATTTAGGAGTTACAGCCCTGGCCCCGGGGGACCTGGGGCGTACAGCTCAGGGTGCAATCCACAGTCTGATTCAACTTGCTTGCACCCCCACACCTCCTATGAGGACCGGCCTCGGAGCATCCTAAAAAAGATCAGCTCCATCTTGATGCAGAAATCCCCCCCTGTGGAGAAGTAAGGAGCCCAGCTTTGCTAGCACATGACCTAGAGCCGGGAAGGAGGTTCAGGATCCTGGCAGGGCACAGCCAGAGGGGAGAGGTAGGGGGAAAGTCCTGATAACTAGAAATTAGAGTAGTTTAGGGCAATTGCTGCCTTTAAGGAAGCAGTAGGTGGCCCCTAGATCCTAGCTACCTAATACCATGATTATCATTGGGTCTGACCCCATCCCCAGCCTCTACTAGTGGGTGTAAGGAAAGTTGTTTTTTTGTTTTTGTTTTGGCCGGGGCTGGGTTTGAACCCACCACCTCCGGTATCTGGGGCCAGTGCCCTACTCCTTTGAGCCACAGGCACTGCCCAGGAAAGGTTTCTTTAATGACTAGAAGAATGGGAGAGAGGGCTCTTGAGGAGTGAGTTACTAGAAGATCTCTTCCCTCTTTTTTTTTTTTTTTTTT
>NW_003852441.1:12022448-12027542 GCF_000181295.1 Otolemur garnettii | reverse complement strand
GCAGGCCTGGGCTGGATTTGAACCCGCCACCTTAGGTGTATGTGGCTGGTGCCTTAGCCACTTGAGCCACAGGTGCCGAGCCTCTTCCCTCTTTTTCTCCTCCCACCCTAGGAAAAAGTCTCAGCACTGGGATGAAATGAATATCCTGTCTACATATCACCCTGCTGACAAGGACTATGGATTTATGAAGGTGGATGAGCCCAGCACTCCCTATCACAGGTGCTGAGCCCTCAGGCCTAACCCTTTAGCCCAGACCCTTCTCTATTTAAACGGGGAGACAAGAGGAGGAGTTGGAGAAGCCCTAGAGGGTGGATACTGCCTGATGTCCCCTCCTCTGCTTCCCCTTCCTCTGCAGGATGGAGGACAGTTTCGAGGACCTCACTTCTGAGTCCTCACGCTCAGTGACTCCTGAAGCACTGGCAAAGAGGTGAGGGTCCTGCCAGAGAATATTGAGGCGTTGGGGCCTCTTCCTTCACCCCTGAACTCAGATCTGAGACAGCTATGCTTTTTGGCACCCAAAATGAGAAATACAGAGTTTCTATCAGGCATGACCAAAACTGACCTGGAGGTCAGCTGCCTTGGCCCCATCTACCACCTGCCCCCATTGTTGTTCTCTCCCTTTGGTGTCTCCAACTAGTCTCCCTCCCCTTCAGGTTTGCAACAATGGATAATACCTGTCCCAAGGCTATCCAGTTGGGTGATAACAGAAGCTCAGAGTCTCCAAACAATGCTCCCCAAAAAAGTGAGATGAGGATTGGGGAATGAATGGAAAGGGGAGGTAGAATGGACCTTCAGTGAGAGCCTGGTGGGAAAGCCAAGCTCTCACAATGGTCCACAGACTCCAGTGACTTTAATAAGCGCCGCAAGGCACACTACAGTGAAGGAAAGTTCCTCAAGGCTCAGAAAAACCTGTCCTTGGATGCTGATGAGGACAGCAAGGCGGGTAGTGTCAGTATCAGCAGTGGCAGTCAAGGTGTGAGGCTGGACTCAGACCCCAGGCCTGTGCAAAGAAGCTGGGCTGGAAAACTGGCTAAAGATGTCAAAGATGAGACTGTACTGGTGACCAGGAGCCACATCGTTCAAGTGAAGGGTTAGCTATGGTGGGGTACAGGGAATCAAGGGAATGGTGGTCTAGAGGTCTGTACTATAGTCTGTCTTCTTCTGTGGGCATCAGCCC
Source organism: Otolemur garnettii (assembly GCF_000181295.1). Lineage (NCBI taxonomy): Eukaryota > Metazoa > Chordata > Mammalia > Primates > Galagidae > Otolemur > Otolemur garnettii. The sequence continues at coordinate 12,026,365 of NW_003852441.1, read as the reverse complement.
AAAGTCTTGCTGCCTGACAGAGAAGTAATGCTGGGAGGGACAGTTAGAGTAGAGTCCTTACTCAAGATAGTCCCTAGAGTTGGTTGGCTGGTGAGAAACAGAAAGCTCAAGAGACACATGGGGGATGGAGTGGTCAGTGAAGGTTTTCTCAGGTGGGTGGCATGAGAACAGTAAATGAGATAAGTATTTGGGACTTGAGTTTCTCCCTTATGGTAAGGGTCCACAAAGGACACCTAGAAGGTATGGATATACTACATGGACACAAGACTCAGATTAATTCTATGGTTCCTCAGATTCCTCTATCTGGAGAAATCAGTCCCCTTTGGCTTTGCCTATCATCATGTTGGAGCAGAATCTGCAGCGCAAGGAGTATTATAGCAAAGGAAGATATCTGAGGTCCTGTTCCCACCCAGAGCTTGAGGAGGACTCAGAAGATGAACATCAGGACAGTGAGAGCCATGGTGGGCCAGCCTAGGGGGCAGGGGAGCTGAGAGCAGACAGGCTGATGGGTGCCCCAGTCCTGATCCCATGATGCTTCCAGGATGCAGGACAGTTTTGACCCAATGATTAAGAAGCCCATAAGCACTGAGGTCCACCTGGGCCTCATGGGAAGCCCCGTTAGGGATACAAGGCCACCAAGAGTTCTCTGACAGTGACACCATAGCAGCCTAGTGAGGATACCAGGCCACCATCTTCCTAGGGCCTGGCTGTTGACAAGCTCTTATATCCTGACACCTCTCCTCCCCATTCTTTCAGGCCAGCACATGAACAACAGGCGGTAAGACAGGCTCAAAACATTCCCAGAGTCCAAGGCCCACACTGTATGGGAGAGGAACCAGGCAGGCTCAGAAGGAGTTAGGACCCCCTCCAGCTTGGCACCACCCACTGGTTCCATGACTCCTCCTTGACTCCTCTCTACCATTCCACGTACTCCAGGTACTTCCCTGTCTTCTAAAGACAGTGAGTCTCAAGGGATAGCTACTTGGGGCTAGTGGCTGAGCTGGCAAAACTCAGAAAGTTCAGAGAGGGAAGCGACCAAAAACCTGAAGGCCAGATGAGTGAGGATGTGAGCCTAGGCAGAAGCAAGGGTGTACTCGCATTGGCCATAGAGGCTGAGTAGGGAGGTCCTAGGGAATCTGGGGCTCACATGGGCAAATCTCATGCCTGATGCAAAAGAGCCACTAACCCAAACTCTTCTCTCTCTAGATGAAACTCTGCAGCTTCAATGGACTCAGGAAGAAGAAACTAAATAATGAGAAATGTAGCCAGCTAGGGGTGGGGTGGTGGCCCCCCTCCCTACCTTCACCACCTTAGGGGTGGACAATAAAGAGAGGAAGAGCAGGAGTCTGGAGGCTGTGAATTGGGTGCCCAGGATGGGCATGCTCAATCTTTGGGGGCATGGGGGGTAGGGTGAGGGGCAATTCACATACAGGAAACCATGAAGGCACAGTAGAGAGAAAAAAGCTGGGAGTAGTCCTGGGTATCAGACTTGACAAGAACATAAGAGTGTGAGCTGCAACAGAATGACAATGACTAATGCAATTAATTTAGTGAACCATAAATTTACATCTTTAATTCTTACAGCCTCAGATGTAGGGCTTATGGTTTTTCAGATGAGAAAACTAGGAACCAGGGACCTTGCCCAGGGCCACACTACCTCTAAGTGAAACAGTTAGGATTTGAACCCTATCTGCCAAGCCCCCAAAATTCAACCACTAAAGGAGAAGAAGCAGAGAGAGACTAGGGCCCCCAGAGGAAGGTGACAGCAGATAGTCTTTGAGGGCAGGGCTGTGGCTTCTCTGATCTTAGGCTCCTCTTCTCTGCCTAGGCCCCGCCCCTGCCCCTCCCAGTGCTGCCTGGAAGTGTGGGGTGAGAGCTCCTCCTAGAACCCCCTGAGCCTTGAGGAAAGAATTGTGCTCCCAGGACCTACACAGCAGAGATCCGTCTCCTCCTTCCCTGTCAACACCCCTCCAGGGGATAGCGCCTCCATTCATACCCCAATTGGCCTCACCAGTGATCAAGCTGAGATGACCGTCAAACTGGACTTTGAGGAGTGTCTCAAGGACTCACCCCGTTTCCGGTAAGTGTGTTGGGCTGGGAGGCTGAGTAGAGGAAGGTCTAATGTTATCCCAATACCCACACATGCACACACACAACATTCCCCAGGCCAGATCTTCCAGGGAGTAGGCCTCAAAGGGCCTCAAAGAACAAGCTTATGGCCCAAAGTGGCATGTCTGCTATCAAAGCATGGTGCTCCAGTGCTCTCCCTCCACTGCATGCACCTCTTGGCTTCTCTAGCTTCTCCCTTCCCCAAGAGCTGGCATTCCCTCTTGCTTCTCACTGGGACCCCTGCCCCTCCCCCTGCACCTGCTGGGGCGGTTAGCAACTTCCTGCCCTCACCACATCCACCCTCCTTCTACCCTTCCTGCTCTGGGACTGGCTGTACTAGCTCCCAGAGTGTGCAAAGTGAGCAGAGTGAGGGAGAGCAGGGGAGAGGGGCTTCTCAACCCAGCAGCTTCCTCTGTCTGTACCCACCACCCCATGACTCCAATCCTACCCTGATGCGGCAGGCAGACAGATGAACCCTAGGTCTGTACTTGTGACCCCATCCCTTCTTTCCCAGAGCCTCTATTGAGCTGGTGGAAGCTGAAGTGTCAGAATTGGAGACTCGTCTGGAAAAGGTGACCCTAACATGGAAAGGTGACCCAGGAGCAGATTAGGATGAGGGGGTTGGAGCCAGGGAGAAAGTTGGAAACAGAATGAATTCCAGGGATTATTGAATGCTAACTGTGTAGAGTAGATATTTTTGTGATTGTTGAGTATCAAAAAAGCTGGTTGGGGCTTGGTGCCCACAGTACAATGGTTACAGCGCCAGCCACATGTACCAAGGCTGGTGGGTTGGAACCTAGCCCGAGACAGCTGAACAACAATGACAACTACAACAACAAAAAAAATATCTGGACGTTGTGGTGGGCACCTGTAGTCCCAGCTACTTGGAGAGCTGAGGCAAGAGAATTGCTTAAGCCCAAGAGTTTGAGGTTGTTGTGAGCTGTGATGCATGGCATTCTACTAAGGGCAACACGATGAGACTCTGTCTCAAAAAAAAAAAAAAAAAAAGCTGATTGATTCTTTGCCCTGAAGGAGCTCAGGATCTTAGAAAAACAAGACTTACTTGTGGTCTTTCTTGTTTAGCTCCTGAGCCCCTAGATTGTGCTAGGCCCTGGGCATTCAGAGAAAGCAAAATAATTTCTGTCCCCAAGGAGCCCAGAGACTATGGAAGACAAACCGGTAAAATGTTTAAACACAAGACAGTAAAACAACACGTGCACACAACTACACACACATATACTCTGCTTACTCTGCTTTATTTTTCTTTATAATATTTACCTCTATCTGACATGTTACATATTTACTTGCTATATTAGTTTTCTGTTGCTGTGTAACAGAGTATCAAAACTTGAGTGGCTTAAAACAATACACTTTATCCTTGTTTCCGCTCACACTCAAGGGGTAGGGATTATATAAGGATGCATACAATTGGGGGTCACCTTTGTATGTGTTTCTTACACTTGCCTATTTGTTTCTTTTATTTTTTATTATTTTTTCTGTTTATTTCTTGTATATTTTTCCTCATTAGAATGTTGGTGGAGCTAGGTGCAATGGCTCACACCTGTAATCCTAGCACTCTGGGAGGCCAAGAAGGGTGGATTGCCTGAGCTCAGGGGTTTAAGACCAGCCAGAGCCCTAGCAAGACCCCATCTCTAAAAAATAGCTGGACATTGGCTCGGCGCCTGTGGCTCAAGTGGCTAAGGCGCCACCATGTACACCCAAGGTGGCGGGTTCGAATCCAGCCCAGGCCCGCCAAACAACAATGACGGCTGCAACCAAAAAATAGCCGGGCGTTGTGGCGGGCGCCT
>NW_003852441.1:12015968-12022133 GCF_000181295.1 Otolemur garnettii | reverse complement strand
TGAGATGCTTTTAAGATTTATTTTTGCTCAATCCCCAGGGCCTGAAAACTAAGAGGTAACAAATTCTTTTTTTTTTTTTTGAGACAGAGTCTCATTCTGTGGCCTTGGGTAAAGTGCTGTGGCATCATAGTTCACAGCAACATCCAACTCCTGGGCTTAAGAGATCCTTTTGCCTCAGCCTCACAGGTACCTGGGATGATAAACACTCACCACAACTCCTGCCTAATTTTTCTATTTTTAGTAGATACAGGGTTTTACTCTTGCTCAGGCTGGTCTCCAACTCCTGACCTTAAGCTGTGCTTCCACCTCCACCTCCCAGAGTGGTAGGATATAGGCGTGAGCCACCACAACCAGCCCAGGAATTTTTTTTTTTTTTTTGAGACAAGAGTCTCAAGCTGTCACCCTGGGTAGAGTGCCATGGTGTCATAGCTCACAGCAACCTCCACTTGGGTTCAAGCAATCCTCTTGCCTCAGTTTTTCTATTTTTAGTAGAGACGGGGTCTTGCTTTTGCTCAGCCTGGTCTTGAACTCATGAGCTCAAGCAATCCACCCACCTCAGCCTCCCAGAGTGCTAGGATCACAGGCGTGAGCCACTGTGCCCGGCCCCAGCTCAGGAATTTAACACTGGCTCAACACAATTAACAACAAAGTCTATAGACGCTAATTTTACATTTTACCTATACTTTTTGTTTTTTTAATGTCTTCATGTATACTTCTGTGGCACTTTATCACATGTGCAGATTCATATAACCATTGCCACATTCAAGATATAGAACATCTATCACTACAAAGGAATTCCTTGGTGCTGTGCCTTTATAGGATATCCTTCATACCCTCTTCCCCTTCTCTGATTCATGACAACCACTGATTTGTTTTCCATCTCTACATTTCATCATTTCTAGAATGTTATACAAATGGAGTCATATAGTATGTGACTTTGCCAGATTAGCTTTTTTTTTTTTTTTTTTTTTTGCAGTTTTTGGCCGGGGCTGGGTTTGAACCCACCACCTGTAGCATATGAGGCCGGCACCCTACTCCTTTGAACCACATGTGCCGCCCCCAGATTTTTTTCCTACTTAGAATAATGTCTTTGGTGTTTATCTAAGTTGTTACAGATATCAATAATTCATTCCTTATAGTTACTGAGTACTAGTTTTTTGTTTTTTGTTTTTTGCAGTTTTTGTCTGAGGCCAGGTTTGAACCCACCACCTCCGGTACATAGGGCTGGTGCCCTACTCCTTTGAGCCATAGGCACCGCCCTTTTTTTTTTTTTTTTTTTGAGACAGAGTTTCACTCTGTTGCCCAGGTTAGAGTGCCATGGTCTATCAGCCTAACTCACAGCAACCTCCTGGGCTTAAGTGATCCTCCTGCCTCAGCCTCCCAAGTAGCTGAGACTATAAGTGCCTCCCACAATGCCCACCTAGTTTTTCTATTTTTAGTAGAGATGCCAGAGTTCCTTTTTTTTTTTTTTTTTTTTTTTGAGACAGAGTCTCACTTTATTGCCCTTGGAAGAGTGCTGTGATATCACAGTTCATAGCAACCTCAAACTCTTGGACTTAAGCAATTCTCTTGCCTCAGCCTCCCAAGTAGCTGGAACTACAGGTGCCTTCCACAACACCCAGCTATTTTTAGAGATGAGGTCTCATTCTGGCTCAGGCTGGTCTCGAACTTGTGAGTTCAGGCAATCCACCCACCTGGGCCTCCCAGAGTACTAGGTTTACAGGCTTGAGCCACCATGCCCGACCCAGAGTACTATTCTGTTGTATGGATGTGCCAATTTTTTACTAGTTCAGTCTTATCAAAATTCCTTACTCATATGTATATAAGGGGAAGGGTCTGGGGTGGGTAAGGAAAAAAATTAGACACACAGTTCCCCAAATCCGCAGAGTGAGTTGTGTTTTTTTTTTTTTTCCTCTGTGCAACCCACTTCAATGCCAGCAGCCTATAGACACAGAGGCCAGGCAATGGTTCAGGGCCATAGTTTGCTCTGGCAATGGGGCACTATGAGAGGCTCAGGGGAACAGGCCTGCCATAAATCCAAACCCATGCATACCTGATCATTATTTTAGTGGTATATTGCTTGCTTTTAAAATATTTTAAGACTTCCCAATTATCCTTTTTTTTTTGCAGTTTTTGGCCGGGGCTGGGTTTGAACCCACCACCTCCGGCATATCAAATGAGTTGAGTTGTATGCTCCCTTATCCCATATTACAGATACCTGGTGGTGATATCTGATCAGATTTGATCATGGCAGTTGCAATGTGGCTCATGCCTGTAATCCTAGCACTCTGGAAAGCTGAGAGGGAGGATCACTTAAAGTTACAAGTTTGAGACCACCCTGAGCAAGAATGAGTCTCTACAAAAAACAGAAAAATTACCTGGACATGTTGGTGTATGTAGTCCCAGCTACTCAGGAGACTGAGGCAAGAGGATCACTTGAGCCCAGGAGTCTAAGGTTGCAGTGAGCTATGATGACACCACTGAACCCTAGCCCAAGTGACAAAGCCAGACCTGGTCTCAAAACAAAACAAACAAAAGATTTGTTCTTGGTCAGTTTTTTTTCTTTCTTTCTTTCTTTTTTTTTTTTTAGAGACACAGTCTCACTTTGTTGCCCTCAGTAGAGTGCCATGGGATCACAGCTCACAGCAACCTGCAGCTCTTGGGCTTAGGTGAGTCTCTTGCCTCAGCCTCCCAAATAGCTGGGACTATAGGCACCCTCCACAACGCCTGGCTATTTTTTGTTGCAGTTTGGCTGGAGCTAGATTTGAACCCGCCATCCTCAGTATATGGGGCTGGGGTCACTGAGCCAAAGGTGCCACCCCTTGGTCAGTTTTCTAATCATTACTGCTCATGCCAGACACCTTCAAGTCAAGCTGTATTTTAATGAAGCCTCCACAAGCCTCAGAAAATGTTTTCCAGTTCAACAAAAGTACACTGAACACCTGTGTAGCCCACACTTTCTGAGCTCCTGCTGCCCTAGATTTCGTCACAGAACTCCATCATTAGGGCTCGGCGCCTGTGGCTCAAGTGGCTAAGACGCCAGCCACATACACCTAAGGTGGCAGGTTCAAATCCAGCCCGGGCCCACCAAACAACGATGGCTGCAACCAAAAAATAGCAGGGCGTTGTGACGGGCGCCCGTGGTCCCAGCTACTTGGGAGGCTGAGGCAGGAGACATGCTTAAGCCCAGGAGTTGGAGGTTGCTGTGAGCTGTGATGCCACAGCACTCTACCCAGGGGGATAGCTTGAGGCTCTGTCTAAAAAAAAAAAAAAAACCAAAAACAGAATTCCATCATAGTCTCCTGTCCCGAGCTGAGCTGAAGGGCTCCTCAGACACTTGGTTCATGATTCAGGCTAGAGCCAAGTGGTATCACCTCAGAAAATGTAGTCATAGTCCTGCAAGAGACAAGAAGCAGGGGTTAGGAGATTGACTCAAGGTTCTCATCACCCAGAGAGACCCTTCTCAGGCCAGCCACTTGCCCCTGGTTGTCAGTGGAAAGGGCCAGATAGGATGGGCCCCGAGAGCATCCCATCTTGGCCCTGACCCTGTGGCCTGGGTGACCAATTAATATTTACAAGAGAATGTTCAATGAGCACAGAATAGGACAACTCCAGACAGTAAATATTGTAGAATTTAATACAAACCACGTAGATAATTCATCCTATGTGCCAGACAGTGCAGGAGGATGGAGTTTTCAGGAAGCTCTGGATCCAAGCAGGTAGGCAGGGCAGGGAGAAACAGGTGGGAGTGGATGAGGAAAGATGTTTTGGAGGCTAAGCTAACAGTGGTATTGGCCACAGGCTCAGGGGAATGAGCAGGGATTTCATTTCAGGCACAGGGCAGTAGAGCAAAGAAGCAGAGGTGAGAACACACCAGGTGTGTTAGAAATGGGTTGGAGGGGGCAAGGTGAGAGAGGAAGTGGGGCAGGGGTGGGGCATCACCTGGTATGGCAGCTGGCCTGGTAGCTCAGTGCCCTGTTGGCCTCTTTTCCTAGCTCCTCAAGCTGGGCACTGGCCTCCTGGAGAGTGGGCGCCATTACCTTGCTGCCAGCCGCGCCTTCATTGTTGGCATTTGTGACCTGGCTCGTCTGGGTCCCCCGGAGCCCATGATGGCGGTATGTGGAGGGTCTAAGCTGGGGGATAGGGTCTGGGATGAAGAGACTGTGTGGCTCAGCAGTGGTTACAGTGCCAGCTACATACACCGAGGGTGGCAGGTTCAAACCCGGCCCAGGCCAGCTAAACAACAATGACAACTGCAACAAAAAGGAGCCAGGCATTGTGGCAGGTGCCTGACCCAGCTGCTTGGGAGGCTGAGGCAAGAGAATCCCATAAGCCCAAGAGTTGGAGGTTGCTGTGAGCTGTGATGCCAGGGCACTCTACCAAGGACGACATAGTGAGACTGTATCCAAAAAAAAAAAAAAATGCTATGGAAGAAGAGTGCTGGCCTGGTGTCTGCAGGTCCCAGGGCAGAGCAGGGCTGGCTTCCATTGGAGACAGCCAGAGTAGGCTTGGTCTACAGCCACCCCATACCTGGTGCTCTCTCTGTGCTTCTTCCTGCTTAGGAGTGTCTGGACAAATTCACTGTGAGCCTGAGCCACAAGCTGGACAGCCATACAGTGAGTAGGGGAGGGGAGGATGAGGGCAGGGCACAAGGTTATTTGTGGTCCTGACCCTTAACTTCCCAACCTCTTCCCTCAGGAGCTTCTAGATGCCATTCAACACATGCTGCAGCAGCAAATCCAGACCCTGGTCAAGGAGTGAGATGGGAGGGAAGGGGGTCTTATTTCCCAGAAGCCTGCCCTCCAGTCCTCTTCCCATTACCACAAGGCCTTCTCAAATGAAGGAGTTGTGAGATTAGGGGTTTTCTGGTGGCCTGACTTCTGTCCTTCCATTCCAAGGATCCCTCTGGATTTCTGACTGTGTAGAGGCTAACTGAAGGGATACGGGCAGGCCATTTCTTAGGAAGTTTCTGCCCAGGCAGGCGGGTGTCATCTGTGATTCTGTCCCCACCCAGAGGTCTTCGGGGTTTCCGAGAGGCTCGCCGGGATTTCTGGCGGGGGGCTGAGAGCCTGGAGGCTGCCCTTACCCACAATGCGGAGGTCCCTAGGCGCCGAGCCCAGGAGGCAGAAGAGGCGGGAGCTTCTTTGAGGACTGCTCGAGCTGGGTACCGGGGACGGGCATTGGATTATGCCCTGCAGGTGCCTGCCCCAACCTGTCTTCCTGGGTACCAGGGCTTCAGGTGTCACCTCAAGGCTGGGAAGTCCCTGTTGTGCAGTGGGAGGGAGTGCTATGTTTTCAAGACTGACCTGAGGTCTTTTTGAGTCCTCAGATCAATGTGATTGAGGAAAAGAGGAAGTTTGACATCATGGAGTTTGTAAGTTATAGTGGTGGCGAGGGTAAGGTGAGAGGAACCTGCTGACAAAAAGCATAAACAGGCAAGCGGAGGGGAGAGATATTACTACCTTGTCCCCCAGGTGCTGCGTTTGGTGGAAGCCCAGGCTACCCATTTCCAGCAGGGCCATGAGGAGCTGAGCCACCTGGCTCAGTATCGCAAGGAGCTGGGTGCCCAGGTAAGGCCCCAGGGAATAGGCAGGTGATGTAGGAAGGGAGGGGATGCTGAGATGACTTCCCTGCCTAATTGGGGAAAAAGGGGTGTGAACATCTCCGATGCCCCTCCGATGCCCAGTTGCACCAGCTGGTCTTAAATTCAGCTCGAGAGAAGAGGGACATGGAGCAGAGACATGTGCTGCTGAAGCAGAAGGTAAGGGCTGGGACTGTGGGCAGGAGGAGACAGGCAACTGTCTCTGCCCACCTCAGTTGCTATTTCACCCTGTGTACCTCCAGGAGCTGGGTGGAGAGGAGCCAGAGCCAAGCCTAAGGGAGGGCCCTGGAGGTCTGGTCATGGAAGGGCATCTCTTCAAACGGGCCAGCAACGCATTTAAGACGTGGAGCAGGTGAGGAGAGAACACTCCGGTCAGCCAAACCTACCCATTAAGTATTTCTGAGTAGTTATAGCGTGCTGAGCATAGCAAGGAAAAACAGAGAAAACCCCCTGCCTTAGTAGAGTTTGCATTCCATCAGCAAAGAAAGATGATAAGTATAACAAATAAGAAAATGGGGTGGTGCCTATGCTCAGTGGGTAGGACACTGGCCCCATATACAGAG
>NW_003852441.1:12001370-12013681 GCF_000181295.1 Otolemur garnettii | reverse complement strand
AAAAAAAAAAAAAAAAAAGAGAAAGAAAAAGAATTTTACTGCCATCTACTGGAAAGTTGTCTTCATAAATATCAAATCTGGGTTGTCCAAGGTGTAAATAGCACCCCTTAGATATCCCAATCTGCGCAACCATCCACCCACATCTGGAATGTCTCATGGGACAGTCCAGGTCTCTCTCCTTTCAGCAAGATCCTTATGGGGCAAAGGGCACAGCCTCTCTTCTGTCCCTGTATTGTGCCTCATCCCAAAGCTGCCTGTGCCAGGTAACTATTTCTACCTCCTACAGACGCTGGTTCACCATTCAGAACAACCAACTGGTTTATCAGAAGAAGTACAAGGTGAGTAGGCCTGGATCCTGGATGCCTGGGCCCCAGGGAGACTCAGCCCTTGCCTGCAGCTGAAGGTCTGACCCCTTATCACCTTCTCCTGCTAGGACCCCGTGACTGTGGTGGTGGATGACCTTCGCCTCTGCACAGTAAAGCTCTGTCCTGACTCAGAAAGGAGGTTCTGCTTTGAGGTGGTGTCAACCAGCAAGTGCGTGCAGTCCTCAGGGATGATACTCTAATGTTTCTAAACATTTAATCAACCTGAAAGGCAGTGTCACCCACCATAGAGACCCCCATGCAATTCCAGGCTTTAAGACTTTAATGGCTGGATTGGGGGTCACTTGGGGAGAGGGTCCAAGGTGATGGGAGATATTTGGGAGGATATTACCAATTGGTACAGAGTATGTCATTGCAGCTGGAATGGGTTGAACAGTGGCCTGCCCATCCTACCACCTTCCTCCCCAAGGCCTCAGACCCCTCCACCATTTCCAGGTCCTGCCTCCTCCAGGCTGACTCAGAACGCCTCCTACAGCTGTGGGTCAGTGCTGTGCAGAGTAGCATCGCCTCTGCCTTCAGCCAGGCTCACCTTGATGACAGCCCCCGGGGTCAAGGCCAGGTACTTTAACTTGGGGGTGCAGGGTCAGGTTGCCCTGGTAGATGGGGCATCTCTTACTCTAAGCCTACTGGCACCCTTTTTTTCCTTGTCTTCTCCAGGGTTCAGGACACCTGACTGTGGGCTCTGCTGCCACCCTGGGCTGTGGCAGGATGGCCAGGGGAAGGGAGTCAGGAGGAGTTGGGCACGTGGCAGCCCAGGTACAGAGTGTGGATGGCAATGCCCAGTGCTGTGACTGCCGGGAGCCAGCCCCAGAGTGGGCCAGCATCAACCTTGGTGTCACCCTCTGCATCCAGTGCTCCGGCATTCACAGGTCACTCCTCAAGGCACCAAGCATGAGCCCTGCTACTTTCATACGTGGTTTAGCTCGCTAAGATGGAACCCATTACACAGGCTCCTATCCTACCTTCCCCGCCTAGATTCTGGCTGTCACTGTGCATCAGGCCTCGGCCTGAGCCTATAGAGTACAAGATAGACCAGCTGGGCCCAGCCCTCAATGTCCTGGCCTTGGCAGAATTGGGGAACACTCAGAAGAGTTCATTGGGGTGCGATGCCAGCCACATACACTGAACCGCAGGTTCGAAATCGGCCCAGGCCAGCTAGGCAACAATGACAACTGCAACAGAAAAATGCCAGGTGTTGTGACAGGCGCCTGTAGTCCAAGCTACTTGGTAGGCTGAGCCCAAGAGTTTGAGGTTGCTGTGAGCTGTGATGCCACAGCACTCTGCTGAGGGCAACATAGTGAGACTCTGTCTCAAAAAAAAAAAGTTTATTGGGTTGGCTGGAGGAAGTGTAGGGGCAAGGCTGTTGAGGGTAGAGGAGCCAAGGAAGACCATGTAGAGCAGTGGTTCTCAACCTTCCTAATGCGTTGGCCCTTTAATACAGTCCCTGTGGGTCATGACCCACAGGTTGAGAACCACTGATGTAGAGGCTGGGTGTGATGGCTCATGTCCATAATCCCAGCAGTTTGGGAGGCTAAGGCAGGAGAATTGCTTGAGCCCAGGAATTTGAGACTGGCCGGGGCAACATAGCAAGACCTTATCTCTATAAAAAATAAAAATATTTAGCTGTGCATGGTGACTGGTGACACATGCCTATAGTCCCAGTTACTCAGAGACTAAGACAGGAGGATTACTTGAGCCCTGGAGTTTGACTTTACAGTGAGGTACGATGGTGTCGCAACACTCCAGCATGGGTGACAGAGCAAGACTCTTGTCTCCAAAAAAGAGAGAGAGACCAGATAGAGGAGAAGGGATCATGAGGCCTTAGCCTATCTAGAAGACTCTGCCCTAGACAGGGTAGTAGAAGGAGGGAAGGTGATAGCCTGGGAAGAGTTGTCCAGGCCTGAGTGCCCTAAGAGAAAGGAATGGCTAGAGAGGATGAGGGCCTTAAAATGAAATATAGGGGAAAAGGAAGAAGGAACAGTTAACAGGCAGCATCCCCAAGAGCCAGGTCAAGGTCCCCTGGCCCCAGCTGTCCTGCCTCCTCTGTTATACCTCGACATGCAGACCTTGCCTCCCCAGGCCACTGCCTCACAGAGAGCCTGACTGCCCCTCTGGCCCTCTAGGAGCCTTGGTGTTCACTTCTCCAAAGTCCGATCTCTGACCCTTGACTCATGGGAGCCAGAACTAGTGAAGGTAACTTGGGGAAATGTAAACATTAGGAAGTTGAGGACAAAGGACTAAAGATCTCTAAGGATCCACATATTCACCCTCTATGCTCTTTGTCTATCTCTGCCTCTGCCTGGGCCTCCTGAAGCTTATGTGCGAGCTGGGAAATGTTGTCATCAACCAGATCTATGAGGCCCGTGTGGAGGCACTGGCAGTGAAGAAGCCAGGGCCCAGCTGTTCCCGGTGAGGTTGGGGTGGAGCTGCCTGTAGCTACCCTCCATGGAGGGAAAGGGAAGGTGACCTGGAAGACCTTCCCCTTTTCTCCCTCCCCCAGACAGGAGAAGGAAGCCTGGATTCATGCTAAATATGTGGAGAAGAAGTTCCTGACCAAACTTCCTGAAATTCGAGGGCGAAGAGGTGGCCGGGGGCCCCCAAGGGGACATCCTCCTGTGCCCCCAAAACCTTCCATCAGGCCCCGGCCAGGGAGCTTCAGATCCAAGCCAGGTATAGAATTGGTTGGCTATTAAATGAGCTCCTACTGTATGCTCAGCCCTGTGCCAAGCCTTGTAGGGAAGCATAGGCCTTCTTCCCCTTGAGAATGTTAGAAGAACCAGACTGTAGTTTCAGGGAGTTACAGTGAAGTTTGACACTAAGAATGGGAAGAGTGTGGGAAGAGTGCGGCTTGGATTAGGCAGGGAAGACTAAGAGTGTCAACAACATAAGGAGAGCAGGAGTATTTAGGATCTCCAAAGGCCTGAGAAGGAGAGTGTCCATTTGGCTAGAGCAGCTGAGACAAAGTGTCAGGAAGAGTCAGTCACCTGTGACATTCTAGCCAGAGTGGTTGGACAGAATAAGGTGAATGATGCCATCTCTCACCTAAACCCCAGGGCCCTGTACACACATATATATATACTTACACATACTCACACCCACATCCCTTCATCTCCTACCACAGTCCTGGGTCACGAAGCCTTCCCTACAATTTAGAAGTAACCTATCCCATTATAACATCAGGGGAGTATACTGAGGGTTTTCTTCCCAGACTCAAAGCTGATGATTCCCCTTAACAGAACTAAATTCCCCTAGCAGAGCCTTCCTCTGATGACCTAGAAAGCCTGCACCCTGGGGCCCTGCTGTTTCGAGCTGCTGGACATCCTCCATCCCTTCCCACCATGGCTGATGCCCTTGCCCATGGAGCTGATGTCAACTGGGTCAATGGGGGTCAAGAGAATGCCACACCGCTGATCCAGGCCACAGCTGCTGTGAGAGCCTTGCCAACCTCTCTGTCCCACCCTAAGGTTCCTCTCTGACACTGGGCCCAGCTCTTACCCTCACTTGCTCCCTGGGGCCCCCACCCATAGAGAGGGATAATCACTGTAGACTGATTGGTAAGAGTGTGTGATTTGGAGGCAGAGAACCTGTGTCTAAATCCAGGCTCTCATCACTTAGAAGAGACCTCAAACAACTTATTAACGTCTCTGTGCCTCTGTGTCCTCATCTATAAAATAAGGATAACATACCTCATAAACTTGTATTATGGGCTTTGTTCATGTAGTAGCTCACACCTGTAATCCCAGTATTATTATTATTATTATTATTATTATTGCAATTTTTGGCCAGGGCCGGGTTTGAACCCACTATCTCTGGTATATGGGGCTGGCACCCTACTCCTTGAGCCACAGGCACCACCCTGTAATCCCAGTATTTTAGTAGGCTGAGGTGGGAGGATTGCTTTAGCCCCAGAGATCAGCCTGGGTAACATAGCTAAACCCCATCTCTCTAAAATATAGAAAAACTAGCCAGGCATTGTGGCAGATGCCTGCAGTCCCAGCTACTGGAGAGGGTGAGATAGGAGGATCCCTTGAGTCCAGGACTTTGAGGTTGCTATGAGCTGTTATGCTACCATCTCAGTAGCCTGGGCAACAGAGCAAAACCCTGACTCAAAACAAAACAAAAACCAATGTGTCCTATGGATTTAATGTTGAATGAATACATATGTCTGACACTTCACTGTACACCCACACATACTCCTAATTACCACCCCACCCCTCCCTAAAATATTTTGCAATGGAGCACCCTTACTTCTCCTTCTCAACTTCTCCATGTAGAATTCTCTTCTGGCCTGTGAGTTTCTGCTTCAGAATGGGGCAAACGTGAACCAAGCGGATAGTGCAGGCCGGGGCCCACTACACCATGCAACCATTCTTGGCTACACAGGGTAGGACAGCAAGGATGATACAACCAGGGGGAGGGAGCCCATGGGTGTGAGCGGTGGCTGAGCCCAGCTATCCCTTCCAGGCTTGCCTGCCTGTTCCTGAAACGGGGGGCTGATCTAGGGGCTCGAGACTCTGAAGGCAGGGATCCTCTGACCATCGCCATGGAAACCGCCAATGCTGACATCGTCACTCTGTGAGAATGCTGAAGGGGCGGGGCTAGCCCTTGGCCCATCCTTTTGGACAGGCCTAAAGCCTAGAGCATGCCAGGTGGGGTCTGTGGAAGGGGGTCCAGCACCTGGGCCAGGCGAGAGAAAGGATGCTCCAAGTAGGGATTGGGGCATGGAGCAGAAAGGTGGTGGGCAGGGTCGAACGTTGGTGACTTAATCCTGAGAGGCATCACTTACGTATCAACAGTCCCCTTCAGTCACCTTTTAAGCATTCAACCCTGGCAAGACACACAACCCAGCTCAAAAGACAGGGAGTTAGGGTACAGTGAGGATTATATCATTCATTTCTTAATTTCCTCCCCTTCAGGCTACGATTGGCAAAGATGAGGGAGGCTGAAGCCGCTCAGGGCCAGGCAGGTAAAGTCTCCTCCCACCCAACCCCAGGGCCTGCACCGGACAGAACTTTGGCCTTTTTTTTTTTTTTTGTAGAGACAGAGTCTCACTTTTTGCCCTCGGTAGAGTGCAGTGGCATCACACAGCTCCAACTCCTGGGCCTAGGTGATTCTCTTGCCTCAGCCTCCCGAGTAGCTGGGACTACAGGCGCCCACCACAATGCCTGGCTATTTTTTTGTTGCAGTTTGGCCGGAGCCGGGTTTGAACCCGCCATCCTCTGTATATGGGGCCAGTGCCCCACCCACGGAGTCACAGGCGCCACCCAGAACTTTGGGCTTCTTTCTGGCCCCTGGTAACCGGTCCCCCTCATGTCCAACTGCATTAATTCCATTATTTATACAAATATGTATCGGGAGTATCCAAGGGGCCAAGCCCTGGGAGCAAGGAATAGGTGCGGGCACTGCACTCAGGGTGCAGACGTTCCCACTCAAGCTTGAAGCCACCGGCCTCTGCTGCCGAGCCAGCCTCCCCAGCTTTCCATCCCTACCCCACAGGAGATGAAACCTATCTTGACATCTTCCGCGATTTCTCTCTTATGGCATCGGATGACCCAGAGAAGCTGAGCCGACGTAGTTATGACCTCCACACACTGTGACCCCAGGCCCTGCGCCCCCAGCCCACCACCCGCCCCTCCTCCATTAAACCTTTTTTCTTTGCGCTGCCTCTCTTAGTTCATTTCTTTCTTTCTTTTCTTTTCTTTTCTTTTTCTTTTTTTGAATCAGAGCCTCAAGCTATCGCCCTGGGTAGAGTGATGTGGCATCACAGCTCACAGGAACCTCCAAATCCTGGGCTTAAGCTATCCTCTTGCCTCAGCCTCCCAAGTAGCCGGGACTACAGGCGCACGTCACAAGGCCCGGCTGTTTTTTGGTTGTAGTTGTCTTTGTTGTTTGGCAGGCCTGGGCCGGATTTGAACCTACCAGCTCTGGTGTATTGGCGCCTTAGCCGCTTGAGCTACAGGCGCCGAGCCGTAGTGTAGTTTGAGTCAGGCAAGAGGTGAGACTCTCGGGGAATGAGGTGTCAGCTTCAGCCTCAGCCCTAGCGCCAGGGGGGCAATCGGGCTCAGGCGTCCTGGCTAGACCTGCCCCTCCGAAGAGAGGCATCTCGCGTGGGATGAGGACCTGCATTCCCTTAGAGTGAGCTGGCACCGCGCCGGGATGGAGAGAGAAAGCTCGGGCCGCGAGGCATTCCCGGAATCCGGCGACTCAGCACCCGCCCCCTCCGGAATTCCCCATGGGAGCTACTAGGAGGGAAATGGAACCCTGGCCCAGGTGGGCCGGCTACGGTTTTCTCAGAGTGGGAGGATAAGAGACTCGGGCCCCACAAAGTTGCAGACGCGAGGTCTGGCACACCTGAGAAGCAGTAGGACCGTCGCGGCCACATCCGGGGCGACGCGACTGAGTCACCCCAAACCTGCTTGCGTCCGCCAGTCCAGCCTGTCCGCCCCGTCTCTCCAGTTCAAGACTCTCGCCTCCCACTTCCCACCTCCACCCCAGCCGCAAACCGCGAGCCGCGAGGGATGGGGGCGGGCTGCCAGGAGGCGGGGCTGCCTCTTAAAGGGCCCGGGGCAGCCGCTGCCCTTGGGCCACTTCCTGGGGGCGGAGAGGACCTCAGCGGCTGTGGCAACACCCAGAGGAGGCGGTGGTGGCCGGGTCTCTAGATTCCCGGCTTCTTCCACGGAAGCCCACGGACACTCCCAGCTCGGACTGAGCGCGCATCGTCGCCCCCAAACCGATATAGGGCGGCTCCACTCCCATCAGCTTTGTCTTCATCTCCTGGGAACCGCACCGAGAGTTAGGCAAGGCCTCCGGCTGGACTGCGTGGACTAGCCCACAGCGGCGACAGCGATCTGCCAGGGAACTCGGAAGCTGGCCCCTTCAGCGTCGGCGCTGTGCTCGTCACCGTCACCGTCACCGTCACCTGCTGGTTGGATTCCAGAAGCCCACTGTCTGAAGACCACAGAACGGAGTCGCTGACCAGAATTAGTTAACGTCTGGACCGAAAACTCCCTTTCTCTCTGCTGTTTTCATCTCTTCCCTCTCAACCTTTTGGGGATTTCCGTGCCCTGAAACCAGCCCCCAGATCACCACCAAAGTAACTGGGTGAGCTCTAAACCTTGTTGCCTTGTACTCCAGCACAGCAAGTCTGAAAGTTACCACCCAATTCTGCACACTCCTAGGAAGTTCTGCCTTTTTTTTCTCTTTTGAAGTTTCCTATACTTCCCAAAATTTCCCCTCCTCCTGTGTCCTCTCCGCCCCCCTCTTTTGGGGGCCCTGTGACCCTGAATGTGGGGGGCACACTATATTCCACCACTTTGGAGACCCTGACCCGCTTCCCAGACTCCATGCTGGGGGCAATGTTTAGAGCTGATACCCCTATGCCTCTCAGTCCTCAAGAAGGTGGACACTATTTCATTGACCGAGATGGCAAGGCCTTCAGGCATATTCTCAATTTCCTAAGGCTAGGCCGTCTGGACCTGCCCCGAGGGTACGGAGAGACAGCACTTCTCAGAGCAGAAGCTGACTTCTACCAGATCCGGCCCCTCCTGGATGCCCTGCGGGAGCTGGAGGCCTCTCGAGGGACCCCTGCACCCACAGCTGCCCTGCTCCATGTAGATGTAGATGTCAGCCCACGTCAGGTGCACTTCTCTGCTCGCCAGGGCCCACACCACTATGAGCTGAGCTCTGTCCAGGTGGACACTTTCCGGGCAAACCTCTTCTGCACTGATCCTGAGTGTCTGGGTGCTATGCGGGCCCGATTTGGTGTGACCAGTGGAGATAGGGCAGAGGGGGGCCCACATTTTCATCTTGAGTGGGCTCCCCGCCCTGCAGAACTCCCTGAAGTGGAGTATGGGAGACTGGGGCTACAGCCCCTATGGACTGGGGGCCCAGGAGAGCAGCGGGAGGTAGTGGGCACACCAAGCTTCCTAGAAGAGGTGCTGCGTGTAGCTCTGGAACACAGCTTCCGTCTAGACTCCGTGTTCCCTGATCCTGAAGACCTGCTCAACTCCCGGTCTCTGCGCTTTGTCCGCCACTGAGGATGCTGTCCTCAGTTTGATTGTGGGGAGAAAAGGGAATGGCGTTGCTAACAGAAAGAGGCTGCCCTGAAGCCTTTCTAGTTCTGCCTCAGGAGCTGTGAGAGTCAGGGATCCCACTGTGCCTTACTGGAGCCCAGATGTGGACAGGAATTCCCAAACCTGAGCCCACTGAGAGCTCACAAGTGGTCCAGAGGGTCTGGACTGGTGCTGATCCTAGGATGGGCATGGAAAGTTTTCTTGACTTGGTCTCATCTAAGGCTAGGGACCTCCAATCTCTCCTTGGAGCTCAGTATTCAGAGGTCTGGAAAAGTGGGGCCCACCTCTTTGTCCAAGTTAGGCATGGCAGAACAGCAAAGGGACTCTGAGGTCTGAGGGAAAGAAGGGACTTTATATTGCTCCCATATGTCCTCCTGGACCACGGCTTCTCCTCCTGAAGCTGGGTGGCCTAGCCTGGCCTTCCTAATGAGAGGCCAGAACATTCTGAAACAAGGGCAGGGGTGTTTTTTGCTGTGGAGGGAGACAGAAAGACCACACCCCATCCTAGATTGGTTTAAGGGAGCTAGGAGAGTCCACCTTAGCAATGGGGCTGGAGTACCTCTCTGGAATTTCAAGTGTTTAGACAGATCTCATATGGAGATTGGGGCTGGCCATGGGAGGAGGTGGCTATCTTTTGGGTCCTGGTCTTACTTCCTTCATTGTGTGTGTGAGCCAGTCTGTCTAACTAATGTGTGGATCTCCATCTGTATTGCTGGCTATGGTGTCTATGTGCTGATCCTTCTGTGGTCGCTGCATGTCCAGGCCTATTTGGGGTTACCCAGCAACTGTTCTGCCACAAGGTGTGTCTGTGGTATGTGTGTAAGTAAATTGAGAATGAGTAGTTTAATTACAGGGTGTGTATATACATGTGTGTTTGTGTTCATGAATGTACACACATCAGCAGGCAGGCAGGAAAGGCCTGTTGGGGTTTAGGTCACTGGGATCTTCTTGGGGAGAGGTAAAAGAAGTCACTGGGCTTAGCTAGGCCTCTGAGGCCTGTATGGAACTCTTGGTTGCTGAGGCAACCATGGGTCTGTTGCTAGGAGACAGCTGGGGGAGGCCAAGCCTGCCCAGGGCAGGGAAGAGATGAGCAGTTTGGGAGAGTGGGGAAGACAAAGGAAAGGATGAGATACTTATGCACAACTTCTTCACTGGAGGTGTCACTCATCATTTATTACTGGTCATGATTTATAAGAAGGAAAATAAAATTGCTTTTGGAAACACAAATGTGTAAAGGCTGCTGAGGGCCCCTTGCAACAGAAGCCCTATTTTCTCTGCTCATCTCTCCTACTAGAGATGACTCCTTCTGGCCTCCTGGACCATGGCTTCTCTTCCTAAAGCTGGGTGGCCTAGCCTGGCCTGCCCAATGAGAGGCCAGAACACTCTGGAACAAGGGCAGGGGGAATCTTTGCTGTGTCCCAAGCCATGTACTGAGGGAGTCAGAAAGGCCATACCCCTTCCTAGATTGGCATGAGGGAGGTAGGTAAGTCCTGATTAGTAATGGGGCTGGAGCTGGAGTTCCATGGGCCCCAACTTTACTTCAGCCAAGGATGGAGCAGTAGCATTGTTCTGAAACACTCTAGAACCTCCAAGCAAAGGGGTGGAGCCAGTATCACAGAGCATTCTAAGGCCTTCTCAGCCCAGATAGGGCCAGCATTCTCCCCAAAGTGATCCTCATGTGGATGCTGGCATTAGGTGGAGTTTTCCTGGCAGCTGCTCAGGCCTGTGTCTTTTGCCGCCTCCCAGCCCACGACTTGTCAGGCCGCCTGGCTCAACTCTGTAGCCAGATGAAGGCCCAGTGGAAGCAATGTGAAGCCTCCCCAGACTTCTCTGCCTTTGCCTTAGGTAAGACCAGAAATCTAGGGGGCAGGTCCAGCACCATCAGCCCTGTACCCTGAGAAGGGCAGCATGTGAATTCCTAACTGTGCCCTCAGCCATTCATAGCTCTCTCTGGACACAAGGGCCTCTCCGTCTAGGGGAGCTCCAGATCCTAGAAAGGTCAGGAGAGACCCCAAGACCTCTCTTGGACTAGTGAGGGAATCTCTGGTCCATCTCCACAGATGAGGTGACCCTGAACAAAGTCACAGAGAAGACTCACAGAGTCCTGAGGGTCATAGGTGAGGGCAAAGGGGGAGCTGTGACCTGGGGTCTTGGGAGGACACCAAGGAGGGTTGAGAGGCAGGGATGGGGTGAACTGGACCACTGAGGCCCAGGGTGATGTAACTGCTTTCTGCTTCCCCAGAGATCAAAGAGGCTCTCTCTTCACTCCCTTCATATTGGCAATGGCTTCAAAAGACCAAGCTCCCTGATTACACCAGGGAAGGTACTAACACAGGAAGGGCCTCTAGGAGTGCTTGGGAACTTAGGTAAACGGGCAAGTGGCTGACAGGCTCACCCACCCTCCACCCCTTCCTTGTCTTTCATTTCAGCTCTCTGTGCTCCTGCTTGTCGTGAGTAGAAAAGGAACGGGGTGGTGAGGACCTGGGCCTCCAGGGTGCCGAAGGAGAGGCCGGCAGCTACAGGGCGGAGACAGATATGCCCAGGAAGGGTAGAGGCTTGGTCTTACCACTCCCTAGCGCTGCTCCCGCTGTTTCCTGCAGGGGGCAGCACTATCCTGTACAACTGCTCTACTTGCCGGGGCGCTGAAGTGTCCTGCTGGCCGCGAAAGCGCTGCTTCCCAGGTCCTTATTCCCCACCCCACCCCCATCCCTGAGCCCTTAGGCTCCCTCACTGTTGATGAGTGTGATTCTCAGGATTGTTTACTGCCTCCCGGGGGCCCTACAGGAAGTCATGATCTTTGGGAAGCCAGGATTCTGCTCCTCTTTGTCTGCGGAGCCGTCCTGCTTCTGGGTGTTCTGAGCCTCCTGGTGGAGTGAGTTGCAGGGATGAGGACGGGGAAATTGCCTTCTAACCGCCCAGCCTTCCTCCGTCTCTCCTCTTA
This sequence comes from Otolemur garnettii, assembly GCF_000181295.1. Lineage (NCBI taxonomy): Eukaryota > Metazoa > Chordata > Mammalia > Primates > Galagidae > Otolemur > Otolemur garnettii. The sequence goes on along the minus strand of NW_003852441.1, from coordinate 12,002,285 downwards.
GGCCTTCCATCTTCTGTCTTCCCTCAGGTCCCGCCACCTCCAAGTAAAAGGTGACTTGTAATGATGAGGACACCCTCCCAGTCTCCAGTTCTAAGGGGTGTGTACCCACAACCTCCAAGGAGCCCTTAATTCCAGCCTTTAAAACTCAAACATCCTCATGATGCCATTATCAGGAGGCCTCTAGAAACCCATGCACCCACAGCTGGAAAGTTCTTCCCCTCCAGCCTTCAACTAATCAGACAGGGCCCTCGATGATGCCAGGAAAACAGCTACAGAAGGAAAGAATCCCCTACACAGACAGCACCACTCCCACACCCCCTCTGCTTGTTCCGGGAAAGCCGGGGCTGTCTGTCCCAGAAGCTACTCTGGCCCCTCTTATGACTGATTGGGAATCCGGGAATGTGTGTTCTGGAAAACTCCCTCCCTCTGGAGTAAAACCACATCAGTCAGTCCGCTGGCATGCTCTCCCTCCATTGTGCTTGCCCTAGCTTCCTCTGAGGCTTCCCTCCTTCTGGCCCCAATTAAACCTGCAGTTCCTGGCCTCTACCCCTGCCTAGCCTATCTGCACTGGGGAGGGCAGAGGGAGGATGGAAGACTCGCTGTACCAGATGGGGTGATTTTTGCCCCCTAGTAGACATTTAGCAACATCTGGAGATGGGGACTGGGGGGTGGGGTAAGAGGGTACTGTCCTCCTACTGCTATCCTACTGCCATCTAGTGGGTAGAGACCAAAGATACTGCTCAACATCCTAGAATGCACAGAGAGGCCCCCAACAACAAGGAAGTATCCTGTCCAAAATGTCAATGCATGGTTGAGAAATCCTGGTTTGAAAACCAAATGGTCCCTATTAAGACTTAGTGGGGCTCAGAGCCTATGGCTCAACTGGCTAAGGCGCCAGCCATGTACACCTAAGGT
>NW_003852441.1:11995468-12001122 GCF_000181295.1 Otolemur garnettii | reverse complement strand
GGATCAAGGATGGGAGTTGGAACATAGGACATGAAAACAGAAGCCTGTTACCAAACACAAGCACCAGTCCAAGCACCTAGGCTTGGAAGGAATCCCAGCTCTCGTCTAGCCCAGTGGTTTTCAAACTGGGTACCTGGAGGCTACAGGACAAGGATTCACAACTAGGGGCACATTAGAGACTCCTGAGCAACCTTAAAAGTACCCATGTTTGTCAGGCACAGCAGCTCACACCTGTAATCCTGGCATTTAAGAGGTCGAAGTGGGTGGATTACTTGAGCTCACAGGTTTGAGACCAGCATGAACAAGAGCGAGACCTCGCCTCTAAAAATAGCCAGGTGTGGCAAGCACCTGTAGTCCCAGCTACTTGGGAGGTTGATGCAAGAGAATTACTTAAGCCCAGGAGTTTGAGGTTGCTGTGAGCTATGCCATAGCACTCTACCGAGGGTGACAAAGTGAGACTCTGTCTCCAAAAAAAGAAGGATCCATACTTGGGCCCCACCTCCAGAGATTCTCAAGTGGTCCCATATGGGGCCTTGGCCAGTGTAACCTACAGCAAGGGTTATTACTGCTGTGTCAAGGCTGTTGACAAAGGCCCTGGGGATGGGGACAGGAACTCCTGTCATTTCCATGAGGGCATCTCTTTTTTTCTTCTTTTTGTTTTTACATATTCTAGTCCCATTCCCTTGTATTTTTTTCTTTTCTTTCATGTTTTTCTTTTTTTGAGACAGGGTCTTGCCTACACTCAAGGCTAGAGTGTAGTGGCATCATAGCTTACTGCAACCTCAAATTCCTGAACTCAAATTCCTGGTCCTCTTGCCTCAGCCTCCCGAGCAGCTGAGACTATAGATATATACCACCATGCCCACCTAATTTTTGTATTTTTATAGAGACTCTTTTTGTTGTTGTTTGTTTCTTGCCATTTGTTTGTTTTTTTGGTTTTTTTAGAGACAGAGTCTCACTTTATCGCTCTTGGTAGAGTGCTGTGGCGTTATACAGCTCACAGCAACCTCCAACTCCTGGGCTTAGGTGATTCTCTTGCCTCAGCCTCCCAAGTAGCTGGGACTACAGGCACCCGCCACAGTGCCTGGATATTTTTTGTTGCAGTTTGGCTGAGGCCAGGTTTGAACCCACCACCCTTGGTACATGGGGCCAGCGCCCTATTCCCTGAGCCAAGGCACCACCCTGTTTGTTTGTTTTTAAGATGGATTCTCACTCTGTTTGTTTATGAAACAGAGTCTTACTCTGTTATCCTGGGTGGAGTGTTGTGGTATCATAGCTCACAGCAACCTCAAACTCTTGGACTTGACTGATCCTCTTGCCTCAGCCTCCAAAGTAGCTGGGACTACAGGCATGAGTTACTACACTTGGCAAATTTTTCTATTTTTAGTAGAGACAGGGTCTTGTTCAGACTGGTCTTAAACTGAGCTCAAGCAATCCACCTGCCTTAGCCTCCCAGAGTGCTAGGATTACAGGTATGAGACACCATACTCAGCCCCATCCCTTCATTTTACACATTAAGAAAATGAAATCGGCTCGGCGCCTGTGGCTCAAGTGGCTAAGGCGCCAGCCACATACACCTAAGGAGGCGGGTTCGAATCCAGCCCAGGCCTGCCAAACAACAATGACGGCCAAACCAAAAAAATAGCCAAGCATTGTGGTGGGCACCTGTGGTCCCAGCTACTTGAGAGGCAGAGACAGGAGACTTGCTTGAGCCCAGGAGTTGGAGGTTGCTGTGAGCTGTGATGCCACGACACTCTACCCAGGGGGACAGCTTGAGGCTCTGTCTCAAAAAAACAAAAAAAAGAAAAAGAAAAAGAAATCCAGAGGTCACACAAGATCATACAATTCATCCAAGATTACACAATAAGTCATTCACTTATCCTTTCAACAAAGACTAAGTAAGTGCAGCAGATGCCAGGCAGCCTGTCTGCCCAGGATGGGATAGGGAGCCACAGCTGACTGTTGGAGCACCACAGCTCTCCTAGGGGCTGCAGTAGTTATACCCTGCCATGCTGTTTCCTCTTTCCAGGCTGAATGTTTTGGAGTCACACCTCAAATTCAGTTGTCCTGTCCATTCTTAAAGGACCTAATTCTGCCTGTCCCCTCTTCCTGCTCATGGATCCCCACATCCCACCCCAGAGACCTCTCACAATGGGTCCTAGACTGTCAAGCTGTCACCCTGGGTAGAGTGTTGTGGTGTCATAGCTCACAGCAACCTCCAACTCTTGGGCTCAAGTGATCCTCTTGCCTCAGTTTTGTTTCTATTTTTAGTAGAGATGGAGGGGTCTCACTTTTTGCTCAGGCTGGTCTTGAACCCGTGAGCTCAATCTATCCACCTGCCTTGGCTTCCCAGAGTGCTGGGATTACACGCATGAGCCACCTTGCCCAACCCAGAATGCATCTTAAATTGAAGCCATGCATGGCTTAATTGATGGTATTGTTTTTTTTTTCTTAGCAGTACATAAAATAACAGTATATATGACAATTGATGATATCTTAAATGCAGTGAAATACAGTAGTATTTACAAGATTAGAGGTCCAAATATGTTTTTATACAATGGTTGGAACTGTGCTCAATGAATATTCAATAGGTATTAACTATTATAATCTCTTGCTTGAAGACCTTCCCTAGTTCCTCTTTGCCTGAAGAATATAGATTTGGCCTCTATATACCCTGACATTCAAGGCTTACCATCAGTAGCTGCCAGCTATCTTATCTACTTCTCAGAACAGAGCTGTTCAAACACAGGTGTAACTGGAATCTCCACTTGAATGCCCCTCAGGCATCTCATACTCTGCTTGTCCAAACTCACCTTCCACCCTGACCCCACCTGTTTCTTTCTTTTTTTTATTAAATGATAGCTGTGTACATTAATACAATCATGGGATACAGTGTGGTGTTTGCATATACAATTTGAAATATTTTCATCAAACTGGTTAACATAGCCTTTATGTCATTTTCTTAGTTATTGTGTTCTACTTTTAGAAAGATTCCCCTTGTGAGATAAACCATAGAGGTGATACCTTCAATCACCCTCCCTCCACCCATCTACCCCCCCCTCCTCCCCCTCCTCCCTACCCATATCCACCTGTTTCTTGTGACCTCTCCTAAGGTTGATGGCAGCACCAACTATATCCTGAATGTCTACTTCCTTCCTCTCTTCCTCTAATGCCCACATATCAGTAACCAAATGATCTACCACTTCTTAGAATTTGGCCCCTCCCTGCCCCAAAGCTTTATCTCTCAGTACTGCCAACCCTAATGCACTTTCCACAGCCAACTTCTGGTTGCCCACACACTTCCCATTTTCTCATGTCTCTGTGCCTTTGCCCAGGCTTTTCCCTAAACTTAGACAGCGTTTCTCCTTTGGCTGAGATATGACTTTTTCTGAGAATCCTTCTGTAAGCCCCTGGAGCAGAGTAGAGTGTCCCTTTTCAAGGCATCTCTCAAGTGTAGCACCTGTTACATCAAGGTAATAGTGCTTCTTTCTTTCCTTCTTTTTTTAGGGAAAGGGTCTCTGTCACCTAGGCTGGCATGAAGTGGCATGATCATAACTCACTGCAGCCTCAATGTCCTGGGTTCAACCTCCTGCAGCCTCAATCTTTCTGCCTCAGCCTCCTGAGTTGCTGGGACTAAAGGCATGTGCCACCATGCCTGGCTACTTTTTTTTTTTTTTCAGTCTCACTCTGTTGCCTGAGTTAGAGTGCAGTGGTGTTATCATAGATCACTGTAACCTTAAATTCCTGGGCTCAAGCCTTCCTCCTGTCTCAGCTTCCTGAGTGGCTGGGACTATAGGTGCATGCCACCAAGACCAGCTAATTTTTCTATTATTTTGTAGAGATGAGATCTTACTCTTGCTCAGGCTGATCTCAAATTTCTGATCTCTAGCAATCCTCCTGCCTTGGCCTCTCAAAGTGCTGGGATCACAGGTATGAACCACCTCAGCCAGCTTGGTGTTGCTTCTTTTTTTCTTTTTTGAGACAGAGTCTCACTTTGTCACCCCAGGTAGAGTGCTGTGGCATCATAGCTCCCAGCAACCTCAAACTCTTGAGCTCAAGTGATTCTCTTGCCTCATCCTCCCAAGTAGCAGGACTACAGGTGCCTACCACAACACCTGGCTATTTGTAGAGATGGGGTTGAGCTCTCTCTGGGTGAGGCTGGTCTTGAACCTGTGAGCTCAGGCAGTCCACCCACTTTAGCCTCCCAGAGTGCTAGGATTACAGGTGTGAGCCACCATGCCCAGCCTTGGTGGTGCTTCGTCACCCATCTTTCCTCTAGACCATGTACTCCTCTATAAAACCACTACCTAAGTCAGGAGTCCTCAAACTTTTTAAACAGGGGGCCAGTTCACTGTCCCTCAGACCGTTGGAGGGCTAGACTGTGGGGCCCGGGGACAAGTCAGCTGCTAAGCAGGACAGGCAGCGGCGGCAAAAACACTGGCGGGCCAGAGAAATGTCCTAGGAGAGTCGCATGTGGCCAGTGGGTCATAGTTTGAGGGTGCCTGAAAGTGTTTGTTATTTTTGTTTCTAGCATGCCTGGCACATGGCAGACACCAGGATATGTCTATGACAACCCAAGCCTCTTTGAATTCCTATGATATACATGCCCTAGTAAGTTCTTCATGAGCATGTGTAACAAGAGGCTGGTGAAGTTTGTATTTCTTTCTGTGCAACCCACCGGAGTATGTCTTTCCAGATCAGGACTGGTTTTTCTGAGCCCCTTAGCAAACAAAGAAGGCTACTGTGGGTGTGGCAATTTTTTAAATGGCCCCCAAATTCTTTGACGTGCTTCCTGGCTAGGAAGCAGGGTCTACATATCCTCCCCTTGAATCTGGGCTCTGTGATGGCGTTGCCAATGAAATATGACAGAAGTGACACTGTGCCACTTTCTGGGCCCAAGCCTAAAGGAACTGGCACTTTCTACTTTGTGTGTCTTAGGACACTCACTTTGGAACCCAATTACCATCTATGAGGATGCCCAGGCTTCAGGAAGTGTCCACATGGCTGGATTCCAGCCAAAACCCAGCATCTCTTACCCTACATATCAGTGACAATATTCTTAGCTGTACCCCAAGTCCCCAAGTCCCCCAAAGACTTTCATCTTTCCAACACATTGTGGAGCAGAGATAATGTGTCCTGTTTGAATTCCTGACTCCTGAGTCCAGGGACATACTAATATGGTCATTTTTCTTTTCTTTCTTTTTTTTTTTTTTTTAACCTTACAGAGCTTAATAATATGATCATTTTTATTCCTCAACAACAGATAACTGAACAGTGGGGCAGAGAAAGGAGCCTAGGACTTGGCATTAAATGTCCAGTTTGTGACACGGCTGGCTGGCCCTGTCTCTTCCTAGCCTTGTGCACCAGGAACATTACTTTACCAGACTGTACCTCAGTCCTACCTGCAAAATGCAGTTAACAATAGCTAACATGGCTCGGCGCCTGTGGCTCAAGTGGCTAAGGCACCAGCCACATACACCTAAGGTGGCGGATTCGAACCCAGCCAGGGCCCATCAAACAACAATGATGGCTGCAACCAAAAAAATAGCCGGGTGTTGTGGGGGGCATCTGTGGTCTCAGCTACTTGGTAAGCTGAGGCAGGAGACTCACTTGAGCCCAAGAGTGGGAGGTTGCTGTGAGCTGTGATGCCACGG
>NW_003852441.1:11990982-11992125 GCF_000181295.1 Otolemur garnettii | reverse complement strand
AAGTAGCTGGGACCACAGGTGCCCGCCACAATGCCTGGCTATTTTTTGTTTGCAGCCACCAGTGTTGTTTGGCCGGCCCGGGCTGGATTCGAACCCGCCACCCTAGGTGTATGTGGCTAGAGCCCCAGCCACTTGAGCCACAGGCGCCGAGCCGACAGGCAGATTTCTTAAGCTCACCCTGTCTCTACTAAAAAGTAAAAAAACTGAGGCAAGAGGATCACTTAAGCCCAAGAGAGTTGGAGATTGCTCTACCCAGGGTGACAGCTTGAGACTCTGTCCCAAAAAAAAAAGAAAAGAAAAGTGCATAATGAATTATTTTATTTAAATAAAGTTCTAGTAAATACAAACTAGTCCAGAGTGACAGCAGATTAGTTGTCTGGGGAATGAAAAGTAGAAGCGGCTCGGCGCCTGTGGCTCAAGCAGCTAAGGTGCCAGCCACATACACCTGAGTTGGTGGGTTCGAATCCAGCCCAGACCCGCCAAACAACGATGACGGCTGTGACCAAAAAAAAAAAAAGAAATAGCTGGGCATTGTGGTGGGCGCCTGTGGTCCCAACTACTTGGGAGGCCCAGGAGTTGGAGTTTGCTGTGAGCTGTGAGGCTCTGTCCGCCCCCCCCAAAATATATATAAATAAATATGGGCAGTTTATTAAATATCAATTATGCCGGGCAGTGTCTGTGGCTCAGTGAGTAGGGCGCCGGCCCCATATATCAAGGGTGGCGAGTTTGAACCCGGCCCCGGCCAAACTGCAACCAACAACAAAAAAATAGCCAGGTGTTGTGGTGGGTGCCTATAGTCCCAGCTACTTGGCAGGCTAAGGCAGGAGAATTGGCTAAACCCAGGAGCTGGAGGTTACTCTGACTCTACAGCATTCTACTGAGGGCGACAAAGTGAGACTCTGTCTCTGACCCTAAAAAGTAAACAAATATCAATTATGCCTCAATAAGGCTATTTTTTTTAAAAGCCAACAGATAAAAATAATCAAAAAATCCATCATCAGGATATTACATTTTAAAAGTAATACAGAGCCAGGTATGCCTATAACTGTAGCACTTTGGAAGGCTGAGATGGGAAGGCTGCTTGAAGCCAAGAGTTCAAGACTAGTATGAACAAGAGTAAGACTCAGTATTTTTTTTTTTTTT
>NW_003852441.1:11988118-11990573 GCF_000181295.1 Otolemur garnettii | reverse complement strand
CAGAGTCTCACTATGTTGCCCTCAGTAGAGTGCTATGGCATTACAGCTCACAGAAACCTCAAAACTCTTGGGCTTAAATAATTCTCTTGCCTCAGCCTCCCAAGCAGCTGGGACTACAGGTGCCCACCACAATGCTTGGCTATTTTTGTTGTTGTTGTAGTTGTCATCATTGTTTAGTAGGCCCTGGCTGGGTTCAAACCCACCAGCCTCAATGTATATTGGCTGGTGCCCTAACCACTTAGCTTTGGGCGCTGAGCCAGCAACTTCAAACTCTTGGGCTCAAGTGATCCTCTTGCCTCTCAGACTCCTGAGTAGCTGGGACTACAGGTGCCTACCACAATGCCCAGCTATTTTTAGAGATGGGATGTCACTCTTGCTAAGGCTGGTCTCTGAACTCCTGAGCTCAAGCAATCCACCCACCTCAGCCTCCCAGAGTGCTAGGATTACAGGCATGAGCCACTATGCCCAGCCTGAGACTCAGTCTTTATAAAAAACAGAAAAATTAACTAGTCGTGATAGTTCGAACCTGTAGTTCCAGCTGCCTGGGAAGTTGAGGCAGGAGGATTGCCTGAGCCCAGGAATTTAAATTTAATGTTACAGTGAGCAATGATGACACCACTGCACTCTAACGCAGGTGACAGAGTGAGACTCTGTCTCCAAAAAAAAAAGATATATATTTATATAATGGAATACCACCCTGTAATAAAAAAGTAACTACTAATACACACATCATAGATACATGTAAATCTCAAAAACATTATTTGGGGATGAAATGAACCAAAAAGAAATTAAAGCTGTGTGACTTCCTTTGGAGGAAAAGGCAAAAATGATCTATGGCTTTGAGGTTGGTCATGGTGGCTCATGCCTTTAATTCTAGCATTCTGGGGGGCTGAGGTGGAGGATGGCTTGAGCTCAAGACAACACCACAAGAAGTCTAGCCTGAGCAAGAGTAAGACCTTCTCTACACAAAATAGAAAAATTAGCCAAGGATGGTGGCACGTACCTATAGTCCCAGCTACTTGGGAGGCTGAGGCAAAAGGATCATTTGAGCCCAGGAATTTGAGGTTGCTATGAACCACAATCATGTTATTGCACTCTATTTCTACACTCTTGCTCTAACAGAGGGAGATTCTGTCTCAAAGCAAAAAGAAAAAAATATAAATAAAGTGTGTGGCTTTTAGAAATAAGGATAGTAGTTGCCTTGGGCGGTGCCTGTGGCTCAAAGGAGTAGGGTGCCGGCCCCACATACTGGAGGTGGTGGGTTCAAACCCAGCTCCAGCCAAAAAAAAGAATAGTAGTTGCCTTTGAGGGATGGGATTTACTAAAAATGGGCACAAGAGAACTTCCTAGGATCATAGTTCTAGATCCTTATCTACCTTAATAGATGTGTACATTTGTTTAAATTAATCAAGCTATATATATATTTTTTTTTTTTGAGATAGAGTTTTATTATGTCACCCTCGGTAGAGTGCTGTGGCATCACAGCTCACAGCAACCTCCAACTCTTGGGCTTAAGCAATTCTCTTGCCTCAGCTTCCAGGTGCCTGCCACAACACCCGGCTATTTTTTTTTCTTGTAGTTGTCATTGTTGTTTGGCAGGCCTGGGCTGTGTTTGAACCTGCCAGCCCCAGTGTATGTGGCTGGCACCCTAGTAGCTGAGCTACAGGCCCCGAGCATACATATATATTTTTATACACATTAAAAATATATATATATTAAAAAATATATATATATATATTTTTTTTTCAGATTTTGGCTAGGGCCAGGTTTGAACCCACCACCTCTGGGACCAGCACCCTACTCCTTTGAGCCACAGGTGCTTCCCCAATATATACATATTTTTGAGACAAAGTCTCACTTTGTTACCCTTGAGAGAATGTCATAGCATCCTAGTTCACAGCAACCTCAAACTCTGAGTTCAAGCGATCTTCTTGCCTCAGGCTATATTGTTAAATGTGTACATATTATGAAATGTAGATTATACCTCAATAAAGCACTTTTTTTTTTTGAGACAGAGTCTCAAGCTGTCACCCTAGATAGAGTGCCATGGTGTCACATCTCACAGCAACCTCAAACTCTTGGGCTTAAGTGATTCTGTTGCCTCAGCATCCCGAGTAGCTGGGACTACAGGCACCTGCCACAATGCCTGGCTATTTTTTTGGTTGTAGTTGTAGAATGCCATGCCATTGTTGTTTTTGGCAGGCCTGGGCTGAATTCGAACCCACAAGCTCCAGTGTATGTGGCTGATGAATGAGCCATTGAGCTACAAGTGCCAAGCTCTCAATAAAGCACTTTAATGAAAGTAGATTAATATTCATATGAACATGGCTTGGCGCCTATGGCTCAACCGGCTAGGGCACCAGCCACGTACACCTAAGGTGGCGGGTTCGAATCCCCAGCCCTGACCCGCCAAACAACAATAACGGCTGCAACCAGAAAATAGCCGGGCGTTGTG
>NW_003852441.1:11983396-11986072 GCF_000181295.1 Otolemur garnettii | reverse complement strand
AAAAAAAAAAAAGCAGCTAGATGTTGTAGCGGATGCCTATAGTCCCAGCTACTTGGGAAGCTAAGGCAAGAGAATCGCTTGAGCCTAAGAGTTTGAAGTTGCTGTGAGCTGTGACGCCACAGCACTCTACCTGGGGCGATGAAGTGAGACTCTGTCTCAAAAAAAAAAAAGCATATTTGAGAGCCATATTGGCTGAGAATTTTCCAAAAGTGATGAAAGACATGAATTCATAGATGCAGGAAATATAACATACTGAGCATAATAAATAGAAAGGAATCGACATCTAGACACATTGCGATAAAACTACAAAACACCAATGATATCATGATATCTTAAAAACAAGTAGTAAAGTCAGATCATCTACAAGGGAATGATGACTGAGCAGATTTCCTTACGATCAACATACACTGTGCCTATTATATACCTACACTGTCCTAGGTACTTAGAACCCAGGGATGAGCAAGCCCCTCCCTTGTGGCCTACAGCATGTATCAGGGAGAGAAAGCAGCTACAGTATGATGAGTTGGCATGGCTGGAGGGCAAGAGAATTAGCAAGAAAACAGTACATGAAGAACCGCATTACTAAGATTTTCCTATCAGTGCTGGAACATCCCATGTGTTTAACAAGACAAGGAGGGCTTTTTCTCCAAGAGACCTCTGGGACAGCAGCTGCCACATTCACACATTCTTCCTGGGGACAGGAGGCTAACCAAATGTCCTAAGACTAGCAGCTTCCTCTGTGGACCCCAACGAAAAGGGAAAGGGAATGCTTTTCCTTAGGGCATTCTTCAAGGCCCTGAACTGTGTCCCTGTGACCACAGGACAGGTTGCAATGTTCAGAGCCCTGGGGTCAGCAGAGGCTCCATGGGGGCTGGGAGTTATACTGGAAAGAGACCAGAAAGTGTCAGTAAGGGGAGGAGCGCCCTGAGGCATGGAGTGCTGCCCATGATCCACATAGGCTCTGTCTAGGCTGCGGGCTGACTTCTGGTGCCAATGCACATCTCTTGGCCCTGGACCCACCCCAAAGCACTGCGTATCGCCTGGCTTTCCTTCATTAATTAAGGAGTTGGTGGAAGCTCTCCCCCCTACTCCATGGTAGGGAGTATGTCCCGTTTAGCCTTCTATTGCCACTGCCTGGGCAGGCTAAGCTCTACCTGGTGCTTATTTAAGGAGTGGGGTCGGGGTTGAGACAAGTGAAGGATTCTGGGAGAGGGCGTGGGGGACAGGTCAGGAGGAGCAGAGCCTGGGAAGGATTAGAAAGTTCTTCCAAAAATGTGGACAGACGGTGTGAAGGAAGGCGAGCAAAGGACAAATGAAAGCAGGCTTTTCATGGTCTAGAGGTGGATCAGGGGTGGAGGAGAAAGGCCAGTCGCGTTGGTGACCCTCACGGACTCTTACCCAGGAACCGGGGGCGAGGCCCTTGCCAGTCCCGGGCCAGCCGCCAGGTCCCCGCCCTCCGCGGAATTTACTCCTGTCCCGCCCTTCTCCGGATTTAGTCGGAGCAACCTGGGCGGCTGCGCAGCCGGCGCTTCCGCCTTCGCCAGGTGAGGTCCCTACCAAGCAGAGCGCCCCGGGGTGGGGCGCGCAGGCGAAGCGGCGGTGGCTTGAGGTGCGTCCGCGGGATGCCGGGGCTCCCTTTCTCTTCCTGGATTCTTCCCTTCCGCAGCTGCGTTTCCTCCTGCCGCCCTTCCGTCTGCTTTCCCCTTCCGACCTTACCTGCGGTGCCGGGTCTCCCAGATTCTGGGCTGTCTCCTCCTCAACCCCTGCTCGCGTCCAGTTCCTACCACATCTCCGTGTTTCCATCTGGGCCCAGCATCGGGGCCTCCAATTAACTAGAGGGGATCGGTAGGGGAAGTCCGGTGTATGTAAGAGAGACCGTTCATGCAGGCAGCCGGTACCCGCAGCACCTAGGGGCTTATTTAACAAAGGTTGGTAGAGTTGCCTGAAGGCTCAGTGACTCAGGCTGCTGACAGGGATCCGTACCTGGTGCTGAGATGTGGGTGTGGATGGGACTGCACCTGGCGGCCTACGTGGCCCTCTAAGCAGGACCTAAGCTTAGCCATCGCAAATGGCGGATTTGACTTCACATGTTGCTGCCTCAAGTGTCTTAAGAGGCAATGATTCTGGCTGTCTCTGGGTCCAGGGACAGTATGCTAGTGCAGTATGTCTTACACTAAGACATCTGTGGACACTGTACCTTGGTGTCTTATGTGTTACGTTTGTTTATGTGGGTCTGGTGTCTGGTGGACGTGTGGGGCAGAGGATCTGGTACCTTTGGTGTGTGGAGACAGTGAACTACAGGGTCTCAAGTACACAGATGTGAGTGGGCATGTGGAGTCAGCCTGGGTGTTTTGTGGCCACATTCTGGAATGTCTCAGCTTTGATAGGGCATGCTTTGCAGCATATCTGAGGGTCTCAGTATGTAGTATGCAGCAGCATGTGGGAGGCGGGGTACATTTGTGTGTGTGTATGCTTGTGTTTACCTACTTGCCTGAGGTATGAAGTGGTTAGCTTATCTGGGCATCTTCACTGTGTGTGTGGTAGGCAAAAATGTCTCATGTTTGAGGAGGGGAGGAGTCTCCAGAGTGGGTATGTGTAACAGAGTAGCTCAGGTCTGTTGTCCTAGGGGTACAGAGGCAGTGTGCTTTAATATCTCAGGATATCATCAGTAGCACC
>NW_003852441.1:11980621-11983228 GCF_000181295.1 Otolemur garnettii | reverse complement strand
GCTATCTGATATGTCCTTCTCTCCGTACTTGTGGAGACTTATGGATGGAACTGGAGACCTTGTCTCTGGTGCCTGAGTTTCTGAGGTGCCTACCCTGGGCTACATATCTGAAGGGGAATGCCATCATCATTAGGATTCCTTCTCTCAGATATGCTCCCTGAGGTGGGCTCCCTGTGGCTGCTGAGGCTGCTCCGGGACATCCAGCTGGCCCAATTTTACCGGCCCATCCTTGAGGAGCTTAATGTCTCTCGGCCAGAGCATTTCGACTTTGTAAGGCCTGAGGACCTGGATGGAATTGGCATGGGCCGGCCTGGTGAGGGACCCCTGCCCCAAGACCCTAGTCTGTCCTTCCCCAGCCTATCATTGCCTGCCTCTCCCCACCCCTGTTCTTGCCTGTAAATCTCTCTATGCCCTGCACCACCCCCTCCATCCCAGCCCTCTGATTCTGGCCTCCCCCAGCCCAGCGCAGACTGGCTGAAGCTCTGAAGAAGCACCGTTCAGGGCTCAAGTCTAAGAACTGGGTCTACAAGGTGTGTGTTGTGGGGGGGAGGGGGTTGGAGGCAGCTTCAGCCTGGGAATGAGGTGGGCTGAGTCACAGGAAGAGGCTTGGGGGTTCTGCACACCTGATTTCCCACCTCCGTTTCAGATCCTCGGAGGTTTTGCCCAAGAGCAGAAGGAGCCTACCCTGCCCTCAGACAGCCCACTGCGCCTCCATGAGCCAGAGGGGGGACTCAAGTGTCTGATTCCAGAGGGTGCTGTGTGCAGGGGGGAACTGCTGGGCTCAGGTTGCTTTGGTGTGGTGCACCGGGGGCTGTGGACCCTGCCCAGTGGCCAGAGTGTGAGTGTGTGGGGATCATAGCTGCCCACTCTCTTTTCATGCCCTCTCTGCTCTGGCCCTGGCATGGTGGTTCCACAGGATACCTGATGGTGTTCCCCTACCTCCAGGTCCCAGTGGCTGTCAAGTCCCTCAGGGTAGGTCCCGAAGGCCCTGTTGGCACAGAGCTGGGGGACTTTCTTAGAGAGGTGTCAGTCATGATGAACCTGGAGCACCCACATGTGCTGCAACTGCATGGCCTTGTATTGGGCCAGCCTCTGCAGATGGTGAGCAGATCCACACGCTGGTTCCCCTACACAGCCCCAGGGGTGGTGTGCAGCAGGAGGGTGGGCAGCCAGAGTCCTGTGAGGAGGGCTGCTGCTCACCAGGCCTGTGCTCCTACAGGTGATGGAGCTGGCTCCGCTGGGCTCCCTGCATGTGCGCCTGATGGCCCCAGCCCCTACACCCCCACTGCCGGTAGCCCTGCTCTGCCTCTTCCTGCGGCAGTTGGCGGGGGCCATGGCATACTTGGGAGCCCGTGGGTTAGTGCACCGAGACCTTGCAACACGCAACCTATTGCTGGCTTCACCCTGCAGGATCAAAGTGGCAGATTTTGGGCTGGTGCGGCCGCTGAGCGGTGCCCAGGGCCGCTACATCATGGGTGGGCCCCGGCCCATCCCCTATGCTTGGTGAGGGCATGCTGTGGGATCGCTGGGGCAGAGGTCGGTCTAGAGGGCAGCAGCTAAGGGGAGCTCCAGGGCTGGTCTTCTGAATGAGGGTGGGATAAGAAGAGTTGTCATTGTTAGATAGGAGGACCTCTGGAGACTATGGGAGCACAAGGCAGGGGTGTTCAGTGGAAGGTGAGCTCAGTTCCATTTCTTTCTGGCAGGTGTGCACCAGAGAGCTTGCGCCAGGGAGCCTTCTCGTCTGCTTCAGATGTATGGATGTTTGGGGTGACGCTGTGGGAGATGTTCTCCAGGGGCGAGGAGCCCTGGGCTGGGGTCCCGCCATATCTCATCCTGCAGAGGCTGGAGAAGGACCGAGCCCGGCTACCTAGGCCTCCCCTCTGCTCCAGGGCCCTCTACGCACTCGCCTTGCGCTGCTGGGCCCTCCATCCTGCTGACCGGCCTACCTTTTCCCACCTGGAAGAGCTTCTCCAAGAGGTAGAAACTCCCACCTCTCCAGATACACAGTCTCTTCCCTTCATTCTCTTTCCCTGGGATTCCATATCCAGTTGCCAGTGCTGAGCTCTAGGATCCAACTCTGAACCAAACAGATTTAGTCCATACCTGCAGGGAGCTCAGAGCCCTGGGGAGGCAGGTTGGGGCTACACAGATGCAGCTTAGAGGACTAGGGTCTATGTCTGGGCCAGAAAAGGAATATAGAGGAGAGAGCAGTAGGTTGCAGTGGGTGTTTGACAGGCAGAGGAAGAGTTCAGCGTGGGAGGGGGAAATGGAAATAATGAGGCTGCAGAGTGAACAGGGGTTGCATGATGAAAGCTTTTGTGAGGTGTGGTGAGTAACACTAACATGTACAAGTCTTAACCTGTATAAGAAACCATACGTGCTTTATGTGGATCCTTATGCAGAGTCACTCATTTCATCATCTTAGCCACTGAGATAATTATCATCTCCATTTTACTGATTGGCAGTTGAGGTAGTGATAGTATATATGACTTGCCTAAAGTCACCCAGTAAGTAGAGGAGTTAGAATTTAAACCAATTGGCTTGGTGCCTGTGGCTCAAGTGGCTAAGGCGCCAGCCACATACACCTAAGGTGGCGGGTTCAAATCC
>NW_003852441.1:11975057-11980601 GCF_000181295.1 Otolemur garnettii | reverse complement strand
CAGAAGACTGTGGATGGCCCCTCTCGGAAGTTGTGGCGTGATGGTTGCAGGGCTCTCCAGAATATCATCCCTGCCTCAACTGGTGCAGCCAAGGCTGTGGGCAAGGTCATCCCTGAGCTGAATGGGAAGCTTACTGGCATGGCTTTCCGTGTCCCCACTGCGAATGTGTCAGTCGTGGATCTCACCTGTTGTCTGGAGATGGCTGCCAAATACGATGATATTAAGAAGGTAGTGAAGCAGGCCTCAAAGGGCTCCCTGATACACCAAGCACCAGGTCGTCTCCTCTGACTTCAACAGTGACAGCCATTCTTCCACCTTTGATGCTGGGGCTGGCATTGCCCTCAGTGACCACTTTGTCAAACTCATTGCCTGGTACGATAGTGAATTTGGCTACAGCAACAGGGTGGTGGATCTTATGGCCCACATGGCCTCCAAGGAGTAAGAACCCCCAGATCACCACCCCAGCCAGAGCATGAGAGGAAGAGAAAGGCCTTTAGCTGCTGAGGTTCCCCTGCCTACTCAGTCCCCCACCTCACTGAGAATCTCTCCTCAACACAGTTTCCACCCAGACCCCCTAAAGAACAGGAGGGGCCCAGGGAGCCCCACCTTGTCATGTAACATCGATGAAGTTCCCTGAATTCAAATAAATAAATAAATAAATCCTGTCCTACCACTGATCTGTGGTCCACGGATTCATTCTTCAAATCACTGAGACCAAGAACCTACTGAAGAGCGAAATTCCAGTATCACTAGCACTCTGGGAGGCCGAGGTGGGTGGATTGCCTGAGCTCACAAGTTCGAGACTAGTCTGAGGCAGAGTGAGACCTCGTCTCTAAAATTAAAAAAAAAAGAATTTAAACTAATTAATTTGACTTCAGGGCTGTTCCCTAAATCATTACACTCTACTGTTTAAAGCTTAGACTTTTTTTTTTTTTTTGAGACAGAGTCTCACTTTATTGCCCTCAGATGAGTGCTATGACATCACAGCTCACAGCAACCTCCAACTCCTGGGCTAAGGCTATTCTCTTGCCTCAGCCTCCCAAGTAGCTGGGACTACAGGCACCCACCACAACGCCCAACTATTTTTGTTGCAGTTTGACCAGGGCTGGGTTTGAACCTGCCACCCTTGGTATATGGGGCCAGCACCCTACCCACTGAGCCACAGACACTGCCCAGTTTAGACTTTCCTTTAAGGGCATTTGGGAACTATGGAAGGGTATTGAGCAGGGGAGTCACAGCCAGCTTTGCACATTATATCACTTTGGAGTGGTGCAAGAATGAATCAGAGGAATGATGCTGAAGATGGGAAGACCAGGTAGGGGACAGTGGCTATGAAGATTTAGGTAGAGGCAGGGTCTTTGTTGCTCCTGAACCCTGGGCAGTATCTAGCTTGACATAGGATCCAGGTCTGCCTCCCCCACCAGACTGCAACTGGGGGACAGGGAGAGTTCCACACTGGGCCCAGCATAGAGGACATACCTGATATGGATTTGATTGACGGGTACACAAATCTGAGGGAGTCCTCTTTCTTCCCTGCTCCCATATTACCTTTCTGACTCAGACTATAAGCCCAGCCACACTCTCCTCCCATCTCCACAGGCCTGGCCTTCTGAAGGACGCTGTATAAGGAATGTCACAGAGCCAGGCACCCTGAGGATGGAGCCCGGTGATCCTATCACCATCATCGAGGGCAGGTGACAGTCCCATGCCTCCCAAGCATCTCCAGGAGGAGGACACCCTCTTAAGCCTCCTGACTCCTAGACCCTGATCTCTTCTCCCCAACTCCTTGAACCCTGATCTCTCTTCACTGAGCCCTGAGTGCTCTAACACAGTCCTGGCTTCCCTCCTGGAGCCACCAGTGGCCTGCAGAGCCCTTCTGCATTAAGGAGGGGCTTCCCTTCCCCTAGGCAGATACAGCTGCAAGGCACATAGCCTGGTGAGCTGAATGTGGGCTGCAACCCAGACCCCACCCATCCTCTTGCTCTCATCCCAATCACCAGCTCCTCTTCCCACAGCCCAGACTCCACAGTCTGGAAGGGCCAGAATGGTCGCACCTTCAAAGTGGGCAGCTTCCCAGCCTCAGCAGTGACACTGACGGACTTGTCTGGCTTACCAGCTACTTATCCAGTCCATAGAGGCTCCCCTGCTCAGGGAGAACAGCCCCGAGGAAGAACAGATGGGTGAGGTCCTGAAGAGGTTGGGGGATACAGATGGGCTAGGGGAGCCAAGTCTAGCAACTTTATGGAAGGGAAGCTTGAAACAGGACCAGGGTGAAGCTGGGCATGATCCTGAGCTTTGCTTCCCAGCTAGAGCTTCCACCATGGTCTCCTAGGTGCCCTAGAGAGTTTCTTTGAGCAGGAACATTGATATGTGGAGTAGAGAGGGGTGGTGTTGAGGATAAACTGGATCATTCTCTGATAGGAACAGAAAAAAGACAAAGCTTCGGGATCTACCTCCAGCACAGGGCCAGAGAAGGAATGTGCCCCTGCAGAGGATGAAAGGTGGGCATGGTGGGACTCCAAGGAGGTCCAGAACAAGCTTCCAGTTCTGTCCCCCTGCCCTGAATATATATGCCTTTGCTTATGTCCTCCTTTCCCTAAATTCAGTCTGTTGGCATCCTAGCTACACTGACAGATGGGAAGCATCCCTGCCTTCCCTACTGAATAGAACCTCCCCACTGACCTCTGAGCTCTCGATTCTTTGGGCCCTCAGTTGCCTAAGCCTTGGTTTCCATTTGCATGCCTGTTTTATTGTCCCACCTAACACATGCATCATCCTAAGGATAGGGCTGGCTAGTTTAGCTATGTATGTTTGCAAAACCATCCAGCTCTGCACAGATGAAGACAGAGAGCAAGAAGGCAGGACCAGTACCTGGGCCTCCTCTCAAGTTCTTTCTTTCTCAACTTCACAGGCATTTCCAAGAGTCTGGAGTCAGTTCTTTCCCTGGGCACTCGCCCCACAGGAGGTGGTTCAAGCCCCCCTGAACTTCGACAAACCAGAGCTGTGCCCCAGGGACACCCAGGCCTGCCTCCACACCTACCTTTTGCCTCCAGCTCCTCTCAGCCCAGCCAGCCCCCTAGGGAGCGACCTTCCTGGCCCAAAAGAGAACCTCCACACAATCACCCCATGGGGGCACTTGGAGCCAGTAAAGCCTCTGTTCCCTCTAGAGGCCTCCTGCCCAACCCTGAGTTGCAAAGGAAGATTACAGAGGTGAGGTTTCACTGAAATGGCCACTGTCATCCAAAAAAGGCTACAGGCTGGGGCAGGAAACTAAATAAGGTTCTGTCCTCCCTCAGATGGAGCTGAGTGTACATGGAGTCACCCACCAGGAGTGCCAGGCAGCCCTAAAAGCCACTGGGGGAGATGTGGATTCTGCCATCCGGAACCTCAAAGTAAAGCCAGATCCTTCTCTGGGACTACCTCCTCCCCTGTCCCTGACACCTAGTGGTCATCTCCACTGTCTCCTGCTCCCACAGGTAGACCAGCTTTTCCATCTTAGTAGCCGGTCCAGAGCCGACTGCCGGAGCATCCTGGAGCATTACCAGTGGGATCTCTCAGCTGCCAGCCGCTATGTCCTAGCCCGGCCCTGAGCTCTGCCTCCTTGGGCATGTACACCAGAATAGAAACCCTCAGTCCTTCAGGGCCTAGTCTTTGGGACCAAGCAGAACCAGAACAAGATCCTGACAGGGGCAAACTTTTTCACCTGGGGAAATCCCACCCACTACAGGCAGGTAGAGGAGGAGCCTGAGGTCAGGCAATGACAAATGTTTCCTCCCTATCCTACCCTTGGCCTCTGAGGCCAAGAAGGATCTAATCCACTATGCCCACCACAGTCTAAAACAAGAGGAAGACTTGGAGGAAATGAGCTACTATACACCCTGTCCAGAGGAAGCTTCTACCTGCTACAGAAGATGATGAAGTGGCCACACTGGACCATGAGAATAGCCATCCTGAACTGTCATCAGTCACCACACTGGACTCTGAGCTGTCATCCTGGATGATGGAAGCAGCCATACTGACTTGGGACACACAGGGCCACTGTAGGGGATGACAATTACTCTTTTGAACTCAAGGTCATTTGATCTGGTAGCATGGATTATGAAGCAGCCAGCCCCTGCCCAAGCACAGCTATCACATTCCCCTTTTGTCCTATACCAATTCTTTCTTCTACTCCTTCCCCCATTATATATACATCTTCTACCCCTTTCCCCATTATATATACATCTTCCAATGTCCAAAAAGTTACAAAGTTTATATGAATATAACATACAAAGATGCAGCCTCCTTCCTAGGGCAAGGGAAGGAAGGGTGGTTAAATAAGGCACAGGACGCCGCAGCAAGCACCAGCAATGGGCAGGGCCCAAGGGGAAGAGGAAACTGGCACTGCCCGCCCACCCCACAGCTACTGGTAGGAAGGTGGGGACCCTCTCAAGGTGCCATGGTCTGAGGCTGAGCTACTTGGCCAAGCTGATGCAGGTGGCTATATCTGCCATCTTTGGTGCCACTTGCCCTTCCCCACACCAGCTCTGTTGCATAACCATAAAAACCAAGTCCTGGGATCCAAAGGCCTCCTCTGGAGCAGAGGCTATCCCCCAAAGGGGGTGGGAGGGAGTGAGTAGGGAAAGTTTGAAAGCCGACATGCCTATGTGCTAAGGGACTGCTAGGAGACAGTGGCAGGAGGTAGCAGGGGGCAGGCTTTCTCATACATACTCTTCTGTGGAGACCACAGGGGCTGGAGGCCAGGGAGGAGGGTAGGGATGGGCCCCTCATCTGTCCCCTGCAGTATACATGGAGGAAAGGTGCTGCCTCTGAGGAGGGGCCAGGCCAAGGCAGGTGACCATCTTGAGTTCTGGTTGAAGCGATGGTCTCATACCAAAGTGGTCTCTAACTGGTGATAGCAGAGGGCCCAGTGCCGCCTCGCTTCTTGAAGAACATGTAGTCCTGAGGGGAGGCCACTCTTAACAGGAGATCTGCTGGGCCAGCCTGGCTCAGCTCCCATAAACCAACTCTGGAACCTCAACCCCCCATACATTGTCTCAAATCTCATAGCAAGAGGGCAAGAAGTACAAAAGTTTCATGTGACAGCAAAGGAGAAGCAGGAGGGGACAGGCAGCCAACTCACAATGAGAAATGTGGCTCCCAGCAGCACAGCCTTCACCCTCACGTCCAGGTCCAGCGGGAACTGCAGGCCAAAGTCATCTGCATCTGTGAGGGCTTCTCTGAGCAGTCCCCCCCACTGCTTGCTGATGCGGCCCACACTACGGGATTCATCCCTTGTCTTCACCTGTCAAGAGGGAGGGAGGAAGGACCCAACTGGAGAGCTGACTGCTCATATCTGCCTCCAATCCGACTCCCACAGTTACCCACCACGTGTGAATGTGCAGGATCTACATAGTGAATCTTCCCATCCAGAGATCACCCAGTTATCACCTTCTAAAATGGTTCCCGGCTCGGCGCCTATAGCTCAACCAGCTAAGGCGCCAGCCACGTACACCTAAGGTGGCGGGTTCGAATCCCCAGCCCAGACCCGCCAAACAACAATGA
>NW_003852441.1:11972230-11973687 GCF_000181295.1 Otolemur garnettii | reverse complement strand
ACATGCATGTTCAGGTCTCTATTTTTTAGAGACAAGGTCTTGCTCTGGCTCAGGCTGGTCTCGAACCTGTGAACTCAGGCAATCTACCCGCCTCAGCCTCCCAAGTGCTGGAAAGGCTGAAAACTAGAAAAACTAGCTGGGCACTGTGAGGGGCACCTGTGGTCCCAGCTACTTGCAAAGGCTGAGGCAGGAGGATCATTCAAATTCAAGAATTTGAGGTTACTGGCTGGGAGCGGTGGCTCACGTCTGTAATCCCAGCACTTCGGAGGCTGAGGTGGGTGGATTGCCTGAGGTAGTGACCAGCCTGAGCCAGAGTGAGACCTCGAGACCTTGTCTCTAAAAATAGCCAGGCATTGTGGCAGGCACCTGTAGTCCCAGCTACTTGGGAGGCTGAGGCAAGAGAATCACTTAAGCCCAGGAGTTAGAAGTTGCTGTGAGCTATGATGCTATGGCACTCTACCAAGGGTGACAAAGTGAAACTCTGTCTCAAAAAAAAAGAAGAAAAAAGAAAAAAAAATCAGGATTCAGACTCTGATCTTTTGCTACTCAAAGGTCATGCATGACATAAATGATATCAGTGGTGGGAAAAATGAAAGCCTGATTTAAACTAATCCACTTAGTGTGTGGCTATTAGATTTGCTTTGTTTTCCAATGCCCTTGCCACCCACAGTTGGTGTAGTTTGTGCCCTGCATAAAGTAGTCTGGCTAAGAGGCAAAGGAAGGCTGTTGAAATCCTGGTTGTACTTCACCAGCTAAGCAGGTACCCAGAAGGCTTTGTCTACCCAAAGGAGTGCCTTTTCTCTAATCTGCAAAGTAGGGGTAGTGGGACCAGCATTACATGCAAGCCTCATCTAGAGGGAATTCAAACCTGTTTATTAGGGGGAGGGGCAGTATTAAGTAGCCTTTGAGTACCACAATTTCCACTGGCCTCTCTAAGCCCAGCAACAACAGGCCCCACTGATGTGGGTAAATCACAATGACTTCCTGGTCCTTTTCCTATGCTTATTCTCCAGTGAATAGAACTGGAGTCATTTCCTTCTGTGTTCTTCCCATCTTTTTTCTCCACTGTCCTATAGCCTTTCCCCTATTTCTTGTAGCCCAGTCCAGGTCTGGGCAGGGACTATCCTACCTAGCCCCGCAGTTCCAAGGGTGCAGCCCAAAGTATGGACCATTTATAATTGTGTAAAAGGGACACTATGAGAACCCCACAATCTACATATTCTCATCACAGATCACCCAATTATCTCTTTTCAACTGTTTCTATCACAGAACCTCCCTCCAACTACCAAGGTGACTCATTTTTTTTTTTTTTTTGGTAGGGATAGAGTCTCACTTTATTGCCCTTGGTAGAGTGCAATGGCGTCACACAGCTCACAGCAACCTCCAACTCCTGGGCTTAGGTGATTCTCTTGCCTCAATCTCCCAAGTAGCTGGGACTACAGGCAAATGCCACAACA
>NW_003852441.1:11966245-11971629 GCF_000181295.1 Otolemur garnettii | reverse complement strand
CCGGGCTGGGGATTCGAACCCGCCACCTTAGGTGTACGTGGCTGGCGCCTTAGCCGGTTGAGCTATAGGTGCCGAGCCTCTCATTTTTTAAAAGTAACTTTAGGTAGGGCACCTCATTAGAGGTGGAAAGTCATCAGAACTGTTGGAAAATCTACTGGATTATGCCTGCTATTTTTCCCATATCTGCATAGGGAATTATCCCTTAAAGAACTCAAAGATCTGTGGAATGTCTTTGTCTTCTACAAACCAAGGTGCTTCCCAGGCCTCACTCTGAAGTTCTCACACTTGTTCTCACCACTCTGGATAGGTGACATGAAGGTATGCAGAGAAGAATATCACCTGGATTTCAGGTTGGAGGGGTCACTTGGACTGCCAGGTTGGCAAGGCAAGCCACAGGATGTTAATACATTAAATTAGTGCTTGCACCAGGGCCTGGCCTCACAAACTCATGTATAGCAGCCACATGGGCCCAGTCCACAGCTGATTTAATCATCCTTCACTCTAAATCCAATGTGGCCTTAGGTTCCTCACCACCACCACCAACTCAGAGCTGTATATAATAATCAGCATTGGAGCTGGGCATGGTGGTTCACACCTGTAATCTCAACACTCTGGGAGGCCAAGGTAGTGGATTGCCTCAGCTCAGGAGTTGGAGACAAGCCTGAGCCAGAGTGAGACCCTGTCTCTAAAAAATATCTGGGCATTGTGGCGGGTGCCTGTAGTTCCAGTTACTTGGGAGGCTGAGGCAAAAGAATCGGTTGAGTTCAAGAGTTTGAGATTGCTCTGAGGTAGGCCATGGCATTCTACTGAAGGGTGACAAAGTTAGACTGTCTCAAACAAACAAACAAACAAAAAATTAGCTTTGGTCCTTAAGATGAAATCCTCTTTGCCATACTATTATAAGACCATAGAGCCATCCTATTTCCAAATAGAGGAAAATTGCACACGTGGTGGGAGTTATGGTGAATTTGGATTAATGAACTCAGGGTCTTGACCTTACTGTTGGCCATTCTGCCTCATGGATAATGCCATCTTGCTTATGAAGGTCCCAGGAATCTCCCTGTATTCCTGATACCTCAAAGTTGGTGTCTGAGCCACAGCCACAGGTCCAGCAGGGCCCCACCACTCGCAGGACCGTCTGGCGATCAGCATCTTGGATGGAGAACTTGGGGAGGAAGGGATGCCAGGTCTGTAGTACATGGCCAATGGTGGTACCTGGTGGAGCTTGTACTTCCATCTGGAGTAGGAAACAGACATGGTTACTGCCCAGCCAGTGTACCCTAGCCTAAGCTCTCACTGGTCCCAAGTCTACCTACTCTTGGCCTGTCACTCAACTTCCCATCCCAACCTGCCCATTCCCATTTAGCCATGCCTCATCCAGGCTTGCCCCATCATTGTCCCACCCTATAAGGCCCACCCACTACCAGAACCTCTCTCCAACTCCATTCCTCCCACCCACCTCCTGGAGGCCACAGGGACAGCAGCTGCAACCACAGTGGAGTGGGCGGAGTAAACGCAGCACCTCACGGTCACTGGGGTCTGCCAGGCGGACACGCAGGGGCCGGCGGGCACCACAGCACAAACGAGCGCAGCAGTTGCTCTCCTCGGCTGCCTGACCCAGGGGCTGCCCGGCCCCCGAACGTAGTTCATACCTATTACAGGTCTCCCAGCCTAAGAACGCTGCCAAGGATTACCCAGAGACTTAGACACAGCCTGCCCACAGGTGCCCACCATCCATGTCACCATCTTGAGGCCCAACCTACTCCTCCTACGTACTTTCCACTCGCTCAGCCTTCTGGTGAATCAAGATCTGATCAATCTAAAGAAAGAGGCAAAGCATGGACATCAGCTGGTCCACCTGCACGCCCAGGTCTTTTCACTGTCACCCTTCCTTCTTCCCACTCACCTGCACCAGGAATTCCAGGCCAGAAGGTACCCCTGGCAGTGGCAAGAAGGGGGCAGCAGACCCCGGGGCCACGGGGACGGAAGAGGGGAAGAGAGCGAAGCCAGGCGCAGGGGCCGGCGCCTGCCCAGGCCCAGGATGCAAGGCCGGATCCGGGTATCCAGTGGTCACAGGATAGGGAGGTGGGGGAGAAGGGGCGTAACCTTTGGGTGACAAGTAACCTGTGGGGAAGGGCAGGGGTAGATTATAACGAGATCTGCGCCCTCATCCCCTTATTCCTTAGCCCATGGTCCTCGAGACAGTGGGGGAAATGTGGCGGGAAGAGGCAGAGAAAGATCGGGCAGGGGCACAGGGCGGAGGCTCCCAGGAGGAAGGGAGGGGCCCTACCCAGCCAGTCTGAGCCCATTCTCGGAGGATGTGTTCGACACCAAGTCCGCTGGGGGGAGGGGGGTGTATGAAGGAGACCCCGGTCTTGCACGCACTTACCTTCCATGAGAAAGGGGCTGGGGTTTTCAGGATGTCCGAGTTGGGGCTTAGTTCTGGAAGCGGAGGCAAGATCGGAGACAGCCAGACAGACACGGAGACAGACACAAAGACGGAAAGGAAAACGCGGAGAAGCAGCCGTGCGCCCGCCCAGGGTCTCTTGGGCGGCGCCTCTGACTCGGGAGAAACCGAAAGTGTCAGTGGGCGGGGCGGGGTACCTGGGACCCTGGATTCCCTTAGGGGCCCCAGAACCGCCCTCTCTCTTTGTTCTCCCATTTTCTGCGGAGGTGGCTGTTGGCAGACGGCAGGTCAGATGGACCCGCAGTCGGACCGAAGGCCAGACCTCGAGAATGGTCTCCCAGACCCCTCTGTGCCCCTGCTCACCTGAAGCACTCAGAAGAGTCTGGGTGCGGAGCCCTTGGCTGCTCTTCTTTAGCTGGGGGAGGTGGGCCGGAATCTGACTCCGCCCCTCGACCCGTCCAGGTCCCGCCCCTCCCGGCCTGAGCAGCGTGTCTGCGCAAGCGGACCGCGGACCCAGGAGTTGGAAGTCCTGGATGTTGCCCGCGTTCCTGGACCTTCCACTCCAACTGCAGATGCGCACGGGGCAGAGCGCTTGGGGAGGGCAGCGCGCTAAGCCCCAGGTCTGTGACCCCCGCCAGGTCCACAGAGTGCTCAGCGCCCCTTGGTGGAAAGCAGGAGCTCCCTGCTTTGCGCTTTCGCGGCCGGCCCCTGGGTTCGGGCCTCGCTGACGCAGCGGAACATCCTCCACAGTCACTCATTAGCTTCCAGGACTGGCTCCTGGCTCCCTTTCTACCTCCCAAGGGCGACCTCGCCATCCTCTCTCCCTATCGCAGCAGTGAGCCACACAGGCGCCTCGCAATTACAGTACTTCTTTCAGGGGCCCCCAGGCACGCGGGTGACAGGCCATCAAACAGTGTCAGTAGTGACTGTGCGTGAATTGAGGCATGAAGGAGGAGGACAGAAGAGGAAGCACAGTCAGAAAACACTTCCTCCGAGAGGAGTTCTAAGGTCTGGGGTCTGGGTCCTGGGCCGAGGGAGGTCCTCAGGTGCAGTGCGCCTTGGGAGCCTACTGGCCGAGTGATGGAAGAGATGAATTTAGAAAGAGTGTCGTCCGTGTACGCAGAGGCCCTTGAGGGAGCAGGCATTTGGCCAGCAGGGCAGCAAGGGGCCCACCAAAAGATTTTAAGGCGAAAAGAGAAGGTCAGGGCGGCTCCTGTGGCTCAATGGGTAGGGCGCCGGCCCCATATACCAAGGGTGGCAGTTTCAAACCCGGCCCCGGTCAAATTGCAACAAAAAATTAGCAGGGTGTTGTTGGCGGGCGCCTGTAGTCCCAGCTACTTGGGAGGCGGAGGCAGGAGACTCGCTTGAGTCCAGGAGTTGGAGGTTGCTGTGAGCTGTGATGCTACAGCACTCTACCCAAGGCAACAGCTTGAGGCTCTGTCTCAAAAAAAAAAACCCAAACAAACAAACAAAAAAACACCTGCAAACTGCAGTGGAGATGCCCAGGCTGGGATGTTAACAGAAGTCAAGGGAAAAGGATGGCTACGTCGTGGTAGTGCAAAGGGGGTAGACTTTAGAGACATTAAAATAATAATGTAGCACTTGGTTGTGGGAGATGAGATGAAGAAGTGAGGATACCAGAATAATCCCAGGTGTCTGTTTAGTGACCAGGCAGTTGGTGATGTCATCTGCCAGGATGAGCAGGGTGAGAAATAAGTGGGGGGCCCTCTGTCTGGCCTGTCCTTTTCCTCTGGACTAGCCCTGGCCTGCTCTCCCAGGGGTGCTCAGCTCTTTACACCACTTCAGTCATCATCTGCTCCAGACTAAAAGGCCTGACCTCTTCCCTAGTCCTGCCTAGTGCCTCATCCTCCACATGGCCCAAAGCTTGGGCTAGTTTCCACCAAAACACATAAACATACAGAAATACAGTTATCCAGTACAGATTTAATGAGTACCTACTATATGTCAGACAGCACTGAGGTAATAGAAATATATAGAAGTGGGGAAAAAAAGTATAAAACACAAATTCCTGACCTCCTGGGGTTTACATTCCAGTAGAGAAGAGTCAGATAATAACTAAAATAGATGGGAAATCAGATAGTAATAAGTGCCATGAAAACAAATAGAACAGGATAGAGGCTGGGCACCCATAGCTCAGTGGCTGGGGAGCCAGCCACATACACTGGGGCTAGCGGGTTCTAACCCAGTCTAGGCCTGCTAAACAACAATGAAACTACAACAACAACAAAAAATAGCCAGGCCTTGTGGCAGGCACCTATAATCCCAGCTTTGGGAGGCTGAGGCAAGAGAATCACTTAAGCCCAAGAGTTGGAGGTTGCTGTGAGCTATGACGCCATAGCACTCTACTGAGGGCGACATAGTGAGACTCTGTCTCAAAAGAAAAACAAAAACAGGATAGAGTGAATAGGAGGGAGGGCAGGGGTTATCACTTAAAGAGGGCAAAGTAGGAAGACATTACCAAGGTGATAGTTGATCAAAAACCTGAAGGAGAGGGACTGAGTCATGCAGACTTCTAGGTGAAGAGTGTTTTGGGAAGAAAGAAGAGCAAGGGCAAAGGCCCTGAGGCACAAGTGTGTCTGTCTGGTTCAGTGAATAAAAGACCAGGTTAGCTGGACAGGAGTTTACTGGGGGAAGTCAAAGATGTCACAGGAGGGCAGCACCTATGGCTCAAAGGAATAGGGCACCGGCCCCATATGCCGGAGGTGGCAGGTTCAAACCCAGCCCTAGCCAAAAAAAAGATGTTACAGGAGATGTTTTAGCCCATCAGATTGATTTTACACTGAGATGGGAAGTGTTGGAGGGTTTGACAAAGAGACATGAGACTTATGCCCAGGAATTTGAAGTTGCTGTGAGCTATGACATGATGGCACCCTACTCAAGGCAACAGCTTGAGACTCTGTCTCAAAAAAAAAAAAAAAAAAAAACATGTGAATTTTGCAGAGATCAGCATACAATT
>NW_003852441.1:11964869-11965832 GCF_000181295.1 Otolemur garnettii | reverse complement strand
AAAAAAAAAAAAAAAAAAAGAGAGAGAGAGAGAGAAACATGAGACTTACACACTGCAATAGTTGTTCTCAACCTTGGCTACAGGTTAGAATCATTTGGGGTGCTTGAGGAAATACCTCTGCCTGGGTCTCACTTCATATCATTAAATTTGAATATCTGGGGTGAGCAATTCTTTGAGAATTCCCTAGATTTTAATGTGTAGCCAAAGCTGAGAGCTACTATGTTAGAAGGATTTCTCTTTCAGGCTGTTTATTAAAGAGTAGGTGATAGTTAAGGGCAATAGGAAATTCTTTTTTTTTTTTTTTTTTTTGCAGTTTTTGGCTGGGGCCAGGTTTGAACCCGCCACCCCCAGTATATGAGGCCGACACCCTACTCCTCGAGCCACAGGCACCACCCACAATAGGAAATTCCTACAGAAACCTGGGTGAAATACCAAATACCAAATGAGGGCTTGGACTTGGGGCCAGGATGATAGCAATGGATGTGATGAGAAATGGTCAGATTCCAGACATGTATATGAGCCAACAGGACTTGATGATGGCTTGGATGTAGGATATGAGGAAAGGATTGACTCAAGAGATCCTCTGTATAGTGTGGGCCCTACCCTTACTCTGTCTGACCCTTTCTTGCCTGCTCATCCAGTTTGGGGGCCCAGGCACTCCTGTTTTCCTCTTGACTTATCAGTTATGGTCTTGTCCTCTTTTCCTGATGAACTCCTATTCATGCTGAAAACCCAGCAACAGACTGGCCTTACCAATTCCCAAAGGTAAAACAAGCCCACCTTTGCATCTACTTGTAACACTGAACATGTTACATGAAATTATCTTTTTTTTTTTTTTTGAGACAGAGCCTCAAGCTATCCCCCTAGGTCAAGTGCCATAGCATCACAGCTCACAGCAACCCCCAATTCCTGAGCTCAAGAGAGTCTCCTGCCTCAGCCTCCCAAGTAGCTGGGACCACAGGC
>NW_003852441.1:11963088-11964593 GCF_000181295.1 Otolemur garnettii | reverse complement strand
CCAGAAATTATCTTTTTAAAGGATCTATCTTCACTGCTAAAATCTATTTTTATTGTTGTTTGTAGAAGAACGAACGAACTCAGCTCTGGGACTTAGCTTGAATCATAGGTTACCCAGGTCCTAGCTGTATAATAGAGAATGAGTTACTGCATCTCTCTTAGCTTCCCTTCCCTAACTCGCAGGGCTATTGAGAAGACCCCTCTGAAATGTTTAGTAAATGCCTTAACTCTCCTTCATATTAATATTGCCTCAATATCCATCTTGTTGTACTGTCCCTGGCTTGTCACCCTTGACCTATATCTTCTGAGTCAATCTCCACCCAATTCTTTTTTTATTTTTGCAGTTTTTGGCTGGGGCTAGGCTTGAACCCACCACCTCCAGCATATGGGGCCAGCACCCTACTCCTTTGAGCCACAGGCACTGCCCTACCCAATTCTTGCTTTTCTGTTCTAGATAGATAAAGCTTATGCCCTGAAAACTAGACCATCTTAGTTTTGTTTTAAGTCTGGTGAACTCAATACTGTAACCCCGGCGTCTCATGCCCCCTTCAAATTAACCAGTCCAGCTCTGTCAAGGGAAACCCAGATAGGTAATAAGACTTTGGCCTACAATAAAGCTGTTGGTTGTGCGTATGAGTCCTAGACAGCACCCTCCTTCCCATGGGCCCCATGAAATCGGTCGACTTCTTAACTCTGGGTCTATAATGAATTTAGTCTTCTTACCATTTCAGTCTGAGTGTCCCTTGCTGTGCCACACCTGACTACACCAAAACTAACTTAAATAAGTCACTAAACAAATAACCGAGGGTGACAAAGACTCTGTCTCTAAAAAAAAGTTAAAAATAAGGCAGCGCCTGTGGCTCAAAGGAGTAGGGCTCCGGCCCCATATGCCGGAGGTGGCAAGTTCAAACTCAGCCCAGGCCAAAAACTGCAAAAAAAAAATTTTAAATAAAAATAAAATGAAATAGTGTGATCCTTTACTAATGCACCTCCAATCACGCACCTCCCTGGATATAAATGATTCAGTGACTCCCCATTGCCCTCAGGAAACAGTCCAACTTCTTAGCACAAGGCCTCCACCATTTAGCCCTGCTATCATATCTCACTGCTCACCCTCTCACTCCTCAGATCAGATGCCAGGAATTCTTTCAGGTCTCTGATAAACTCTCTTGCTTCAGGGCTGCCTTGAAATCTGCTAGTTCAGGAATCTGAAGCTCAGTAGAGACTAGTGTGGAAGGCCAAAATTCTGGATTTAAAGATATACAGATTGTAAAAAAAAAAAAAAGGGAATAAAGTATGCAGATTGTATAAAGATAGTGGCACTGGATGAGATTACCTAAAATCCTCTCATTGAGACAGAGTCTCCCTACTGTTTGAATTAAGTATGAAAAATTAAGTATGGGCTCGGCATCTGTGGCTCAGGTGGCTAAGGCACCAGCCACATACACCTAAGGTGGTGGGTTCGAATCCAGCCCAGGCCCCCCAAACAACGATGGCCGCAACCAA
>NW_003852441.1:11929574-11960372 GCF_000181295.1 Otolemur garnettii | reverse complement strand
CTACCCAGGGGGACAGATTAAGGCTCAAAAAAAAATAATAAATAAAATAAAAATCAGTGGAGTGTGGTGGCACTCACCTGTAGTCCCACCTACTTGAGAGAGTGAGGTGTGAAGGTTGATTGAATCCAGAGCTGCAAGCTTGCAGTGAGCTATAATCAGCCACTGAACTCCAGCCTGGGAGACAAGAGAAAGACCTTGCCTCTAAAAAAATTTTTAAATATGACCATCTTGGTGAGGGCTTTCCATACAAAGGGGCACACCCTCCACTGCCCAGCTCCTTCTCTGTTCTTTTCCTTCAGGCATGTCATGCAACTCATAACGATCCACCATCATATGAGAAACTCCTTGAGGGAAAGGACAGTGGCTATCTTGCCCATAATTAATCTTCCTTGTAATTAATATGCATCTGACACATGATCACCGCTGGCTTAGTAAATACTACCCCCTAAACATCTTCTAGTTCTCTCATGCTGTACTATTCTAGCTTGCTTTGCTATCTTTTCTCATTCCCTTTCTGCCTTACTCAGAAAAGGCCCACAGTTAAGACTCACTGCCCCAACCCCCTCCCTACTACCTTATTCTTTGTTCATTGTGTTTCTTCCACACAACAGAGCTCCTTTAAAGATCATCTCAAACACTGTGAAGCATTTTCTGACCTCCAATGCATGATGATCTGTCCCTGCTTTAAGCTCCAAAGTATATTGCAACTAATGACACCCCTCCTGTCCTGCGTTGCCTTAACCCTCACTTCTAGTTATGTGAGTGCCCAACAAATCTGTAAAACAGGGCTGAAAACCACCACCCTAAAGTAATCTTCAAAATCTAATGGGTATCAGAAACACAAGATAAGTTCATTAAAATACAGATTCCTAGGCCCCCCCCCCAGGGCTTCATTAGGAATCTGCATTATTTCAAGCATTCTTTATAACGTTTATGTCCACTGGTTTAAGAATTTCAGAATAAGTTAAATGAAGTGAGCAAGATTCCCAAACCCAAGGCTCACTGTTAGGAAGCAGAGGAAGTTCAGAGGAAGCAGGGGAAGTCTGGATTTGAAGTCAGAATTTGAATCCCTGCCCTTCCTTCTCCCAGAGGTTAGATAAGTAAAGACTCCAAAGTTTATTTGTATTTCCCTTTTAATCCCCTTCCTGCTCCAAATCTCAAAAAATCATCCAGTAAACTCAGTAATTAAACAAAAGAGAGCTCAAAGAGCCAAGGCCATCCATCCCAAGAGTAGCAGGCTCCCTCCCACAGGGGCCAAAGTCTGGATGCTGGGGTCTCCACTCAGGGCCTGGTAGTAAAAGCTGGTGCAGAATAACGTGGTTCCAGAGGCTAGTAGTAACCCGGCCTGAAGAAAACGGGGCAGGAAACAGAACTGTAAGTATAGGGTAGACTGAGAAAACTCAGTGGGGGCTTAGTCAGGGTTAGATAGGGGGAAAGATTACCAAGAGGGGCTTCCTGCAATGGGGCACCCCTAACAAGGCCAGGCTGTGAAAGAAGTGATGTTTGTTGGTTTTGTCAAAGAGCTGTAAGAAAAAGAGAAAAAGGGGCACGGGGGGCGGGTACTTCCTAAGCAACACAGGAGGCCTGAAATCTCGTGGTGACTCACGGAACCAAAGTTCTTTCCTCCACCCTACCCTCGAAGTCACAGCTTGCTCCCACACCCCAGGCTTGCAGCCTCCCTCAGGAATCCCAGACTTTATGCCTTAGTAGGCTCGCCGAGTCGAGCAGCCCCCGAACAGTTACTTCACCTCCTTTCCGTAGGCATCTGGGAATTGTGCGCCTGGGGAGTGGAGAAGAAAAGGTTACCAGTCCGGCCCCAATCTTGGGGAACCCAACTGGATACCGGCGAGAAAGGGAGACCCCCAGGAAGCTTCCAATTGGTGGAAACAAACATCGGACAGTACTGGAAACCAATTGCACCCGGCTAGGGGACTTTTAAAGGCTTAGGGCTCCGAGGGCTCTCTGTATGTAGGAGGCTGGACACTCTGCGTAGACTCCGCCCCTGCACCAGACCCCAGAGATCGCTTCAAGCTTAGTCCCAATTTCGTCCCCAGCGCCCTGACCGTGGGCGCCGTAGGAGGCCAACCCTAAGGCCCCAGCTCCGGACAAGGCGCCCAGGCGGCGAAAAGCTGTCCCGAGACCCGCCATGGCAGTGAATGGTCACGCGCTAGACCAACACCTCCCAGGCCACCCAAGAGGCCAACCAATCCCGATCGCCCATGCAAATAAGGTTCACAGGTGCCCAATCCAGGCCGTGTTCATTTCAGCGTTCAGGTCTCCACCCACGTACTGGCGTCTTTGTAAAACTGCTACGGAGTGGTGAAGACGTCTGGCGGGCGGAGAAACGATAACCAATTAGGAGAAAAGGAACGGAGGAGTAGGGGGCGGGTTTGAAGGCGGGACTAGAGGGTTTGCGTCACGGATTGGCCCACTTTCCAAGTTGATCGCCTCTCCGAACCCTCCCCCTCACCTCCGGCCAATTTCCAGAGATCCTGGTCCCCACACAAAGTTCCGCCTCTTTACCCCACAGGCTCCTCCCGTTCTGTTTCAAACCAGACCCACTCCCCCAAAGAGGAGGCTCCCCCACTGGATACCCAAGCCCCACCCACCTATGTCAAACCCCGCCCACTAGAAGATGGTTCCTCCTTCATGCCAAAAGGTGCCTCCTTCTCTATATAATGCCCCGCCCCTTATCATTCGACCCTTACCCCCTCAGATCACTTGAGCCCGGAGGTTGAGAGATGGGGGTGGATATCTACACCCTGCCCTGGCCCGCTATGTCCTTCGGTCCATCTGTCCACTCCCACCCTCTTTCAATGTCTTCAATTCCCCCACACTCCGGAGGGCGGGCGGGCAGGCGGGTGCTAGCGGGGGGTGTGCGCCGCTCTCTCGACAGGGGGCGGGGGAGGCGGCCGCGCGGTGACGCGCGGGGCTGCTGCGGCTGCTCCGCCGGCGGATCATCACTCTCGGGCTGGGATGGACGCGGGGCGGGTGGGCCCTGGCGCGCGGAGCCAGGAGTCCGGGCCTCCCGGCTTCTGAGCATCCCTCGAAGCCTATCCCACCCCCGCCTTCCCTCCTAAGAACCGAACCGACCCCAGCACCGGGGCTCCGGACACGGCTCCCGCCCTTCTCAGAATCCCCGGACCTCCTCCTCCCTCCCGCCCTCGGGATCGACTAGATCCCTCCCCCTCCCGGAGGATTCCGGCTGGATCCCTGCCCCTGCACCGCGGATCCTGCGCTCTCGTGCCCCTAGGGATTGCCGTGGACTCCTTCTCCAGCACCTGATCCTTTAGTAGCCTCCGCCTGGACCGCCTTCTGGTCCCTCAAAACCAGCCCACAGAGCCAGTGGATCCCCAATCCAGTTTTGTCTTGTTGCACCCTCTTTGCTCTACTGTCCCCACTGCGGGGTTCCCTGTTCTCGGGCTCCCCCGACCCCATCCCCTAGCTCTTCCTTTTCCTGGGGATCGACTGGATCCCGGCCCCGCCCCCCGGGGCTGGGGTGATCCCCCTCCCCCGCCGGGTGAGGCGCTGCGGTCCCGGGCTGGGCCTGCGGAGCTGCGGGGGCTCAAAGGCCTCCGCCCCCCTCCCGAAGGCCGTCCGCCCCCTACTCGGAGCCCTGGATGGAGGCACCACGGCCCCAGGGCTGAGCCAGGTAGGAGCTAAGCTGGGCAGGGTGGAGGGGGCTGCGGGCGGTCCACTGGGGTCTCCCTCTCCTTATCTCCCTCCCTGCGCCTGGTTTCCCCCAGCCTGCTCTGTCTGCGTGTCTCCGCCTAGGGATGCTCTCGCCGTGTCTCTGCGTCTTGGTCTCTTTGTCTCTGCCTCTCTCCAGTCCATGAATGATCCTTTGAATGGGCCCACAGACCCCGTGTGTTCCCATCTCCCCTCCCCCTCCTTTTCCCCTTCCCGGCCAAGCCATATTCACCACTGCAGGAAGTGGGGCCTGCGGCCTGAGCCCCCGTCCCTCAACTCTCCTCGACTGGGGGAGTCAGGCCTGGGCTAGAATGGAGAGAGCAAGGCAGAGGGATGGGGAGGAGGAGGGAGCAAGATGTGGCAGACAGAAATGAGGAGAGAAAATGGGGGAGACAGAGATGGGGAAAAGACAGAGGGGAGAAAGAGAGCATAAGCAAGCTTGCAGGAGAAATTTGGGGAAGGTGTTTGGAGGAGAGTAGAAAGAGATGAGAAAACCAAGGAGAGAGACGAAGACAGAGGTGTAAAAGGACCAAGAGATAAGAGACTGAAGGCAAGAGCTGGAGCAAGCTGGAAAAGGCCCAGGATAAATGTTCTGAAGGAGCGCTACAGATAGGAGAAAAATTGGGAGGGGGAGGCTCCAGTAATTAGAAAGGATGGAGAGAAGCTGGCTGATGGTGAAGAGGCCAGGGGCCCACAGTCCCCTAAGGGAGAGTGGGTGACAGGGGCAGGCCATGTTGGGGAGAGGAGGGCACCATGGTAGCTGAGGCCAGCCTATGTTAGGAAGAGGAGACCCTGGGGGCGCTAGCTCCAAGCCCCTTTCAGGTGATGGGAGAACAGGAGCTTAGGACAACCTGAAGAGGGGGAGGGCATGATTGGGTGTGTGTGGTAAGGATCCCTGTGTCCTCATCTCTGGAATAAATTGACACCTGCAGAGAGCCACCCGAGAGCTGGCGCCTGGCTCTGAAAACCCCGTGTCAGCAAACAGCTCTGGCGGCTGGTGGGGGGGGGGGCTTGCTGAAATAACCTAGGTACCTGCCCCCTTCAGTCTGATCTCTTCCCTTGTACTCCTGCTGCCCTGAGCACCAGGGCATCACAGCAGCAACTGTGGGGGCTGGCAAGGGGAAGGGGAGGTGAATGGTTGGGATGGGATGGAATGGAATGAGAAGAAAGATGAGAGTTGTCCCCAGGACATGGGTCAAAATGTTATGCAAAGAAGAGGTGTCTAAGGCTGTCCAAGATTGTGGGAGGAGGCAGTCAGTGGGTTCATGTGATGCCTCCCCAAGCCCACCTCAGCTTCTGTTCTCCCTAGCCAAAGGCCTTGTCTCTAGGACTAGGCTCTGATTGGCCAACTGGAGGGAGAAAGGCAGGTCTTTTAGGTCCTTGATGCACCCCATCAAGATATATACTTCCTCCTCTAGGCTAAGCTTGGGGGAAACTCTAGGACTTTGATTCATGCCTCTCCCTTCCCCCCATGCCCTGAATGAACCCCACAACCAAGTCAGACCCTTCCCCTCTTCCTCCAGACCCCCCCTCCAGGGTTAAAGCTGCAGCCCGTTGCCGAGGTAACATTGCGGGGCAGCATCTCGTCGCCCGGCAACCGGCTGCAGGATCACTCATCTGTCCCGGGATTTGCCCCTCCAGCATCCCCTCCCTACTCTAACACTGGCCTCAAGGCACCTCAACTTCTGAGGAAAGAAATGGAGAGGACCTAGGAAGAGAGGGGGTCCGGGCTGCATGAATCCTTAGAGAATTGTATGTTGAAGAGTGGAGGTGCTGGGCTTGTATAGTCCCAAGGAAGACCTGAGTCTGGCCTGGAGCAGGGGTTCAGTGCCATGAAATTACAGCTCAGGAGTAATTAACACATCAATTTCCTGATAATTACCAATACTTGGTATTTTTATTTTCTCTTCCTTGTCTATCTTGTTCCCTCCCAGGGAGGGGGGAACTGGGACTCCTGAGTCCCTGAGGAGAACCTGCTGGGAGGGATAGTGCAGCTGGAAGGGGCATACTGGGCCTTCCTCCCTTTCCTCTGGCTCGGGACATTTACCACATCTTGACCCCCACCCCTAGCCTGGGTCCCTGCTGAGGGGAGGAGGGATGCTGGACTGGGAGGGGGGAACTTGATCTGAATTCCAAGTCACTAACCACTTGTCTCTTGTTTCCCCATTTCTTTCTGTCTGCCCCATCCAATTTCCCTTCCCTTCTTCCACCTCTCCTCTGTATTTTTCTGTCTGTCTGTATCTTGCCTCCCTGTCCCGCTCTGTCTCCTGCAGGTCGGGCCTGTCTTCACCTGCTCCCACCTCTTTCCCCTTCCCCACCCCTCACCACCTCCATGGAGAGGAACAGACCCCTTCTCTGTCCAGTCTAACCTAGGACCCTCCCCACCCCCCTCCTCCCTCCTTTCCCCCCACCCCCTCCTCCCTCCTGGGGCGAGGGGGGCCTCCCTCCCTCTCCCCCCCCTTCTCTCTCTCTCCCTCCCCCCCCCCATCTCTCTCTCCCCTCTCTCACTCCCCCCATCTCTCTCTCCCCTCTCTCACTCTCCCGAGGGGGGGGTCCCGGGGAGGGAGGGGGGGTCCCCCATCAGCATGTGGCTCCTGGCGCTGTGTCTGGTGGGGCTGGCGGGGGCTCAACGGGGGGGAGGGGTTCCCGGCGGCGGCGCCCCGGGCGGCCCTGGCCTGGGCCTCAGCAGCCTCGGGGAGGAGCGCTTCCCAGTGGTGAACACCGCCTACGGGCGAGTGCGCGGTGTGCGGCGTGAGCTCAACAACGAGATCCTGGGCCCGGTTGTGCAGTTCTTGGGCGTGCCCTACGCCACACCGCCCCTGGGCGCCCGCCGCTTCCAGCCGCCTGAGGCACCAGCCTCTTGGCCCGGCGTGCGCAACGCCAC
Organism: Otolemur garnettii; assembly: GCF_000181295.1. NCBI lineage: Eukaryota > Metazoa > Chordata > Mammalia > Primates > Galagidae > Otolemur > Otolemur garnettii. The sequence goes on along the minus strand of NW_003852441.1, from coordinate 11,953,798 downwards.
CACCCTGCCGCCCGCCTGCCCGCAGAACCTGCACGGGGCGCTGCCCGCCATCATGCTGCCTGTGTGGTTCACCGACAACTTGGAGGCGGCCGCCACCTATGTGCAGAACCAGAGCGAGGACTGCCTGTACCTCAATCTCTACGTGCCCACCGAGGACGGTAAGGGCGCAGGCACACACACAGCCGGGCACCCCGTGGACACAGCCCACAGACGCACATGCAGACCCTCAGGCACTGGCACGGCTCCTGGGCTCAGGGCTAGACTTTTGTGGGAGGCAGTGCTTGCCAGCAGCTTCTTCTGCCTTCTGAGGATCGTAAAGGTGCCTGCCAGGCAGTCCCAGGCTCACATCCCACAGACAGACACTCCAGAAATTCTTTGTATCCACAGAGAGTCATTGTAAGGGTATAAGCACTGGACTAGGCTTATCCACATTGTCCTCAAAGAGGCACACACAGAGTCAGCCAGAGAATCTCAACGTGGCTACACTGTTCAGACACCTACTCCGACCCCCACTTCCGCCTCCAGGCCTGGGCTTGTCTCTGCCAGAATGCTCACTTTAGTGTAGGCTCTTCCTCTTTCCCAGGCCAGCATCCATCCATCATATCACATCTAGAGCCCTTCACTGAGCTGGGTGCCCTTGTCAGTGATTGTCACACCCTCCATGATATTCTGTCCTTTGACCCCTGTATACCTATGAAGATTCAGGAAAACTCCTGACTAAGGGGCCTTCCATTCACAGCGCAGCCCACCCATCCCCATCTTCCTTTGTGCTCTGGAGCTGCTGTTCTTATTAATGATCCCTTGTTCACTGCAATCTGCGCATACCCCCTAGCATGCTCCCCCTGGATAATTCTCCACAACCAACCTCAGCACACCAAGATTGATCAGAATACCTTCTAGTATGCACCACAGAGGATTAAAATGGGTTCCAGCTGTCCCAAAGACCAGCCTCACAAACAACCCCACATTACCCCTCTGACACCCATCTCACCACTCCAAAGCAAGGCAGCACCTCCAGAGAGACTGCTGCTATAACATCCCCCACAGCCTAGGTTTCCAGCAACCGTACACATAGACCTGGTACTCAGGACCCCTTAATGTACCCCTCACACACTCAACACCTCCACATCATGTACTCAAGTCCCACAATAGACTGTGAACCCCAGCTACTCAACTCTCAGATTAGATACCTAGCCAGCCTACACACTGACCATGTGTACTAATACCCTCACATGACCCTGCCCCTAGCACTTCTTTGAAATAATGTGCCCTGTCATCCACACAGACTAACTCTCTCTGGTGTCCCTGGATATAGATCATGTGCCCTAGAAACACCCACACATATACCCCAATAACACTGCACCTGGACCATGTGGTCCAAGAGGACACTCACACTATGGTCCCCCACCCCCTCAATGCTTCTCAAACATTTTTTACCCCAACTCCTACCTGGAGATCATCTGCAACATACTCTCCCTGCAGAGATCTTAATCCCCCAGAACCATGTTCCCTACCCCAACACACTCTACCCATCCTTCCCCAATCTCCAAGGCCCTCCACATAAGGACCACCCACTCCACATTCCTCTGCCCTCTCTAGGGCCACCTGTCCTGGTGTCCTACCCATGAGTTATTCACCCAGGTACCTCCACACACGCTGTCCATTTCAATGTTCCCCACCCCCACACTTACACATAGGCTGTGCACCTATCTTATAACCCCTGGTGTGAAACATCCATCCAACACTTCCCACCAAAGGACTGTCCCCTGCCCCCACACCACCCAGGCCCACAGCTATATTTTTAACCATCACTTCTTGTAGACCTACTTGGGGCCTGACACATCCAGGTGATCTCACTGAATCTTCACACCAGCTCTGGAGGGAAGAGGTTGACTCAGGCGCGCACCATACACACACGCATACACACACACTCTTCATATTCTTCTGGGTACACATGCCCTGATGACTTCATCCCCATCCCCATCTTCTCACAAAGCAGTCCTGTTCCCACTGGGTAGCCAGTTAGGAAAACCCTTCCAGAGTTGGCCTGGTCCTTACTGACCCATCCTTACCTGTACTGGTCCCCATACCATTGAGGAAAATCCAGCCAGCCTGGGGGACCTCCAAGACCTCTGGGTTTCTGCTCTGCCCTGACCAGTTCCCCCAATCTGAAAGGACGCTGGAGCTAGTCTCTGGCCCTAATCTGGGGCCTGTTCCTGTCCCTGAAGTTGGGCACTCTTTGTGCCTCCTGGCACCTTATGTGTCAGGCTAGCTCAGGGCACTGTGTGTTCTGTTTCCTATTTGTGGACTGAACCCCCAGGTGGGGAGGGAAGCTTTTTGGCAGTGGAGCAGGGGTGGGTAGATGGGGGTGGCTGGTGGCCTTGGTGGGAAGTTCACCATTTTGGGGGGAGGAGAGGAAGTCTGGGTAGGGGTGAGGTTGGGGGAGAGCGGAGGGATGAGTTGGAGTGGAGGGCAAGACCTGATGACCCCTGTCCCTGCTTTGCCTACACTGGGGAGCTGGAGGAAAAAGCCAGGCCTGTGAGTGTGGATAGAGGAGAAGTGCTGGTGGGTGAGACTGGGTAGGGGGCAGACAGCCTTAGCTGACCTACCCACAGCCCCCCCAGTGGGGAGTGGAAGGCTTCTGGGACTGAGGTATGGGGGCAGGTTGGCCCCCAAACCCGTGATACCCGCTGCCCTCCAGACTGGTCCAGAGGGAAGCAGAGTCCTTTCTGCTGTACCCTGTCCTCCCTATAGCCCTGGTGGGGTAGCAGGCAGGTGCTTGGCTGTGTGGCAAGCTGGCCTTGGTCTTGTGGGGCTCCAGGGCAGGCTTCCCCTCCCCTGCCACCCTGCTTCTAACACCGTTTCATTTCCAGCAATTAGCAAACACACTCATAAGCCAAATCCTTTCCAGACAAGTCAATATCTCTTAAGACAGGCCTCAGCCCTCTCAGGCACCCACCCCCCCAAAACCAGCCTTTTCTTTGGGGCATGACTTTTTCTGGGGCGGGGAACAAAATTGGGTTGTTGTAGAAACGTTTTTCTCTTTTCTTGGTTTCTTTTTCTTGCAAACAAATTTTGCTTTTTTTGGCTTATTTTTTCTGCCTCCCCCACCCTCCCCTTTTCTGCTTTCTGTCCTCCCCTCCCCATCCACTACCTCCCCCGACCCCCATCTTTCCCCACAAAATTGTCCTTTTTTCTCTGTTTTGTGTTCCCGGTCTTAGGTCCGCTCACAAAAAAACGTGACGAGGCGACGCTCAATCCGCCAGACACAGGTAGATTTAAAAATCCCGCTGCTGCATGTGGTTGCTTATAAGAGGACGTTCATGGCCCTGCCCCTAACTAAATGTCCCCACAGCCCTCAAGGCCCCTTAGCTGTTCTCCCAACTAAAAATGAAAAAGAAAAGAAAAGAAAAATTTTTAATAATTGGAAAAGAAATTATGAAAACTTCAAACAAAATCTGAACAATGTTGGACCCATTAGAAAACCTGTGAAAAAGTCTAAACCTGGTGAAAAAAAAAAGAAATTGGAATGTCAGAAAAAAGCCAAAGAATTGGATAAAATGTTAAGTGTTTGAAAGAAATTTGGACGGTTTTGAAACTTATGGAATATAACATTTGAAAAAATAATTTTAGGGTGGCACCTGTGACTCAAAGGAGTAGGGCGCCAGCCCCATATGCCAGAGGTGGCGGGTTCAAACCCAGCCCTGGCCAAAAACTGCAAAAGAAAAATAAAATAAAATAATTTGAATTTGGAGCAAAATAACATTTGAAAAAAATGTATAAGTTGGCAAATTGACACAATCGAGACATCAAAAACCTGCTGCAATTTCTAAAAGCCTGTCAGACGCAGAAAACGCAAACATTTGACATGAATTAAAGAATTTGGAAATTTTTGAAAACAGGGCCCAATATCTTGAAGTTTCACACAAAATTTTGAAAAAAATATGCAAAGAATTTTTTTCTTTTTTTCTTTTTTTCCAAAATGGATCTTTTTGTTTTTTCTTTTCTTGTTGAATCTGCCCCGAGAGCTTCTTGCTTTTTGGTTGTTGTTTTTTTCCTTCTTTCTTTCTTCTTTCTTGATCCTGTTTTTTGTTGTTGGTTTTGAATTCTTGTTGCCCCAGCCCCTCTTCCTGCCTCCTTCCCTTTCTGACCACCATCCCCACCCCCAACACTGGGAGAGGGGTGGGGCAAGGGTGGGGAAGAACTGAGGACATTTAGGACAGGACCTTGGAGGGAGGGAGATTTCAGCCTAAAACTGCTGGGAAGTCACTTGGGGTTCAAGAACAAATGAAGGGAAGAATGGGATTTGGGGAGGACATAGGGTGCTGCCCACCTAGGAGCTCTGGCTGATGCCGCCAGGAGCATGGAAGCTGCAGGGGTCTAAGAGATAAAAGACAGGTTGAGAGTCAAGGGGCTGTCTAGTGACCTTCAGGTTGATCTTCTGGCAGGAGGAAAGTTTCTACCAGGATGAGGGAGATGAGCAGAGCTGAAACCAGGTGTGCAGGGAGGCTCAGGCCCGGCTTTTGTTTGCTGAGTGTCCAGGCTAGTCAGGGATGAGAGGTGTAAAGAAAGGTCAGGGGTGACCCCCAGCTCTGGCACCTTGGTCAGATCATGAGAGAGCTGCAGGGGAGAGTACATAATCTTGGGACCCTGGAAGCCCTCTCAGATTCCCACGTTCTTCTGGAATTAGTCACCCCTCAGCCTGGTCTGAAGTGTCTCAAGGGCCAACCACATGTGGCAGTGATTAGGGATCCTTTTGGGACAGCAAGAGAGGGGATCCAGTGCAGAACCCAGGGTTCAGGCCAGTTTTCAGGGGTCCAAGTCTAGAGAACATCCTGACTTCACTAAGCAGGCTCTTTCCCACCCTGCCTCCTGCCACAGTAATTAGGCTGGGGGTTGCCATGGTGACTAGGGAGGTGACCTAGAAAGGAATTAGGGCAGGGAGGAGACCAAGCCCCCAGGGACCCTAGGTCTGGCACCCCCTCACCCACAGACCAGGGTACCATGTGGAGCAGAAGCCTAAAGGCCTGAGTCAAGAGGAGATGCCAGGACCATCCCAGCACCTCTAGCTGTAGTTCTATCCTCAGGAGCCCGCTCTTCCCAGGAGCAAGAAGGAGATTTGCTTCGTGTGTGTGTAGGAGGGCCTTCTCTGGATCTAGCAGGTGCCCTAAGGAGGGCCGCCTTCCACCCCCAGCCTCTGTTGGGCTTCTTGGAAGGTCTCCCCAGCATTCAGTGAAGTGCTGTTGGGTTAGGCTATCAGGGGATGCTGGAGGGACCTTCTGCCAGGACTAGCTGGGGAGGGAGGAGGGGAATCCGGTCTTGCCCCCCAGGGATGGGAGTGACATGTCTCCAGAGCTCCAGGCTGATCTTCAACAGGCTTGGGAGCTGGGCAGTGCTTCTTCCGGTCTGACCGTGTCCTTGTCCCTGACCCCCTGGACCACCTGCACACCCCTTCCCCATGCAGATATCCGTGACTCTGGGAAGAAGCCTGTGATGTTGTTTCTACACGGCGGCTCCTACATGGAGGGCACCGGGAACATGTTTGATGGTTCAGTCCTGGCCGCTTATGGCAACGTCATCGTAGCTACACTCAACTACCGTCTTGGGGTGCTTGGTGAGGGTGGGCAGCCAACTCTGGAGGGTGGAATCTGGGAGGTGGGCCTGATGGGCAGGGTTCCTCCAAACCCAGCAGAATGGGGTCAGGGCTAGACTGGGCTGCCCAGAAAGGGGACAGGGACACTGTGACACCTTCAGGGATCCCCTTCTTCTGTCCCCAGGTTTTCTCAGCACCGGAGACCAGGCTGCAAAAGGCAACTATGGGCTCCTAGACCAGATTCAGGCCCTGCGCTGGCTCAGCGAAAACATTGCCCACTTTGGGGGTGACCCTGAGCGTATCACCATCTTCGGGTCTGGGGCAGGAGCCTCCTGTGTCAACCTTCTGATCCTTTCTCACCATTCGGAAGGTACCAGCAGTGTCTCCTGACTGCCCTGTCCTTCCCTCTTCCCACAGTCCTAACCCTGCCAGCTCCCTTTTCTCTTTCTGGCTGATACAGCCTGGCCTGAGATCTGCCTGTCTCACCAGGGCTGTTCCAGAAGGCCATTGCCCAGAGTGGCACAGCAATTTCTAGCTGGTCAGTGAACTACCAGCCGCTCAAGTACACGCGGCTGCTGGCAGCCAAGGTAGGCTGTGACCGGGAGGACAGTGCTGAAGCTGTGGAGTGTCTGCGCCGGAAGCCTTCCCGGGAGCTGGTGGACCAAGATGTGCAGCCCGCCCGGTATGGGGGTGGGAGGGGGAGGGGGAGGGGCCCACATCCAGGCCTTCACTCTCCTTGCTGGTTTCTAAAGAGGTTGAGGTGAAAGGTGCCTTTGGGTGTTCCATTTGGCAGGATAGGAGGGCTTCAGGCCCCTCTAGTGCCCTCCTCTTGGAAGCTTTCCTTCACTGGAGGATCTTGGACAGAGCAAATGAGCATGGGGTGCCATCGAGTGCTCCAAGAAGACGTATGGAGGGGCCAAGCGCCCGGAAAGACTCATGAGAGGCTTTCTAGTAGGGCAGAAGGATCTTTCAGGCAGAGGGAAGCACCTGCATGTGAGCTTAGCTGGCCATGGGCTGAGAGGAGGCGGGTGAGCAGGTGATGAGACCCTGCCCCCTTCTCCCTAGCTACCATATCGCTTTTGGACCTGTGGTGGATGGTGATGTAGTCCCTGATGACCCTGAGATCCTCATGCAGCAAGGAGAATTCCTCAACTACGACATGCTCATTGGGGTCAACCAGGGAGAGGGCCTCAAGTTCGTGGAGGACTCTGCAGAGAGTGAGGACGGCGTGTCTGCCAGTGCCTTTGACTTCACTGTCTCCAACTTTGTGGACAACCTATATGGCTACCCAGAGGGCAAGGATGTGCTGCGGGAGACCATCAAGTTTATGTACACGGACTGGGCTGACCGGGACAATGGCGAGATGCGACGTAAAACCCTGCTGGCTCTCTTTACTGACCACCAGTGGGTGGCACCAGCTGTGGCCACTGCCAAGCTGCATGCCGACTACCAATCCCCTGTCTACTTTTACACCTTCTACCACCACTGCCAGGCTGAGGGCCGGCCAGAGTGGGCGGATGCAGCACATGGGGATGAGCTGCCCTATGTCTTTGGTGTGCCCATGGTGGGTGCCACTGACCTCTTTCCCTGCAACTTCTCCAAGAATGATGTCATGCTCAGCGCCGTAGTCATGACCTACTGGACCAACTTTGCCAAGACTGGGTGAGGGCCAAAGGGGCTGGGTGGGGCTGGGTGGGGCTGGGGCACCCTCCCTCCTTCGTGTGGCTATCACCTGCTGAACACCTTCTCTGTACCAGGCACTGAACTGAGTGTTAGAGATTTAGCAATGTTCTAGAGGGCCTTGTCCTTTCTGGGGGTAGGCTTACTTAGTGCCTTTGGTTTGGTGTCTGTATCTCCTTCCTCCCTTGCCTTCCCACTCCCCTACCCCCACCCAGTGTTCTGCTACTCTTTCTGACTACTTGGCAGTGTGTGTCTGAGTATGTTTAAGAGTTTGTGTCTTTCTATTTCTTTATTTCTGTCTCTGTCTCTCTTAAAACCCATTGATATCTCTCCCCTCCCCTCTGCTGCCTGATCTGTTTATTTTTCATTGTCTCTGACTGCTGGCTGGTTTCACCCTGGCTATCTCTGGTTTCCATGTATCTTTGTCTCTCTGTTCCTTTCTGTCTCTATCTCACTCAGCCTCAGCTTCTGCCTCTTCCTTGCTATCTCTTTGTCCCCATTTCTGATCATCTCTGGCAGTCTGTCTCCATCCCTATTTGTCTCTCTGTCCCTATCCATGGAAGATTCTCTGTCTCTCTGTACCCATCTCTGCCTTTCTGCCTCTATGACTTTTTCTGTGACTTTCTTATTGTCTCCTTGTCTCTCCAAATCTATGTCTCCCTCCCCATTGCCACCCACCCTCCTTCAGAGCCTTGCCCTCACTCCTTTTCCTGCGCTCCTGTGCCCACAGCGACCCTAACCAGCCGGTGCCACAGGATACCAAGTTCATCCACACTAAGCCCAACCGTTTTGAGGAGGTGGTGTGGAGCAAGTTCAACAGCAAGGAGAAGCAGTACCTGCACATCGGCTTGAAGCCACGTGTGCGTGACAACTACCGTGCCAACAAGGTGGCCTTCTGGCTGGAGCTCGTGCCCCACCTGCACAACCTGCACACAGAGCTCTTCACCACCACCACGCGCCTGCCTCCCTATGCCACTCGCTGGCCACCTCGCCCACCCGCTGGTGCCCCAGGCACACGCCGGCCCCCACCGCCTGCCACCCTGCCACCTGAGCCCGAGCTTGAGCCAGGCCCAAGAGCCTATGACCGCTTCCCTGGGGACTCACGGGACTACTCCACGGAGCTTAGTGTCACTGTGGCTGTGGGGGCCTCCCTCCTCTTTCTCAACATCCTGGCTTTTGCTGCCCTTTACTATAAGCGGGACCGGCGGCAGGAGCTGCGATGCAGGCGACTTAGCCCACCTGGTGGCTCAGGCTCTGGTGTGCCTGGTGGGGGCCCCCTGCTCCCTTCCACTGGCCGAGAGCTGCCACCAGAGGAGGAGCTGGTGTCATTGCAGCTGAAACGGGCTGGTGGTGTTGGAGCAGACCCTGCTGAAGCCCTGCGCCCTGCCTGCCCACCCGACTATACCCTAGCCCTGCGCAGGGCACCGGACGATGTGCCTCTCTTGGCCCCCGGGGCCCTGACCCTGCTGCCCAGTGGCCTGGGGCCACCACCACCACCACCGCCCCCCTCTCTCCATCCCTTTGGGCCCTTCCCCCCTCCTCCCCCAACTACTACCAGCCACAACAACACGCTACCCCACCCCCACTCCACTACTCGGGTATAGGGGGCAGCTTGGGGAGGTCTTCCTCCCCAGCCCTCCCTTGCCAGGCCACTCTGAAGGCAGGGAGGAGGACTTGGCAGTAGGCTTTTCTCCTGTGGAGTTGTCACTCATCTTCAAGCAGCATTAAGGTGGACATGGGATTCCTTACTGGGATGTATGTTTTTCCCATGCAGAGAGGCTCACTCATTCTTTTCTCTGGACCTGGGCCTTTGAACAAGTGGGGGGTGTTTTTTCCCCTCCATTGGGACACCAGTCTTCGGTGTGTGGAAATGTGGAAGTATTTTCCCACATGGAGGTGTGCTTTCTCATGAGGGGGTGTGTTTTCCCATGTGCAGGGTGAGGTTTTTTTTTGCCACCCTGGACACATGTTGGTACCCTCAAAGAATTTCTGCGGGGATTTGTACCCCAGAATCCTGTTCCTTCATGCCTTCTTCCTCCTCCTCCCTCCTCCCTCCCCCTGGAGACCCTGGAAGTGGTGTGTTCACATACAGTGACCCTTGGCCACCAGATGACACAGGGTGGTGCCTGGGAAGCATCAAGGAAATCATAGCTCCCCTCGCCCCCGCCCTACCCCCCACTCCAGCAAGCATGTCTTTCCCCATGGCACAAGTCAGATGAAGCACCTTCTCCCAAGAAGGCCCTCATAGGGGACAGACACAGATTTCTTGCTGAGGTGGAAAGAGGAGATCTGTGCATCCCAGTGCTGCCTGGAAACTTATTTTCCCACAGTCCAGGACACATTTCTCCAAGTAGAAACATGTTCTTGCATGTGGATACATGTTTTCCCAGGCAGAGGGTCCCTCTCTCCCCAGAACTCCCTGCATCTCCCAGGGCTCAGGCCTCACTGAATTCCTCCCTACACAGCAGGTGGGAACAGCCTTGGATTAACAGGATATTGACAAAGCTATGGGTACAAACCCTAGGGAAGGGCTCAGCCCTCCCTGCCCCAGAGATGCTGAGTTGGAGAAGGGAGAGCGTGGCACATGCCACCCACAGAGGCCATGCATGTTTGACCAAAGCCCTCATCAGGCTCTGAGGACAGCCTTTCCCTAAGTCCTGAGATCATTGTTCATCCATGCCAAACTGGGTAGGTGGGTTTGAGGGGGAAAGACCACCCCAAATATGTCAAGGATTCCCCAGTCCTAAACTGGGAAATGGGGAGGAGATGTGGCAGCAAAGGGGGTTCCCGCCTGTGTCTCTTCTCTCCTTACTGGGTCATACCCCCTCTCTGCCTCAGTTCCCCATGCCCCTCCATCTCTGTCCCTCTTTGAAGCTGTCTCCATCTCAGTGTCAGACCAGCCTTCTCCCCTCAGCTGACCACCCCCCCAGTTTTGACCTGTCTCCCTTGGCTGAAGAGGAGAGAAGGAGCAGTGGAGGGGAAGTAGCAGGAGAAAAGTCTCACCAGACAGGCTGGAGAAAATGAGGTCAACTGTGCCAAGGAACAGATGGGAGGTATGGAAGGGGAGAGACAGGAATTTGAAAGGAAATGTGTGGCATGACTGCCCAGAGGTCCCTGGGTGCAAGCCTCTGGGGAAAAGAGTTATGTCAGGAAGGGTTTTAAGGGACACCAGTAGAGGCAGGGAGAATTCTCTGTTGGCATGTTGTGGGATGTTAGTGCCAAACTTAAATAGGAGGTGGGATGCTGTCTTCCACTGACACCCAAATCCAAAATCCCTGGTCTTGAGTCCCCAGAACTTTGCCTCTTGATTGTCCCTTCTCCTACCTTCATCCATGGAAACTTAGTTCTTTTCTGAACCTTTCCCCTGCGTGGTCTAGCTCCTCTCCAAACAGCCATGACCTCCAAATGCTAGAGACCTGAGCCCTGAACCCTGTAGACAGATGCTCCCAGAATAGGGGCACGGGAGGGGGTCTGGGGGACCCCATGATTCAGCCACGGACTCCAATGCCCAGCCCCTCTCCCCTGAACAATCCTGACAGTTCATGTCTTTACCCCCAACCCTTTGCAGCTCTGTACACATTTTTAAACCTGGCAAAAGATGAAGAGAATATTGTAAATATAAAAGTTTAACTGTTGATTGTGCCTGCTATGTTGGGGGCATGTGGTTCTGAAGAAACAAGCCTTGGGGAAGTGACTGGATGAAGGGTCTTGACCCCAGACTTTCTTTTCATGAGGTCTGAGGTTTTCTTTTCAAGGAGGTGCTGGGGTAAGGCTGGGGCTAAGTGGAGAGTTAAGATCAAGACTCATGTCTAAGCCAGGCCAGGTGCAGTGGCTCACACCTACAATCCAAGCACTCTGGGAGGTCAAGGCAGGTGGATCTCCTGAGCTCAGAAGTTCAAGACCAGCCTGAGCAAGAGTAAGACCCTGTCTCTACTAAAAATAGAAAAATCAGCCGGGCATTGTGGCAGGTGCCTATAGTTCCAGCTACTCAGGAGGGTGGAGCAGGAGAGTCATTTGAGTCCAGGAGTTTGAGGTTACTATGAGCTAACCCACATGTGGGTACATGTTTTCCCAGAGGGTCCCACTCTCCCCAGTGAGTGGGTTAGCTCACGGTAACCCACCCAAACAGACACTGAGATGGAGACAGCTCCATGGCACACGAGCCCAAACAAGAGAGAAACTGTCTCAAAAAAAAAAAAAGAAGAAGAAAAAAATTAGCCAGGTGTTATGGCAAGTGCCTATAGTCCTAGCTGCACAGGAGGCTAAGGCAGGAGGATAACTTGTGCCCAGGAATCTGAGGTTGCTATGAGCTAAGCTGGTGCCATGGCCCTTAAGCCTGGTCAACAGAGTGAGACTCTTATCTCAAAAACAAGCAAATGAAAACTCAAGTCTATGCAGAGACCAGAGCTTGGTGTAGTTCTAGAAGGAGGGGCAGGGGCTGGCTCAGCGCCTGTAGCTCAACCGGCTAAGGTGCCAGCCACATACACCTAAGGTGGCAGGTTCGAATCCCCAGCCCGGACCCGCCAAACAACAACGACGGCTGCAACCAAAAAATAGCCAGGCGTTGTGGCGGGCGCCTGTGGTCCCAGCTACTTGGGAGGCGGAGGCAGGAGACTCGCTGGAGCCCAGGAGTTGGAGGTTGCTGTGAGCTGTAATGCCACGGCACTCTACCCAGGGGGACAGCTTGAGGCTCTGTCTCAAAAAAAAAAAAAAAAAAAGGGGCAGGGGCTGATGGGGCAGAGGCCAAACAAGCGAGAGGGCCAGTGGGCCAGTCCACGTGGCTGGCTATAGGAGAAGCATATAAGATGAAGAGTTTGGTCACTACCAAGGCCTGGGCTCAGACTCTGAGAGTAGCCCCTTGGCACATTGTGAGGGAGAGTCCCAGGGCCATTGTGACCCGTCTGCACTCTCTGGAACAGGCAGGTGGGCCAGTGGGCACTGTGGGCACAGTGGGCTGGGGGCCTGAGGGCCCTGGTGGCCCTAGGGACCCCATGGCCATGGCTGAGCGGCCTCGGCCCGGATGGGCCTCATATCACAACCCTAATACCAACAGCTGCCAGGACCTGGGCAACTCCATCCTGTTGCTGCTGGGCCTCATCATCTGCATTAACATCGGCATCAATATGGTGACCCTGGTCAGGGTGGGGCCAGGTGGGAGGGTGCTGTCGGGTCAGCCGGCGACACGCCTGCTGGCCTGGGGTCACTGTATCCTCCCCCACCTAGCTCTGGAGCCGAGTCCGTGGAATCTTACACAGAGTGTTCCATCATATCATTTGTGAGAAAGGTAGGCTGGGGGGGGGTGGTGCTGACAGAGTTGGGGACTGGAGCATAGAAGGGGTGGCAACTAGGCATTCCAACCCCAGCCCTAAGTTGGCCCTTCCCTGCTCTCTCAGACACCACAGCTGTGCAGCTTCTCTTCCCTGACCCCTGCCTCTCTACCCCTGTACAAACCTGCCTCCCTACTTGCCTTTTACCTCTCCCCAATCCACAGAAGTTCCTAAGTCTTGCTCACCTAGGAAGCAGAAGAAACCCTCAAAGAAGCAGAGCCCCCCTGAAGTCTACCTCCGGTGCACCATGGATCCCATGAAAATGACTGTGACACCCCCTCCCACTCGCCACCATCGCCATCGAGGCTCTTCAACACACCATGCCCACCACCCAGTAGCTTGGACCCCTGACACTGATGATGAGAATCCCCGGCATCAGTACCCAGCAATCTGCTCCCACCATTATGATGGCCCTGAGGGCTGGGCAGACTTCCAGTCCACCCACGAGATCTGGGCTCCCTGGACTCAGGACATTCCAGAGCCACCTCCCCAGACCATCCGCTTCCAGCAAATGGCAGAAGAAAGGCCCTTTAAAACAGAGATCCAGTCAGAGCTGGGTCTACAGGCCTATGTGTACCCTGTGAACCCCCCACCTCCCAGCCCCAAGGCCCTGTGCCACAAGAACAGTGGGGCAGGGACAGGAGCAGAGGTGGAGGTGGCTCAGTGCCAGCCTCCCCACCCACCTGCCCTAGGCCCAGCAATTGTCCCTGATATCCCTCAGCGTCGCTCCTCAGGCCAAATAGTGTATGATGCCCAGGACGTGAGGCGGCGTCTTCGAGAACTGACTCGGGAGGTAGAGGCTCTGTCCCATTGTTACCCCATGGCCTCCAGATCTAGCACTGCGGAAGGGACAGGCAAGGACTGGGTGTACCGTTCTCTGAATAGGAGGTGACTGGGAAAAAATAAAAAGGAGAGAGGAGGTTGTTTGTGGTAGACTGGGGGACACCAAGGCCCATTCAGCACCCAGAAACCTCTGCTTGCAAAGGGAAGGATCTCCTTGACAATAGGGCCCTGAGAGCCTTGGGGACCCTCATCAACCCCTTGCCCCCACAGACCCTGTCCTCAGCCCTTTCTCAGGTCCTTCATGGCTCTAAGGCTCCCACCTACCCCTACCCTGTTTTCCTGAGTGTCCAGAGAAGCCTCTAGATCCCAACCCAGATCCCTGGGCAGTCCTGCAACAGAGGGGAGACCCCCTCCCCCATGGCCTAGCTTCTCACAGGCCTGGTAACTGCCAGAGCCCAGGCTTAGGCTGTAGCTACTTAGGCTGTGGCCACTTACTCTTTGGTTTCTTTGGGGAGGGATGGCCCTCACAGTTCCCCAGTCAGACCCTGAAGCTCCTGCACCCTTGAGCAAGCTTGGAGCAAAATACAGAATATCGTGGATACTCTCAAGGGCTGCCCCACCAGGATAGCACAGTCCTGTCTGATATTGTCTATTTTATTTATTTATTTATTTTTTGCTGCTTTTGGCCAGGGCTGGGTTTGAACCCCCCAACTCCGGCATATGGGATCAGCACCCTACCCTTTTGAGCCATAGGCACCGCCCATAAGGTTTGCTTTTTTTTTTTTTTGCAACAGAGTCTCACTTTATTTATTTATTTATTTATTTTTGAGACGGAGCCTCAAGCTATCCCCCTGGGTAGAGTGCCATGGCATCACAGCTCACAGCAACCTCCAACTCCTGGGCTCAAGCGAGTCTCCTGCCTCAGCCTCCCAAGTAGCTAGGGCCATTTTTTTTTTTTGTTGCAGCCATCATTGTTGTTTGGCGGGCCCGGGCTGGGGATTCGAACCCACCACCTTAGGTGTATGTGGCTGGCGCCTTAGCTGCTTGAGCCACAGGCGCTGAGCCAGAGTCTCACTTTATCGCTGTTGGTAGAGTGCCATGGCATCACACAGCTCTCAGCAACCTCCAACTCCTGGGCTTAAGCGATTCTCTTGCCCCAGCCTCCTGAGTAGCTGGGACTACAGGCATCTGCCACAACACCCAGCTATTTTTTTGTTGCACTTTAGCCAGGGCCAGATTTGAATCCGCCACCCTCGGTATATGGGGCTGGCAGCTTACCCACTGAGCCACAGGCGCCGCCCTTGATATCTTCTAATTAGCCCACCACATCACAAACTTAGAGACAGAGGCTCTGGGAGGCCAAGTGATTTGCTCATGGCTAACCCAGACACCAAAGATCAAGTTCATGTCGGCAGATATCTATCTCCCTACTTCTGCAGATTTCTTATTGCCACTGAGTCACCCTACTAGAATCTCCCACCTTTCTCCACTGGGCAGCAGGGAAAGTCAGGCCCTGCTCTACTCCTAGACCATTGGAATCACATGCACAAGCATGCATGCGAGGGGTGGGGTGTGGGAGGGGTGTGCATGCGTGCACACACACACACCACACACACCCTGGGAAGCAGCCGCCCTGTGAGTCCAGACTGAAATGATGGAGCTGGACCTCACCTTCCACACTACATAGATTCCTGGAATGTGAATCGCCCTACTTCTCCATTCATTTACATTCAACTAATGTTATTGATCATTTTAAGCTAATGACATTCAGTGGATATGTACTGAGTATCTGCTGTGCGTTTGGAGGCTTGATGGGGAATGTTCATCAGCCTTACCTCTATTTCAGCTGAGCAGTTCACTGTGTAAATGGCTGTGGCCCCTAGGGCTCCACTTCCACAGACCCCAGTGATGAATCTGGTTTAAATTAAAGACTCCTTTTGTCATATCAACAATTAGATCTATTTTGTGCTTTGATAATTTTTGGGATTTTCTTAAGGTTTTTCTTTAACACTTTCTCAACTTGGAGTGGTAGTAGGTCAAGGGGAGGGCAGGTGTTTAGGCAGTGGTTGCTACAGGGGCAGAAACTTCATCAAGGACGTCAGTCTGCCTCTAAAGGGAAGGGGCCAGTGGGTTAAGGGACCACCAACACCTAGAGCTTCAGTTCCCAGCCAAGAAGTTAGTTGGGCAGGGATGGATGCTTGAGGAATTATGGCAGGGAAATGGGCAGGATAGAGAGGGATTGTTATAGCAAAATAACCCCCAAGCGGACTGTAGCTATCACCCAGCTATCCAGTCATCCTACCTGCTGGCCCCAGAGTAGGCATGGGGTGGGACAGTAGGCTGTATAAATTGCCATAATGTGGGTAGTGCTGTGGCTCAAAGGAGTAGGGCACCAGCCCCATAGGCCAGAGGTGGCGGGTCCAAACCCAGCCCCGGCTAAAAACTGCAAAATATATATATATATACACACTATATATATATATATATATATATATATATACTATATATATATATACACACACACAAAATAATAAATTGCCATAATGTCTCTAAAGAACAATGAAATGGAGGAAATCCTTCATGCATGATTCAACTGTGAAGACTCACAAATTCCCTATTTTCAGGTCAAAAACCAGGTGTAGGATTAAGCAAGCTTCATGAAGACGGCAACAGACGGTACTCTGGGGTACCTAGGGACTGGGCATTATCAAGTGGGAGCCAAAGGCAGAGACAGCCACATAAAAGTCCAGCAGGGTAAATAGAAGAGCTTCCACCATTGCATTGTGATGCTCCCTAACCTGCCCCATTATGACCTGGCTCCCCTCACCAGCCAGTAGGTATCTCCAAGTGCCAGCATGAGTGCAGTGTGGGTCGGGGCTGGGAAGGTGGGGGGGGGCGTGGCCCAGGTGGCCCTAGGACCCCCCCACCATGGAGAACCAACTATGGCATAACAGCGTGGGGTGCTGCAGTCAATACCAAGAAAGCCCCCAGGATGCTGAGGACATCTTATTCTTGCTGCTGGGCCTCATCATTCTTGTCAACATTGGCATCAACATGGCAACTGTGGTCAGTGATGGTTGTGGACAATCCTTAGGGGTGAAGAGGGCTGGGGCGGGGGCGGAGCCAGCTGCAGCCTGTTCCTTCACCAGCAATCTTGACTGGGCCAGGGTGGGGTGCTGCAGGGTGCAGAGCCAAGCCTTCTCTCCCATTCTACCTGCCCCTAGATGTGGCATGGGCTGCAGAACGCCTTAGACAAGATGATGGATTGCACAAACCAGAAAAGTAAGTATGGCAGCTGGAAAGGAAGAGGATCCCCCACCCCGACTCCCACAACCCAAAAAACCCATCCCAGTGCTCCCAACTCTGACCTGATAACTGCCCTGACCTCATGAACTGTTGCCTCCCCCAGAGGACATTCAGGCTTATGAAAGCTCCCCCAAAAGCCTCCCAGCCAAGGCCAAGGACATGCAGATCCACTGCATCCTGGACCCTGTACAGGTGAAGATGACCCGACCCACACAATATTCCTCTTCCTCTTGCCACCATCCCTGCAAACACCGTCACAGCCGCCGTCGAAGCCGCAGCCGCAGCCGCTGTGGAAGCCGCAGTCGCAGTCGCATCCACCATCGCCGCTATCGCCGCTGCAGGCCCCAGCAAAGGACACAAAACCGCAGACGATTCTCCCATGGCCGCTCTGGCTTCTGTAACCAACATCACAGCCACAAGATGTCACAGCCAAGGCCAATGTCCTACCTTGATGGGGAGGACCAAGATCCCTACCTGGAGGAGGAGGATGACATGGCCTTTCCATACCCCAAGTACCCACGTGGGGGCTGGGGTGGCCTCTATCCACGAATGGGCCTGCCTTCCAACGTGGGGCTGTGGGGCCGCCGGGGTGGGATCCTGGCCAGCCTTCCCCCACCCTCTCTTTACCTGTCACCTGAGCTGCGCCGCATGCCGAAGCGTGTGGAAGCAAAGTCTGAGTTGAGGCTGCAGTCCTATGGGCCCTCACAATCCCGAATTTGGGGCAATATGGAGACTGAGCAGTGCACTTCATCTCCACCACCTGCCCGCCGGCTTCCCCCTAACCCTACTTGGGTCCCTGCGGGGCACAGCCCTTACCCCTCAGCGGGCCTAATACTGTACGATTCTTGGGATCAGCGGCGGCATGGTGAGAGCTGTGAGCCCCCACCTTTCTCGGTGTCTCGGAACTCCCGGCAGGAACCCCAGGGCTATCGGGAGTGTTATTCTCCGCAGTCCCACCGGCGGAGCCTGCCTGGTCATGGTCACTGCCAGCCCAACCGCAGTCCCCACCCATCCCTGGGACACTTGGGCTACAGCTCCAGGAATTCCCACGAAATCCGGCGCCACGTGCTGGACTGGGCTGAGGCTCCACCCACTCGGTATCCCCTGACCACCTCCACCTCTCTCACAGTTCTGGGAGAGACCTCATATCAACGGGCGCCCGCTGCTAGCTCAGCGCTGCTCCCCCACTCTTCCCAGCCTCTATCTGAAGTCCAAGCTGCTGATGCTGCCTCACCTCCGACCACCTTCATCCCACTCAGCCGGAATCCAGGGGGCAATGTTAACTACCAGGTGTACGACAGCCAGGAGCTGAAGCGGCAGGTGCAGGAGGGCAGAATAAGGGCCCACTCACTGCCACTACCTTCCACTTCAGCCTCCAGACCCTCCCTGCACAGGTCCCGGGCGGGGACACTCAGCTGACCAGCAGGCAAAAGTGGGCAGTGGAACAGGACATGGGGAGAGGAATAAAGAGAAACAGAGTCCAGGAAACACTGTAGTGGTCTGTGCTTTGGAAGCGTCACTCCTTCCACCAGCCTGGATCCCTGCCCTTGACTTCCTGAAACAAACAAACAAAGAAAAAAAAAACAAACAGTGTCCCCTTCTTGGTGTGAGGCTTCTTTTGCCCGTTCTTGGTCCTGTACCATGCATTAAGTAGATCTTGCAGTGGCAGGCTCCAAATCTCTAGCTACCCACTCTGGTTCTCTGCTTTGCCTGTTCCCAAAGGGGGATCAAATGTTCAGCCCCACTCAAGACACAAGTCAAATCAGACCTAGGGATTCCACATCTAGGCACATTCAGGCTTATGGCCTAGTGAAGGGAAGAAAGAAAGCCTAGATTCCAGCCAGACCTCCCCGAGGGCTCTTAGGAGCCCTGGGCTGAAGTCTTCCCAGTCTCAAGTGTGGTCCTAAGTGAAGGGCTCCAGCTGGGCATGGTGGCTCATGCCTGTAATCCTAACACTCTGGGAAGCCAAGACAGGTGGATTGCTTGAGCTCAGATGTTCAAGACCAGCCTGAGAAAGAGTGAAAAACTCCCATCTCTACTAAAAATAGAAAAACTAGCCAGGTGTTGCAGTGGGTTCCTATAGTCCCAGTATTCAGGGCTGAGGCATGAGGATTGCTTGAGCCCAAGAGTTTGAGGTTGCTGTGAGCTATGATGGCACTATAGCACTCAACCCCAGGGTGACAGAGTGAGACTTGTGTCTCAAGAAAAAAAAAAGAGTGAAGGGTGGCACCTGCAGCTCAGTGGGTAGGGCGCCAACCAAATACACTGAGGCTGGTAGGTTCAAACCCAGCCTAGGCCAGATAAAACAACAATGACAACTGCAGAAAAAAAAATAGCCAGGCATTGTGGCAGGCTCCTGTAGTCCCAGCTACTTGGGAGGTGGAGGCAAGAGAATTGCTTAAGCCCAAGAGCAGGGGTCCTCAAACTTTTTAAATAGGGGCCAGTTCACTGTCCCTCAGACTGTTGAAGGGCCAGACTGAGGGCCCTGGGACGAGTTGGCTGCTAAGCAGGACAGGCAGAAGAGGCAAAAACACCTGGCAGGCTGAATAAATGTCCTAGGCAGGCTATAGTTTGAAGACGCCTGCCCAAGAGTTTGAGGTTGCTGTGAGCTGTGACACCACGGCACTCTACCCAGGACAAAGCTTGAGACTTTGTCTAAAAAAAAAAAAAAAAAAAATGAAGAGTTCAAGGATCATCAGTGGAAACTGCAGGAGTGATGGAATGAGTGAGAAGGCAAGTGCGCTGGCTTCTAGGCCCTGCTTAACTGTCTATACTCAGGTTTCTCAAACTGTCTGCCAGGGAACTCCACTCTGGGCTCTCTTTTTCCTCCACCTCCCTCACTTTTTTTTTTTTTTTAGAAACAGAGTCTCATTTTATCACCCTTGGTAGAGTGCTGTGGCATTATAGCTCACAGCAACCTCCAGCTCTTGGGCTTAAGTGATTCTCTTGCCTCAGCTTCCCAAGTAGCTGGGAATACAGGTACCCGCCACAATGCCTGGCTATTTTTTTTTTTGCAGTTTGGCCAGGGCTGGGTTTGAACCCACCACCCTCAGTATATGGGGCTGGCACCCTGCCCACTGGGCCACAGGCGCCACCCCCTCCACCTCTCTCATTATGACCCAACCACCTGCCTCATTATGACTCAGTCCTTGTCCCCTCCCCCATCATAGGAGTCTGGTTTCTAGTGAGTATGTGGGGGCCAGGGGGCCCAGGTAGTCCTGGGACCCCAGGCCATGGGTGAGCGAGCCCACCACGGAGCCCAAGTATGCTCCGGCACCAACCCTAGGAAGTGCCAAGACTTAGGAGACTCAATTCTTCTGATTCTGGGCAGCTTCATCTTGCTCAACGTGGGGATCAATGTGGTGACTCTGGTCAGGGAAGGGTCTGGGCAGGGTCTGGGTTGGGGGAACTGTGGGGTCTCAAAGAGGCTGAGGTGGGAGGGCTGCTGGGATATGGCCAGATAGGGCTTGACTTCAGGGTTCAACCTACCTCTGGACTCTCCCTTCCCCTTAGCTCTGGAGGCATCTGAAGAGCTCCTTGCGGATTCTTTTCCATCATTTTTTCCCCAAAGGTGAGTGGGCTCTAGCATGAGCTCCTGGGGATGTGGGCCTGCCCCTTTTCTTCCATCCCTGTCCCAATTCTCAGCCCTAATGAACCCAGGCCCTGATCATCCCACCTCTCCCTGCAGACAAGCAACCCAGTAGTGTAGGCAGCCATCCCATGTGTACGCGCTGCTCCACGGATCCCAAGAACCTGTGCTCAAGAGTCTCTTCTCGCTTCCATCGTCGCCCAAGCTTCCTGCTCAGGCACGCTAAGAATCTTGACTCCTGGATACCAGACACGAATGATGAGAAGGTTTCTAGATGCTGCTGGATGCCACCTCAATGTGGACATGCTGGGGCTCCCATGGAGGCTCCACAGGGACTGTGGAAGGAGAGGATCATGGCAGCTGGGGAGGCCCCTCAGGTTACAGCCTTAAAGGACCAAAACTCCTTGCTCTTCAGGCCAGAGACATCTTCCCAGTTCCCAAAGATGAGCAAGTTGGACATGGTTCCACTCCACTTGCCCCAAGAAAGCAAGACTAAGACCCCAGACTATGTCCCAGTCCAGGTCCCTGCCCAGGCCACAGCTGAGGCTCAGACCCACTCCCCAGCCCACATACCTGAGCACACTCCTGTCCAGACCCAGACCTATTCTCCAGCCCACATCCCTGAGTACACCCACTCCCAGGTGCAGGGCCCTGAGCATGCTTCAGCCCATGAGTCAGCCCACACCCCACCCTCTATCCCAGCCCACTCCTCGGCCCATACCCCAACCCAGACTCTGGCCCATACCTCAGCCCACATCCAATCCCAAGCTCCAACCCAGGCCAAGAGCCACTCTCAGACCCACATCCCTGAGTACACCCCCTCCCAGGCCCACAGTCCTGACTATACTTCAGTCATTGCCCCAGCCCACACCTCTGCACATGCCTCCACCCACTCCCAGGCCCAGGCCCAGGTCCCTGACTATGCAGCAGCCCATGCCCCAGCATATGCCCCAGACCATTCTCATCTAATCCATATCTCTGCCCACACCCCAGCTCCTGTCCCAACTTCTGCCCCAGCCACTACTCCTACCCTTACTCCTACATCAGACTCTGCTCCAGCCTCTGCCCCAAATCTTGCCCCAACACAGGTCATGGGTGTGACTACAACTCAAACCCAGGCTCCTGTCCCTGCCACCACCCCTACCCCTATCCTAACTCCTGTTGCCTCTACTCTGCCTGCCTTTAACCATGTCCACACCACTGGCCATGTGGTCTATGATGCCCACAAGGCAAAGCAGAACTTATTCCATACGTGTAACCCCCAGAACTCTGGGTATTCCAGAAAGGACTTGAATGTCCTCTCCAGGCTCCAAGAGTGTCAGAGCATGGTGAGCTCTGGTATATCTGAACAAACGTCAAAGCAACACAGTGGGGATAGTGCCAAGCCTCCTGCAGGATCCATACTGGGCTACCTAGAACTAGGGAATATGGAATGGAAGATCTCAGATGATGCCAAAGACAAGCCTAAGACCTTCCCTTACTGCAGTTTCCATCCTTGCAATTCTGAGAGGAAGAATACAGACTCCCAATCTCCAGTCTACCCTAAGATCCTAGTCTATTCCCAGGATGATGCATCTTCTAAACCTTGTTTTCATTCTCCAACCATTGCCCGGAACGCACCGTGTACCCTTCCTCCACCATGTACTCTTTCCCTGCCACTTGTTCCCCCTAGATCATTTAACATTCCTCAACCCACCAACCATCAGAAGCCCTCCACCTTAACACAAACTCCCACCTTTCTCCCAACCTCCAAGTCTCCTTGGTCTATCCCTCCTTCCCAACTCTCCCCCCAGTTCTCCACTATTTCCCAAAACTTTATCCAACCCCAATGCTCTAAACTTCATGAAAGTCTAGGCCTTACTCAAGACCCTGGCCTTCAAAGGACCCCAGGCCCTTCAAAAGACTCTGGAGTTCTCAGGAACTCAGGCCTTACTCAAGATCCAGGCCTGCACAAAAACCCAGGCCTTATTCAAGATCCAGGCCTCCACAAGAACCCAGGTCTTGCTCAAGATCCAGGCCTACACAAGTTTTCACACCTTACCCAAGAACCTTATCTCTGCAAAAATACAAGCCCTCCCCAAGACTCTGGCCTTCACAAGAATCCAGGCATCACCCAAGATTCTGGCCCCCCAAAGAACCCAAATCCTACTCCAGATGCTGATGTTTTTAGAAGGCCATGCCTTACCCAACCCTCTGGCTTCCACAAGAATATACCTTTTACTCAAACTTCCCAGAGGAGTTCAGGCTTTATGCAAGACTCCGGAGTCTGTAAGAATCTTGAACAAAAACAAGAGACTACAGTCTACAAAAGTCAAAATCTTTTCCAGGCACCTGACCACCAAAAGAATCCAGGCCCTTACCAAGATTCTGGAGGTTGTAAGAGTATAGGCAACATCCAAGATCCAGGAGTTTATAAGATCCTAGGCCTTACCCAAGATTCTGGACCCCAAAATAGTTCATGCCTTGTCCAAGACTCTGAAGTCAACAAGAGCTCAGGACTTACTCAGGAATCTTCTATCCATAAAAGCCCAGGCCTTGTTCAAACCTCTGATCCCCTAAAGTGCTCAGGCCTTATCCAAGACTCAGGAGACTATAACAATGCAGGCCACGCCCAGAACTGTGGTGTCTATAGGGTCCCAGGTCTTAATCAAGATTCTAAACTCCACAAGAGTTCAGGCCTTACCCAGGCCACTGAAGTTGAAAGATTTAGCCTTCCACAAGATGCTAGAGTTTACAGGAGTCCTGCATATTGCCGAGATCCAAACCTCCATACATACCCAGGAATTAATCAAGACCCTGGCCCTCATAAGGACCCAGCTGTTGTCCAAGACTCTGGCCTCTCCAAGACTTCAGGCCATACTCAGGAATTTGGTCTCCCCAAAAGCCCAAACCTTGCTTCAGCTACTAACTCTGTCCAAGTCTTGTGCCCGCTTCAGACAACAAAATCAACACGATCTCAAGTAAAATTTGCATCTGAGAAGTCTCCTCAGAAAGAAGAAACAAAGCAGCACATACCCCAGGCTTCTGCACCAGACAATCAGAACTCCTGCTCATACAAGGCGCAGGTGATATCCAGCGACCTGCAAACCTTCTCAGCGGTACCTGTACTAATAGAGCTGCAGCCATCCTCCCGGCGGACAGGCAGCCAAGAATGGGTATACCGCCCTGTGGATGCACTTACTTCAGGCTGCCAGAACTATCGTCAGATATCTATGCCTCCCAAAATCAATGGGAAGTACCACTACCCTGGACCAGGCACCCGGGGGGGCCATGTGGTCTTTGATGCCCGCCAGAGACAGTTGGCAGTGGGCAGGGACAAATGTGAAGCTCTGTCTCCCAGGCGTCTTCGCCAAGAGGCACCCTGCAACCCAGGGGAAACCATCAAAGAGTGGGGATATCAGAATGTGATGAGGACCTCGAACAAAGAGGGGACAAATGAGCATCAGGAATAAAGAGGCAAGAGAAGTGTTTTGTGGTTGTTTGAGGATATCTATCCCACAGAGCCTGACGATCACTGGAGCTGTTATGTTCCTATTCCTCCTCCCATTACCCTCAAGGCCCTGGAGCTAAATTGTCCAATACAGTAGCCACTAGCCACTAGCCACATGTAACTACTAAAATGTAAACTGCAATTAAATAAAATGCAAAATTCTGTTTTAATCTCATCAATATCATTTCAAGTGCTCAATAGCCACATGTGGCTAGTGGCTACTGTACTGGACAGGACAGCAGCAATTTAGGACATTTCCATCATCACAAAAATTCTATTAGAGAGCAATGCTTGAGAGTTTAAGAAATACTGTTTTCTGGGAGGCACCTGTGGCTCAGTGAGTAGGGCGCCAGCCCCATATACTGAGGGTGGCGGGTTCAAACCCAGCCCCGGCCAAACTGCAACAAAAAATAGCCGGGTGTTGTGGCGGGCACCTGTAGTCCCAGCTACTTGGGA
>NW_003852441.1:11927974-11929105 GCF_000181295.1 Otolemur garnettii | reverse complement strand
AAAAAAAAAAAAAAAAAGAGTGGCTCAGAAGCCACCCTCTGGGGAAGAGGTAAGAGGGAGGGATGCTTGAGGCTGGCTTATCTGAGAAAGAGCCCAATCTCCCAGTTCTACTGACTGACCTCTTCAGTTGCAGCAGATGTATATATATGTATGGAAACCAAGTACGTCTCTAATTCTATGCTGTAGTTTGGCACTCTCAGTTCCCTCAAGGGATCACAACCCTTGTCGCTGAAGGGGAAGATCTCTGTGTCAGTGACTAGGAACACCTGCTCTGGGCTCTGAAAATTGAGCTCTGAATTTCAGGAGTCTCTTCCTTAATAGGTCTCCAATTTTTCTAGGTGTCCATGCTTAATTCTCTTGGCCATAGACTAGGCCTACCCCATTCTGGAGACACACAGGCAGAAAGAATGTAGGAAGTCCTGACCCAGTGATGGATTGATCTGCCCCGGGTTTCCTATCTCTATGTTCCATTATCCTGGTTCCTGGTTCCATTTGGCATTACAGCTGTGTTCTAGTCTCTAATAGCAGAGGTTACTGAAAGCAATTTCCGGTCCTTGGTATTTCCTATTGCCCTGCCCTAGCCCAATTCATGGTTACTTCTGGACTTGACATTTAGGTTTGATAATTCTAATGGGTACACACATAAACATTGAGATTCCAAAGTGTTTTCCCTGCCACAGCTCAGGTGGGGGCAACCTAATGTGGGCATCACTAATGGGTGCATCATTTGGATAAGTCAGATGTTCATTTCTGAAGGTCTGTCTGTTGTTGCTTAATACTACCACCACGGATTCGGAGAAGATTCTTCTCCACCCAGCCAGTGTACCCATTTCCAATACTTCCCTAGCTTATGTCTCACTTTGGGCAAGTCATGTGCAACCTTACAAGGGTGCAATCCTCATTCTCAAAAAGAAGTTGTAGAGCTGGGCATGGTGGCTCACGCCTATAATCCTAGCACTCTGGGAGGCTGAGGCGGGTGGATTGCTTGAGCTCACAGGTTCCAGACCAGCCTGAGCAAGAGAGACCTTGTCTTTAAAATTAGCTGGGCATTGTGGCAGACGCCTGTAGACCCTGCTATTCGGGAGGCTGAGACAAGAGAATCGCTTGAGCTCAAGATTTTTTTTTTTTTTT
>NW_003852441.1:11918701-11927773 GCF_000181295.1 Otolemur garnettii | reverse complement strand
TTTTTTTTTTTTTTTTTTACAATTTTTGGCTGGGGCTGAGTTTGAACCCGCCACCTCAGGCATATAGGGCTGGCACCCTACTCTTTTGAGCTACAGATGCCGCCCCTGAGCCCAAGAATTTGAGGTTGCTGTGAGCTGTGATGCCACAGCACTCTACCAGGGGCAACAAGTGAGACTCTGTCTCAAAAAAAAAATTAAATAAAAATGAAATTGAAATTGCATGGAGGAACCTTGCTAAATCTAAGTGACCAGGGCTCCTGTACACACATGGGATGCTGAGGCCTCATCTCTCCCCAGGTCCTAGGGTGTGTCCCTCATTATTGTTTGCTATACAGATCCATGCTGTTACGCTTCCACTCCAAGTCCCAAAAACGTATGTATGAGGTTGAGCTGGATTTGAAAAGACAGAATAGTTTATCTCCAGAGAAACTACAACTTCCATCAGGCACTACTTCAGCAGACCGGGAAAGTATGTGGGGGCGTGGCTCCAACTCCCTAGTAGCGCGGGAAACAAACTACAATTCCCAGGATAACGCGAGATCTCAGCAGGACGAAAGGAGTGACTGAATTCTGACTGGAGGGATCCGGACGGAACCACCCCTACAGCTTCCAGAAAGGGGCAACGTCCAAAATTTAGGGGCGTGGCCATGTGAGCATCAGGAAAAAGTTACCTGTTGAAAGGTCCTATTCTTTCTGTTCCTCACTCTTGCAGCTACCTCTACCCGGGAGCTGCAGACTGTTAATCCTCTTCCGAAAGAGGTAAGAGGAGACAAACAAGGGGCGGTGGCAAGGACTGGCTAGTGTATTTCTTAAGGAGGGGCCCAACAGCTACTCATTACCTGCTCAGTCAGGTGAGCCGGTTCCCGGGGGCAGGGAACCTGCATATTAGAAAAAGGCAAGGTTAGAGGAGGTATTAATTTATTTGTTCATTTTGAAGACTAAATTTAGAACCCATCATCTGCGGACCTACTTGAGGATTGTGTCAGAGGCATTCATTCGCTCAGCCTTGTAAAGGAGTAGCGGGAGCTACTTTTTGGCTGCAAACGAAAGGCCCATTTAGGCTACCTTACTTCCGTGTTTTCCCTAGCCCCAAACGATAGAGCTGCATGGCTTCCGCGGTCTGGGGGAGTGCCCCCTGGTGGGGCCCGCCACCCCCGGCCCCAGCCCGGCCGCTCACGGACATCGACTTTTGCTCTGGGGCTCAGCTTCAGGAACTGACCCAGCTGATTCAGGAGCTCGGTGTGCAGGAGAGCTGGAGTGATGGACCCAAGCCGGTGGCAGACCTACTTCGGGCCAAGGACTTTGTCTTCTCTTTGCTTGGTAAATAGACCTTCTTTGGGAACTCACTGATCTCAGCCTTACCACGCCCCTGCCCCGGTTTTGGGCGACGCCCTCACGAACTCTTCTTTTCCTTTAGGTCTAGTTCACCGCCGGGACCCCCGTTTTCCTCCCCAGGCAGAGCTCTTGCTTCTTCGTGGTGGGATTCGCGAGGGCTCCCTGGATCTGGGACACGCACCCCTGGGTCCTTACGCCCGGGGACCTCATTACGATGCTGGCTTCACACTCCTAGTGCCCATGTTTTCGCTGGACCGCACTGATCAAGAGCTGCAACTGGACTTGGAATCTTGTTACGCATGGCTCCGCCTCCCAGACCTGGTGTGTGGAACCTCCGTCCGAGAAACGTGGCAGGATTGCCTAGGACCTCCAGTCTCAGGAGGACATAATTTGATCCACCGAATCGAGAGCGAAGAAAGTACCAAAGACTGGCAAATCTCCGCGGACCAGCCGCATGGCTGCGTCACTGGGCATGAGTCGCTAGTATCTTTGGAAAAATCACTTCCTGGCGTTTCAGAGTCCGAGTCGCCTCAACATGACGTCACCGACCTTGGTTCTCCGGACCCGCTGAAAAAACTAAGTAGTGACGTCACCAAGGCTGCCGTCGGAAGCCAGGTCCCAAACTCCACGGAAGCTTGGGAGGCGTGGCCCACTTTGTGCCCCGCCCAAGTGGCTTCCTGGTTCTTTGCTACACTGGCTGCAGTTGCAGAGTCGTTGATCCCTGTCCCTGGCGCTCCGCGCTTGGTACATGCAGCTCGCCACGCGGGTTTCACCACCCTCCTCCTGGCTACACCAGGGCCTCCGCGCCACGTCCTGCTCTTCGATCTAATCCCAGTGGTGTCCGTGGCTGGCTGGCCCGAAGGGGCTCGTAGCCACTCATGGGCCGGTCCGCTGGCCCCAGAATCAGCTTCCTTCTACCTAGTGCCGGGTGGCAGCACTGAGCGGCCAGACACCTCGCGCTGGCAGCTGTGCTTCGCTCGCCAGGAGCTGGCGCTCAAGGCGCGCATACCCGCGCCCCTTTTGCAGGCTCACGCTGCGGCTCAGGCGCTATTGCGCCCACTGGTGGCTGGAACCCGGGCCGCGGCGCCCTACCTTCTGCGGACATTGTTGTACTGGGCGTGTGAGCGACTGCCCGCGCTCTACCTAGCGCGATCAGAAAATGCGGGAGCCTGCTGCCTCGGGCTGCTAGACGAGCTGGGCCGTGTGCTCGAGGCCGGGACAATGCCTCACTATTTTCTGAGTGGCCGAAAACTCCGTGCGGGGGACGGTTCCGCTATGCTGCTCGGGGAGTTGGCCCGGCTCCGCGGGGACCCTGCCCGGGCTCTGCGTACCGCTGTAGAGGAGGCCAAGGTTGCGCGCAAGGGGGGAGGCTTAGCGGGCGTGGGCAGTGAGGCCCATTAAAGATCCTGCTCCTAACAGCGTGTAAAGTGCTTGCGTTGGCGGCGAGCTGAACGTTGAGGGGACTGACCTTCGCCTGGAGGGCAGCCTGTGTGCCCTGGGCCCCAAATTCCCTTTCTAGAAGAACTCTAGGTTCCTTCCCGTTATCCCGCCGCGCCCCCGGCACAGGTCTCCCCCATAACTGTGGCCTGCACTCCTCCCCATCGGGGGTGGCGTCCAGTAACCATCTCTCCCCATTTCTATTGTTTTTTTTCTATTAGGAGTCAATAGAGATGGATTATATTTGCAGATAAAATTTGGACAGGTATGAAGACCAGGGGCTTATCAATTTAGCTCATACAAAAGCAGAGATACCAGCTCGGCGCCTTATAGCTCAAGTGGCTAAGGCGCCAGCCACATACACAAGAGCTGGTGGGTTCGAATCCAGCCTGGGCCTGCCAAACAACAATGACAACTACAACCAAAAAATAGCCTGGCATTGTGGCAGACACCTGTAGTCCCAGTTACTTGGGAGGCTGAGGCAAGAGAATCGCTTAAGCCCAGGAGTTGGAGGTTGCTGTGAGCTGTGATGCTACGGCACTCTACCCAGGGTGACAGCTTGAGACTCTGTCAAAAAAAAAAAGAGAGAGAGAGAAGTAGACATATTTAGAAGGTTGGATTCCCCAGGCTGGATCTCACCACCACCCCTCCCCCCATCTCTTCAGTGCTTCCCTCCACTTTCCTCACCCAGTTCTGTCCTCACTTCCATCCCAGGCAGTAGGGTCCCCCTCTCTCTATTCTCCAGGTGTCCACCATTCCATGTATCTTAACCCCAACCTTTCCTCTGCATCCAGGGTTTCGTTTAGGAGGCCTCTGTGTCCATTCTCTGAACCTCTAGACGTGCGGCCTTGCCTCAGCGCCACCTGCTTCTAAGACACAGTCCCGATTCCCTGCTTCCAAGGAACCCCAGGGTGCCTCACGCCCAGCTTCACCCTCCTCTTTCCCAGCGTCTCCGCCCCCTGCCCCGCCCCCGGGCCGGCTCTCGGAGGAAGGGGAACTGCTGTAGCCGCCACCGCCTCAGCTTCCCGCTGCCGCTACTGCCGCCGCTCTGCCTGATCCAACCTCCAACCTCCAGGCCCAGTGCTCTGACTTCGCCGGACCCGGGCGGCGCTCTGCAGACACTCCTTCCGGAGAGTCCGGGACGCCTAGCCGGGCGTTGGGGGAAAGCTCTGTTTTCGGGAGACAGGGAGGGAGGAACCTGGAGCCAGAACCAGCGCCACCCGTCACCGGATCAACAGGACAGGACAGGTTGAGGGGCGTCGGGGAAAAGAAGGGGTGCTGTAGGCAGTTCCGGGGAGGTGGAGGAAGCCCTGTTGCAGGAATCTCTGATGCGCTCTGGCTTATAGGGGAGCCTGCTCACATTTGGGGACTGGTGATGTGGGTGCATTCCTTTCTTGGGGGGCTGGTTAGACTGAAGGACGTGATATCATACAGCACCAGTTATTTCCCCGAGGAAATTTAAGGGGCATCTAAAAAAAAAATGCTCCTTATTTCGAGGTGATAGAGTGCCCTCCAGACAACTACCTGGTGTATCCACTAGGAGGGGCAGATTTGGAGGTGACTTTAAAAGATGTGGAGGGTGGCCAGGTGAGGAAAAGGTCTCAGTAACTGGAACCTTCTCCTGCTAGGAACGGGGATGAGTTGGTGAAAAAGTTGTCCAGCCAAAGGAGCTGGGAATTCCTTCTCATTGAACCTGGACAACCTAGATATTCCAAGACATATCATGGAGAGGTTCAGTGGAGAACCTCTGGGTAGGGGATTCTCCTAAAGTAGGGGATCATCTCTATTTAGAGAGCAGCAGAGGAGAAAACACCTATGCTGGGTTTCTCTCTGATACTGGCAGTGCCCCAGTAGGAGTGGGGTAACCTATTATCCCCGACACACCCTTTAGATTACAAGAGTGGATTTGGCAGGAGTGTGCCCCAAAATAGAGAAGGAAAGTGCCTGGAGATATTGGAACCCTATCTTGGAAATTTGGAGGGTCTTGGCTTTGGGACAAAGACACTGGAGAGGAGGGAAGGGGGGAGTTTTCATAGGGGGCAAAATTCGAAGGTGGGTTCAACTAAAGAGGGCATAGGCTGCAGGATCCAGTGGAGCTAGCACGGGTCCCAAGGGTGAGAGCTGGCTGCTGGGGGATTGGGTGGGGGGAGTCGGGCTTATCCCCAGGTCCTGTGGGTGGGGCAGTGAGTCCAGGCCTGAGCGTCAAGAGCATGCCCTGGTGAACGGGCTCTTCTGGGGGAGCCCAGCGCGTTCCGGGCGCCTGCCGGTTTGAGGGTGTTTCCTCCCGGGGCACCATGGCGGCGCTGGCCAGTAGCCTGATCCGGCAGAAGCGGGAGGTCCGCGAGCCCGGGGGCAGCCGGCCAGTGTCGGCGCAGCGGCGCGTGTGTCCCCGCGGCACCAAGTCCCTTTGCCAGAAGCAGCTCCTCATCCTGCTGTCCAAGGTGCGACTGTGCGGGGGGCGGCCCACGCGGCCGGACCGCGGCCCGGGTGAGTGCAGCTGGGGCGGGATCTCCAGAAAAGTGGTCTCTCTGCCTGGGAGGTTGAGGCTAGGGATGGGACTCTAAAGCACAGGGCCTGGCTGAGGGACTCCCGGAAAGTGGAAGGGGTGAGCCAGGACCACAAAGTCCTTGCCAGACTGTGCCTCAGTTCCCTTTATCTCTTTTGTCCATAACCCAGAGTCTCCTTGCTTTCGAGGGCAAGGGGAAGGCTTGAGGGGCTAAGTCTGGCGCCCTGAGGCTTCGCAGTTCCCGCCCGCCCCCTCAACTCAGGAATCCCCACCCCCACCGTCCTTGCCTACGTGCCGGCTCTCGCGATTCTTTCAATCTGGAGCGGATGGGCCTGGGGGCTCCGGACGCCTGGGTCACCCCGAGGGCTTCTGACGTTCCAGCCGCCCCGCCCCCAACCCTATTCTCCACGACTTGGCTCGGTTCCTCCCAGTCCAGCACTCCTGGCTTAGAGCCAATCTCCCCATCTCTCCCTCGGGTGTCCTTGCAGCTACCTCGCCAGTCAGCCCTCTATGCGCCCTCCTCCCATGAACTGTGCTTCAAGAAGGGAACTGGGCACTCACTCCCATTACCCCTGCGCGACTCCAAATTTGGGACCCACGGGATCAAAGGACCCTAAGCGGAGAGGAACTCAGACACAGTTCACCGCTAGAGATGGGCGCGGAGACTTGGAGGTCGTACCACCTATGAGGGGGGACAGGGAAGTAGGCAGAGAGCAAGCAGTGGGGGGAGGGGAGTTGTGAGGGTTAACGTGTGGTCTCTGTCCAGGTGTTATATTAAGGCAGTCCCTCTGACCCTGCTCCCACTGACTCCCAGCTTTTCTAGGAGTACCCCCTAGCGCCCTTTGCCCCTCCCCATCTGCAGTGGTACAGTCTACAGCCCACCCTCTGAGTGGGACCGGGTCCCCACGTGACTCAGCCTGCTTCTCCACCTCCTCAGCCCAGTTCCCCCATTTCCTTCAAAAGGTACCAAATATCGCCCCACCCCAGGCGGGTTACCTGGCTGAAGGGGAGAGACTGAGCCTCAGGGAGGATGGGGCCCCCCCACCGCGAGCCAGCAGGCTGACAGACAGACAGATGGGTCAGTGTCAGACTGGCCGGCACTGGGCCAAAGCAAGGCCCGCGCCTAGCAAGCGGCAGCCGCAGTAGCAGCAGGTGCTGAGTCAGCGTCAAGCCCTATCCCACCCCCACTCATGAGGGAGAGCCCCTACCCTGTGGTCCACTTGCCACCACCACCCTACACATGTTGGCAAACACACTGCTGCTTCAGTAGCCCTATCTCCCTCTGTCTGCTGCCTTCTGATGTTATCTCTTTACTTCTTCCTCCGTCTCCCCCCCCTTGAACTGTAGGGTAGGAATTAAGTCATTTAAATAAATTTCAATAAATTTAACTAAAAGCTGGTGGTTAGAGGAAACTAAGGGGACCCACACCCCAGCTTCCCCAAGAGTCAGAGAGGTGGGAGAGAGTTTGCTGGAGGGTAAGAGAGCTGGGACTCTAGGACCCTCTTCCTTCTGTTCATTTTCCTTCTTTCTTTCCTCCGATCCCTCCCAGTGTAGGAATGTTTCTGGGAACAGAGATGTCATTTTTCAGAGATGAATTTTTCTCTCTCCAGAGCCTCAGCTAAAAGGCATCGTCACCAAGCTGTTCTGCCGCCAGGGTTTCTACCTCCAGGCAAATCCAGATGGGAGCATCCAGGGCACCCCTGAGGACACCAGCTCCTTCAGTGAGAGGGGAATCCAGCTGTTGGGTGGAAAGGGGAAAACTGGGGACAGGAGCTGATAATCCTGTTCCTCTTCAGGTTCTGTTGTCATTCTGTCTTCCTGATCTCCAAGAGAAAAAGTGGAATTGGGATGGGGGGAGCTCAGATGCACATTAGTCACTTGAGTACTGATGTCCCCTCTCTCCACCTCCAGCCCACTTCAACTTGATCCCTGTGGGGCTCCGTGTCGTCACTATACAGAGTGCCAAGCTGGGTCACTACATGGCCATGAATGCTGAGGGGCTGCTCTACAGCTCGGTGAGACGATGAGGCTGAGTGACCTGGGGTATTGGGGACTCCTTTTCCTCCACTTGTTCCTTAAGGAAGTTTGTCCCTTCCTCAACTACAGACGTTTTTGCAGCCCAGAACTCCCTCTTTTCTCCCTCCAGCTTTTGCTGATGGCCTGGCATCACTACCTACACCAAAGCACTTTATCCAGGATCTCTCCAAACCTGACTCCTCACATAGTCCACCACATACCCCCAGACTCTCTGAGTATCCCAACTCTTACTGCCTTTTAGGGCTCCTGCTTCTCATCCCACCTCCTCTAGACTTTGTTATTACTCACTTCTTTAGAGTTGTTCCAGATAGGAGATGGTGAGAAGTTGGGAATAGAATGGAGAGAAGGAATCTTCTTATTCTAAGACTCCCAAATTCTAATTCTTAATCCTCAGGGGCCCACCAGACGCTTGTCCTCCTTTTGCTCCCTGTTACTGTATAGACTTAGAAGTTGCCCTCTCCCTCTCTCTAAAAATGTATGGACATTTCCTGGCTTATACTTTCTAAGGGCTCTCTTCTGCCCAGTGATGTGTCTTTTTGTCTCTTTGTCTGTGTGTGCCTTTCTGGGTCTTTGTCTCTTTAGCCACATTTCACAGCTGAGTGTCGCTTTAAGGAATGCGTCTTTGAGAATTACTATGTCCTGTATGCCTCTGCTCTCTACCGCCAGTGCCGTTCTGGCCGGGCCTGGTACCTAGGCCTGGACAAGGAGGGCCGGGTCATGAAGGGAAACCGAGTCAAGAAGACAAAGGCAGCTGCCCACTTTGTGCCCAAGCTCCTGGAGGGTGGGTATAGACTAAAAAAATGATGGGCCATGTGGGTGGATATTGACCTTTACATAGACATTTAGGGATACATAGCTCAGGCTACAAGTATTAAGAGGACACTGTTATTACAGGTCAAGCCAGAAAGGCTTTTGCCTTTGGGAGCTTGGGGAGCAGTCCTCCATTGGGTTGGGGTTCCTAGAGGGTGAGTATAGGGGAATAGAGCCACTTCAGAGCACTGGTTCTGCCTGGGTCTCTTTGTGCTAACTCTCTTTCCCTGCCCCTCTTTCTCTCCCCTTTACAGTGGCCATGTACCGGGAACCTTCTCTCCACAGTGTCCCTGAGACCTCCCCTTCCAGTCTCCCTGCCCCCTGAAATGTCCATGGACTGGAGGCTCCTTGCATTCCTAATGAGCCAGCCACCATCACAGCCTGTCTCCCAGTTCTGCTGTCACCCCTGCTGCCACACACATGCCCTGAGCAGCTATGTCCCACCAGGTGCTCTACCCTGAGGGGGCCTAGGAGCTGATTTTCACTTCTAGGGCTGCTGAGACCATTAGATCATTGGGCCCAAGAGGGGGTCAGAAAGGAGTATGTCTGAAAATTGTCCTGGCTGATCATTTCCTTTTTCTATCCACACTCACACACCCCCAAAGCCTTTTCCTGAGATGGTGGTGGGGGTTTCCAAACTGACAGAGCATAAACATTCCCCAATTTTATTGCCACTGAGCCACAGATTTGTGGGTCCACTGGAGCTCAGGACTAGTTTTCTTCTTTCCATACTCTACCTTCTACCTTGGTCTGAACAAATTCTGGAACACCAGACATCCCAGCCAGGGCCATTTCTGCACTAGGGCTCTATCTTAGAAGCCAGGCATGCTGCCAGGCTAGATCCATCAGGCTTCTATTCTTTTTTTTTTTGAGACAGAGCCTCAAGCTGTTCCCCTGGGTAGAGTACCGTGGCATTACAGCTCACAGCAACCTCCAACTCCTGGGCT
>NW_003852441.1:11912844-11917750 GCF_000181295.1 Otolemur garnettii | reverse complement strand
GGCTCTGTCTCAAAAAAAAAAAAAAAAAAAAAAAGAACTAAGTTCTGGATGAATCAAAAACCACTTTTATTTTTCCTAGATAATTTTCTTAAAATCACTAGAATGCTAACTTTATTTATACATGCAGTTTCTAGTTTCTTTAACCCAGCTGGGGTCCTACCAGAGAAATAGAGTCTGGAAAAGAGAAGAATTTTGGAAGGATGTCTGGCTTATAGTAGGGAAGCTGAGATGGGGAAGGGACCAAAACCATGACATGATTTGAACCGGTTTCTGAGTTGGGAGGACATGAATACTTAGCTACCTCAGCAGGAATTCTTTCCAGGTCCTCTTTAAAGCTGAGGTTTGGGGGATAATGGATCTTAGAATAAAAAGGACAAGTAGGATACAGCCTTGACCCTCTCAGTGAGGAGATCCCAATTCAGCAATAAGTCTCACTCTTCTCCCGTATAGCTCAGGCCAAGGAGGGTGAAGGCCTCTTGGGTTCAAGACCTGATATGCCCCCAGAGCTAATAAGTGAATAAAATTTGCTTTATCTTACAGCTTATCACCTCAGCTGAGTTTTAGGTACCCAAAAAGGACCTGTCTAGATTTCTTCCCAAAGACATGAGGAGCTAGGGGCAGGCCTGGAAAGACCTGAAATCTCTGGTTCTCCTAGGTGGGAGCCTGCCTAAGGCTTGGGCAGGATAGAATGAGGAAGCCTTGGGGAGTGGCTAGGTCTTGAAAGCGAGGCACTTTTCCTCAGGCTGTTTCACTTCTGACTTGTTGCAAGACAAGTAGATAACACCTCTCCCCCACACAAACCCCGCTCAGGCTCCACCCATGTCCTGGCTCAGCTCCCAGGCCTAGTCTTCACTCCAAGCTTTCTCAATTAAAGACGATTTATAAAACTGAAATATTGTCTGTCATCTGTGGGTGGCGGGCTTCAGCTGTTGCTCGGGGCGGGATCAAGTCTGGGGGCGGGGCGGGTGGGCTGGCAGCTGCCCCCCAACAACAGGTGCACATTCCTGGGCGCCTGGTCACTTCCCCTGCGCTGGCGGTCCCGGTAGCTTCCTGAGTGAACTCACTAAGCGACACAGCCAGGCTATGACCCCATGGGCGCTGCTGCTGCTATTGCTGGGGGCTCTAGGAACACTGCTAGCCCCAGGTAAGTGGGGGCTCTAGGAACACTGCTGGCCCCAGGGACAGTGATGGGGGCATCAGTCGTGGCTGGGCACCAGGGGTTCATTTAGTGTTCCCTTCCCCCAGGTGTACGCGGCTCAGAGACCGAGGGCCGACTCCGCAAGAAACTTTTCTCGGGGTATGATAGCTCAGTGAGGCCGGCGCGGGAGGTGGGAGACCTCGTCGGGGTCAGCATTGGTCTCAGCCTGGCGCAACTCATCAGCCTGGTGAGGGGGGTTGACATCAGAGGCTGGGGGAATGGCTTTAGGCAAGGCGGGACAAATGGATAGACTGAGTGAAGTCAAGCTGAGAGACTGACGAACCTTTAGCGAAGGGTCAAATCAGACCAATAGACAAACTGTGGGCGTGGCTGTTGGACAGGCCTGGAGTACAAGTTGAGTAAGGTGACAAACTGGCTTGCGGGCGGATCTAGAAGGGAGGATGGACTGGCACTGCATTTGGAGGTGTGGCCCTTGAGGTGGCCACATAAGGTTATGGCAGTATAGAACAGAACTCGGTGCTCAACTAGATCTCTAAACAGCAGTGGGTGAAGAGGCTGGGCTAGGTGGCTTATAAACTGTGGGCGGGGTCAGAGCGGAGCTAGGGGACTGGGCGGAGACCGAGCTGGTAGATAGGCTGAGAGTGTAGACTGCAGGAAGAGGTGTTTCTGAGATAAAGGCGGGGTTTAACCTAACGTAGCTTCTGGGAGGTAGGACTTGGACCCAAGAAGGTGGGAAGCAGAAAAAGGGGGCAAGTTTCCTGGGAGATGTTGCGGCCCCTCGGTCCTCTCTACCTTACTTCACCTCTATTCCTAAATTTTTTCCATCTAGAACGAGAAGGATGAAGAGATGAGCACAAAGGTGTACTTAGACCTGGTATGGAAGTTCCGAGGAGTCCCATTGCCTTTACAATTTCCTCTAATATCTGGCCCAGTAAGATTATGTTTTACACCACAACCTCAGAAAACACATTTATAACTGAAACAGAAGCTTGAGAAAACAATACCTATCCTCACTATGAAAGTTGTTCCCGTGCATTTTTCTAATTTTTTTCAGCAGTGGTTTGGGGCCACTAATTTGATTCCCTATCCACTAACGGGTCACAAATTGTAGTTTGAAAATCACTGATTTAGAGGCCAGCTAGTGCAACGCCCTCATTTTTTCAGAGTGAAAAAAAAAATTGGGGCCCGGTGCGAGGTAAGGGAAATCCGCCTCTACAGATCACAGCCAGTAAAGGGAGGCAGCTAGAACCCCGCCCCCTTGCCTGCTCTGCTCTGCTCTCTCGCACTCCCTTCCTAAGCTTCCTTCGGACATCCCAAGCCCTCTCTTGGCCTACAGCCCTAGACAGGCCCTCAGCCTCTGCTTCTCTAGGAGTGGACTGACTACAGACTGAGTTGGGACCCTGCAGAGTATGACGGCATCGATTTGCTCCGCATTACTGCAGAATCTGTGTGGCTACCTGACGTGGTACTGCTGAACAAGTATGATTTTCCGAAGTCTGGGAGGTGGGACAGTGGCTCCGGAGGCCAGGTTCGGATCCCAGATAAGAGAATCCCTTCCCTGCAGCAATGATGGAAATTTTGACGTCGCTCTATACATTAACGTCGTGGTGTCCTCAGATGGCTCCGTTCGCTGGCAACCCCCGGGCATCTATCGCAGCAGCTGCAGCATCCAGGTTTCCTGGCTCCCTATTGGAAGTTGAAGAAACTCTTAGAAACTCTCCCTCTCATTAGACAGCATGACTCCCCAGTGACTCCCATCCTCCTTTCATTATACCCCACAACTCTCATCTCTCCTTTGCCCTCCCGATTTTGTTGTGTCATCTTCTCTTTGCCCCCCCCCCAGTCTTCCCCAGTAACACCCCTCCATTTCCCAATAACATGTCTTAATAACCTTCCAATTTCTCTGTGACCTCACCTCCCTGTAATCCCTATCTCTCTTGTGCTCCATATCTTGTGACTTCTTCCAAGTCACCTACAAGCCCTGGCCAGTTTTCTGGCAACTTTAGTGACTTCCCTCCACCCCCTCTGTCCAGGTCACCTACTTCCCCTTCGACTGGCAGAACTGCACTATGGTGTTCAGTTCCTACAGCTATGACAGCTCTGAGGTCAGCCTGCAGACAGGCCTGGGTCCTGATGGGAAAGAGCAACAGGAAATTCACATTCACGAAGGGACATTCATTGGTGAGTAGGCTTTGTTCCCATATTTATGGACTCTATGACTTTCAGTTTCCAACAGGCTAATAAATATGCTCTGTTAGCAATGCCCAATACAACCCTATGGGGTCAGCAAGATGGTTATGACTATCTACATTTTATAAATATGGAAACTGAGACTTGTCCAAGTTTATTAAATACAGGCTGCCAGCCCAGTGTCCACAGCTAGTGCATCAGCTCCCTCAGGTCTAGGATGTGGCAGAGAAAGCCACACCTGGCACTAACTAGGATAGCTTCTACATCTGTGTCCTCTTCTGCTCTCCCTTGCCCCAGAGAATGGCCAATGGGAAATTATCCACAAGCCCTCTCGGCTTATCCAACCTCCAGGGGATCCTAGGGGAGGAAGAGAAGGACAACGTCAGGAAGTCACCTTCTACCTCATCATTCGCCGGAAGCCTCTCTTCTACCTGGTCAATGTCATTGCCCCATGCATCCTCATCACTCTCCTGGCCATCTTTGTCTTTTACCTGCCACCAGATGCAGGTAAAGTGGGAAAAGGCCCCTGCCTGTCACCCTGGGTAGAGTGCTGGGGCATCATAGCTCATAGCAACCTCCAACTCCTGGGCTCAAGTGAGTTTCCTGCCTCCACCTCCCAAGTAGCTGGGGCCACAGGCGCCCACCATAACGCCCGGCTATTTTTTGGTTGCAACCGTCATTGTTGTTTGGCAGGCCCGGGCTGGATTTGAACTGGCCTGCTCAGGTGTATGTGGCTGGTGCCTTAGCCCTTTGAGCCACAGGTGCTGAGCCAAGGCCCCTGTCCTTTTTATCATTAGTTCAGTTTCTTCCTCTTTATTCTTAACCCAAGCAGGGTTTTCCTACTAACTAAAGCCCATCATGGGCTCGGTGCCTGCAGCACAGTGGTTATGGCGCCAGCCACATGCACCGAGGTTGGTGGGTTCAAGCCTGGCCAGGGCCCACTAAAACAACAATGACAACTGAAACCAAAAAATAGCTGGGCATTGTGGCAGGCCCCTGTGGTCCCAGCTATTTGGGAGGCTGAGGCAAGAGAATTGCTTAAGCCCAAGAGTTTGAGGTTGCTAAGAGCTGTGACACCACAGCACTCTACCAAGTGTGACATAATGAGAGTCTGTCTCCAAAAAAAAAAAAAAAGCCTATCATGGTTTGCACTTTAATAATCCCACACAAGTTTTTCCTCCAACCAAGTGGACTCAACCTCAGGCTCTGCCTCTCCTCTTTGGCTGCTGGCTTCTCTCTACCCAGTGGAATCTGAACTTTTCCTCTTTGGAGTCTTACCCTTTCGTCCGTGGAATTTTTACTCATCTGAACAATGAACTTCCAAGCTTAGACAACTTTCCCCTTCCTTTCCCCCATTCCTAGCATCCTCCAACTACTTTCCAAATGGCCACTAGTCCTCTAAGCTTCTACTTCCCTGGGAAATTCACTAACAGCCAAAATTTCTCTAGGTGGCAGTATGATGTATTAATAGGGTTAATATGTATGTATCTCAGTTTCCTCATCTGGAATTAGGATCATTCATTGTCCCTGCTGCCTAATACTATTTTTTTTTTTTTT
>NW_003852441.1:11910935-11912056 GCF_000181295.1 Otolemur garnettii | reverse complement strand
CATCATTGTTGTTTGGCAGGCCTGGGCTGGATTCGAACCCGCCACCTTAGGTGTATGAGGCTGGCACCTTAGCCACTTGAGCCACAGGCACCGAGCCAGCAACCTCAAACTCTTGGGCTCATGCAATACCTCAGCCTCCCAAGTAGCTGGGTCTGCAGGTGCCCACCACAAAGCCTGGCTATTTTCAGAGAATAGGTGTCACCCTGGCTCAGTCTGTTCTTGAACCTGTGAACTCAGCCAATCTACCCACCTCGGCCTCCCAGAGTGCTAGGATTACAGGTGTGAGCCCACCCAACCCAGCCATGTCTAGTACTATTTTGAGGATTCGCCACCAGGTTAATAGAACTGTATGAATGGTACCCAGTAAGTTCTATGTAAGCACTGGATTTGGGCACTTGCTATAAGGTAATTCAATTACCACTTTATATGTATTAAAATTCCACCCTGGGTAGATTCCCATGGTGTCACAGCTCACAGCAACCTCAAACTCTTGGGCTTAAGCGATTATCTTGACTCAGCCTCCCAAGTAGCTGGGACTGCAGGTGCCCACCACAGTGCCCAGCTATTTTTGATTGTAGTTGTCATTGTTGTTTGTCGGGCCTGGGCTGGATTCAAACCTGCCAGCTGGCGCCCTTGCTGCTTCAGCTACAGGCACCGAGCCTTAAAATTCCAATCTTTACAATAGCCCTGTGAGGTATGTATTGACTTGTAGTTCCCATTTTACAGAAGAGAATAAAGAAGCTGAAAGATTTTAAGTCATTTGACTGACATTACATAGAGACAGGAAGTGTTCTAACTCCATCTATGCCAGTCTGAGTCAAAGACCCCATATTCTTAACTCTGGTATTCAAAATGTGCTTTCCAGGCCAGGTGCAGTGGCTCATGCCTGTAATCCCAGCACTCTGGGAGGCCAAGGCCAGTGGATTATGGGTTTGAGACTAGCCTGAGCTTGAGCAAAACTCTGTCTCTAAAAATAATCAGGCATTGTGGTGGGTCCCTGTAGTTCCAGCTACTTGGGAGGCTGAGGCAGAATTGCTTAAGCCTAAAAGTTTGAGGTTGCTGTGAGCTGTAACACCATTGCACTCTATCCAGGGCAACAAAGTGAGACTCTGTCTCAAAAA
>NW_003852441.1:11905570-11910358 GCF_000181295.1 Otolemur garnettii | reverse complement strand
AAAAAAAAAAAAAGTGCTTTTCAGGCTGGGTGTGGTGGCTCACAACTGTAATCCTAGCACTCTGGGACGCTGGAGTAGGTGGATTGCTTGAGTTCCAGACCAGTCTGAGCGAGAGCAAGACCCAAGAGTTTGAGGTTGCTGTGAACTAAGATGCCATGGCACTCTACCCAGGGTGACAGAGTAAGACTTTGTCTCAAAAAACAAAACAAAACAAACAAACAAACAAAAAACAGGAAGAAAAAGAGAAAGAAAATAAATGCTTGTCAGCAGTCTGGGAGGCTAAAGTGGGAGGATTGCTTGAGTTCGGTAGTTAGAGACCAGCCTGAAAAAGAGCGAGAACCCATCTCTACTAAAAATAGAAAAATTAGGGTGGCACCTGTGTCTCAGTGAGTAGAGCACCAGCCCCATATACCAAGGGAGGCGGGTTCGAACCCAGCCCTCGCCAAACTGCAACAAAAAAATAGCCCGGCATTGTGGTAGGTGCCTGTAGTCCCAACTACTTGGGATGCTGAGGCAAGAGAATCACCTAAGCCCAAGAGCTGGAGGTTGCTGTGAGCTGTGATGCCACGGCACTGTACCAAGGGTGACATAGTGAGACTCTCTCTAAAAAAAAAAGAAAGCAAGAAAAACAGAAAAATTAGCTGGGCATTATGGTAGGTGCTTGTAGTTCCAGCTACTCAGGAGGCTGAGGCAGAAGAATTGCTTGAACCCAGGAGTTTGAGGTTGTTTTGAGCTAGGCTGACATTATGGCACTCTAGCCTGGGCAACAGAGTGAGAATCTATCCCCTCAAAAACCCCGTAAACAACTGTGCTTTCCCCTTTTACAGCACCAAGTCCTCTGTTAAGAGGAGAGTGTTACAGCTCCAGAACATACTTCTGCCTAGAATAGAAGAAACCAACATTATGAGAATACAGTAGAACAGACCACAAAAGTTATTTATTTCAATATCTTTCTTTCTTTCTTTCTTTTTTTCCCAGTTTTTGGCCATTCTGGGCTTGAACCCACCACCACTGGTATATAGGGTCAGCACCCTACTCCTTTGAGCCACAGGCACCGCCCCTCAATACCTTTCTTGAAGTTCATAATGTCTGTTGTATGCCACAAGGATAATCAGCCACCTGGCATATCCTTGTACACTTCAGTTTTAGATCCTTCAATTTGCTATATAGTTCCTCAAAAAGCTACAGGGGTTGATCTATTCATTCATGAAACATTTATAGAGTATCTATAATGTGCTAGGCACTGGAAGGATATCAGTGAATAAAAGAGGCAAAAGTTTCTGACTTAATGAAGTTTATATTCTAATGAAGGTTGTCCCTGGTGATCAGGTTTATGCAAACCTACCTCAAAAGGGTGAGGGAAAAGAGAGGCTGAAGAAAGAGGCTGATAAATTCTGTTTCTCAGAAAGAAACATTAGGGGGCCAGGTGTGATGACTCACACCTGTAATCCCAGCAGTCTGGAAGGCTGAGGTGGGTGGAACTTCTGAGCTCAGAAGTTTGAGACCAGCCTAAGCCAGAGCGAGACTCCACCTCTAAAATTAGCAGGGCGTTGTGGTGGGAGCCTGTAGTTCCAGCTACTTGGGAGGCTGAGGCAAGAGAATCTCTTGAGCCCAAGAGTTTGAGGTTGCTGTGAGCTGTTGATATGACAGCACTCTACTGAGGGTGACATAGTGAGACTCTGCCTCAAAAAAAAAAAAAAGAAAGAAAGAAAGAAACTTTTCGTAGGGACTTATGAACAGAGGTCCTATCTTAGGCAGCCTCAA
This sequence comes from Otolemur garnettii, assembly GCF_000181295.1. NCBI lineage: Eukaryota > Metazoa > Chordata > Mammalia > Primates > Galagidae > Otolemur > Otolemur garnettii. The sequence continues at coordinate 11,908,594 of NW_003852441.1, read as the reverse complement.
GATGGTGGATCACAAGCAGTTACTCCTCAGCCCAGGGCTTATATACCATAGGTAAGGAACCTGTAGAACAGGTGATAGAGACTTCTAAGAGAAAGGCAGGAGTTTGCCTAAGAGCAGGATTTATAGTAAAATAAGTATGTGATTTGGACCAGGGTAGTAGTGGTAAATGTGATGTCATCAGTTTCCGGATATATTTGAAGGTAGACCCAATAAGGTTTGCTATGGATTGAATAGGAGGGTGGGGAGAGGAGGAGAAGACAGATTGAGAAAGGAGAGAGAGAGAAAGAGAGGGGTCTGACTGACTGAAGAGTTTGGCCTGAGCCACAGGAAAGATGGAGTTGTCACTTATGACGTGAGGAAGAGTAGGTGAGGGGCAGCTTTGTTGGTAAGAGAATTAGAGAATAAGGTTTTAGACATTTTTCTTTTCTTTTTTTTTTTTGAGACACAGTATCACTATGCCACCCTCAGTAGAGTGCTGTGGTGAAACAGCTCACAGAAACCTCAAACTCTTGGACTTAAGCGATTCTCTTGCTTCAGCCTCCCAAGTATCTGGGACTACAGGTGCCAGCCACAATACCTATTTTTTGTTGCAGTTATCATTGTTGTTCAGCTAGCCCGGGCTGGGTTCGAACCCAACACCCTCGGTGTATGTGGCTGGTGGCTGTAACTACTGTGCTACGGGCACCCAGCCAGGTTTTAGATATGTTAAGTATGAGATGTTTATTGGATAGCCATGTGGGGAGGCTGAGTAGGCAAGTGAATATGAGTCTGGACTTTAGTGAAGAAGTCCATGCTGGAGGTACAAATTTGGGAGTAATTTGCATGCAAATAGCACTTCCAAAAGCCTGTGTTTGAATGGCCACTGACTATGCCATAGAGATTTCCTTCTGGCAAAGCCTAATTCTTCTGCCTTCCCCTCTGCCCTCCAAGGAGAGAAGATGGGGCTCTCAATCTTTGCCTTGTTGACCCTTACTGTGTTCCTGCTGCTGCTGGCAGACAAAGTGCCTGAGACCTCCCTGGCAGTCCCCATTATTATCAAGTACCTTATGTTCACCATGGTCCTCGTCACCTTCTCAGTCATCTTTAGTGTTGTGGTTCTCAACCTGCACCACCGCTCACCTCACACCCACCAAATGCCCTTTTGGGTCCGGCAGGTAAGATAGATATCCTCCTCCAATTTGTGTTAACTCCCAATTCCAACACTCAGCTTTTTGTCTAGATATCACTCTTCCCTCCCACCATCCCCAACTTCCCTTTTACAGTTCTTAGGGAGAACTATAGATACGTGGTAGTAGCATGTTGAAGTGCCAAAGCCTGTTGGGTATTGAAACATTGCACAATTAATTTTGCCCTCCCATAATTCTTTTCATAGATTCCATACTCTCTTCATACTGCCCATCCTAGGTCCCAGGTAAACATTCTCAGAATTAGGTACGATCAGGGTGGAAGCCCTTGGAACCTCTCTTTCCAGCTACCGTAGGATGCTTTCCACACTAATGAGGTCTTAAGGCTGTATGGCTGCATTTTCTTGCTCAGGTTGCTCTGTTGAACTATGTGCACGCACCACAGGAGAGTGGTTATCTGCTTCATTTCTGGTCTGAAAGCAGGAGAGCGCCCTCTAATACTCCTTTTCTTCCACTCTGCAGATCTTCATTCACAAGCTCCCTCTGTACCTGGGTCTGAAGAGGCCAAAACCTGAGAGAGATCAGATGCCAGAGCCCCCTCACTCTTCTCTAGGAAGTGGCTGGGGCCGGGGTACAGATGAATATTTCATCCGGAAGCCGCCGAGTGATTTTCTCTTCCCCAAACCCAACAGGTAGGACCTACAATCATCATCCACACAGAAACGAGAGGTAGAAATCATGGCTCTTAGAAGACTGCGGAAGCAGGCGATGCCTGCTCCCGGGAGATGTTGTGTCATGCATCGTGGAAGTTGTAGTATCCCTCCGCTGCTCAATGTGAGAAGTTGGAAACTAAAGCTTAGGGGGGTGGAAGAAGTTGCATAAAGCTGGAGAGGTCACTGCTTCGGGGAGAGCCTGAAGGCGCTTCTCAGGTGTTGAGTACTAGTAAGTTGTTGCGGGAGGCAGTTGGAGCCGGGCATATATCGCCGCTGCTGGCTGTTTGCTTTTGCGCCTGGGGCGTGGCCATACAGTCACGCCTCTTCCAGGTTCCAGCCGGAACTGCCCGCTCCGGACCTGCGACGATTTATCGATGGTCCAAATCGGGCTGTTAGTCTACCTTCTGAGCTACGAGAGGTCCTTTCCTCGATTAGCTACATCGCTCGGCAGCTGCAGGAACAGGAAGACCACGATGCAGTAAGTCCAATGAGAGTGAAGCAGGGCCTCCTTGACCTTGGCTCCACCCTCAAATTCCGCCCCGCCCTCACTTTCATTTCTGATTGGGCGTTTGCCTCACTTGATCCCGCCCTCTATTTTCCGACTGGTTCCTTACTCCCATTCATCTCCGGCAGTCAGTTTGTCTCGTTGCGCAGCCGGCTTTCTGCTCAAATCCGCGGTAGGAGGGCCAGGCCGGGTAAATGGAGCTGTAGGTGGGCTTCCCGTGGGTTTCTGGGCCCGGAGTTTAGGAAATAGAAGTTTCTCTGCCTATCCCCCAGCTGAAGGAGGATTGGCAGTTTGTGGCCATGGTAGTGGACCGCCTCTTCCTGTGGACCTTCATCATATTCACGAGCGTCGGGACCCTGGTCATCTTCCTGGACGCCACGTACCACTTGCCCCCTTCCCACCCTTTTCCTTAAGGTCTGGAGGCTGAGACCTGGTGCTGGGCCAGCTGAACTGAGAGTTCGGCGGTACAGACAAGCCCTGTCTTTCTTCACCTCTTAACTCCTTTGCTAGAAATCCAGCCCTCTTATTTTGTTTCTGGACAGGAAGGTGAAGTGGAACTTAAGGCTGGGCCAACAGGTGTCTTGAACCCATCTGAAATGCACTATTAGCTTATTTATTCCTGGGGCTCTTGAAGAAGTTCCTTTGGGTTTCAACACTTAGGTCCCCAATTATTTATTTTATT
>NW_003852441.1:11902309-11905294 GCF_000181295.1 Otolemur garnettii | reverse complement strand
TCCCCAATTAAATAGAATAAAGAACAAGAACTAGATTGTAAACCTTATGAAGTTGGGAAATGTGTCTTGTTCACTATAGGTTCCTAGCACCTTGCACAGGTCCCAACCTATATTAAATGCTTAACATTTGTTAAATAAATAACAAATAAGTTATTTGGAGTATGGAATCTATGAATAAATAAATGGGGGGAATCTAGAATGAAACACATCAATTAATAGTGCTTCTTTTGCATGTGGGGACATAGTCATTTTTGCTTTCACATTTCTATAATTATGTTTTGTAATGAGTGCTATCTTTAGCATAAAAAAAAGGTTATTTCTAAAAGTATGTATTTGTAACGAGAAAAGAAAAAAAGCATTTTGAAGACCTCCAAGTTGCAGCTTTGGTACTCAAACAAGTCCCTGCACTTCCCTAAATCTGTTTTCACACCAGTAAAATGAAACTAATAATAGTATATTATTGTCTGAGAATCACATGAGAAGATGAGAACAAAAGTACTGTACAGTATATACCAGAGGTTGCAAACTGGTGTGTTTTATTTGGCCCATGTTGTTGGCTTGGACAGTTTTAAATTCAATTTGGTTACTTTTGTAGACAAGGTCTTGGTCTGTCACCTGGGCTAGAATATGGTAGCATCATCATAGCTCATTGCAACCTGAACTCCTGGGCTAAAGCAAGCTTCCTGCTTCATCCTCCGTACTAGAGGCATGCACTACTACACCAGCTAATTTTTCTATTTTTTGTAGAGTTGGGTCTTGCTCTTGTTCAAGCTAGTCTTGAACTCATCACAAGCAAGCCTCTCAACTTGGCCTCCCAAAGTGCTAGGATTACAGGTGTGAGCCACTATGCCTGACCATTTGGCTACTTCTAAATTTGGACATTTCACAGAGAAATTTGGATTTCTGGCTTTTCTTTTCTTTTCTTTTTGAGACAGAGCCTCAAGCTGTCACCCTGGGTAGAGTGCTGTGGCATCACAGCTTACATCAACCTCTAACTCCTGGGTTTAAGCAATTCTCTTGCCTCAGCCTCCCAAGTAGATGGGATTACAGGTGCCCGCCACAATGCCTGGGTATTTTTTGGTTGTAGTTGTCATTGTTTGGCAGGCCTAGGCTGGATTCGAACCTGCCAGCTCTGGTGCAGTTGAGCTACAGGCACCAAGCAGATTTCTGGCTTTTCTTGAAAAATATGGAAAAACTATAGCAACACCAGGCTTGAGTTTCCTGTTGGCAACAACCTGCTAGAGCTGATTAGTGGCTGCCCACTCTGGTCAAGTTATTTATGCCAGAATTCCACAAAGTCCCTGTCTGCCTGACTGGCTTCACTCATTTTACTTGCCCATCCTTTTATAACTGTATGTATGGTATCTGTATTCCTCCATGTTATCTCTAGAAAAGGGGACGGGAGGAGGGGCAAAGAGTTGAAGCCAATGGGGAGCCTAGGAGTGGAATAAAGAAAGTCTTATGGCCATCACACATTTTGTGCCCCACTTTCCTTTCCCTGTTTAAGGTAGGGCCATTCTGGACGTGGACCTAGCAGTTGTGTACAGCAGGCTATGTGAACTGTTAATGTTTCTGCCTGGAGACTGGATCAAAGTCAGCTTGAGTTTAGTGGCTACAGCAATTACAGGGATACCTAGAGTCAACAAGTCCTCATACCTAAATTTCTGTAAGTTTTTATCTTTTTTTTTTTTGAGACAGAGCCTCAAGCTATCCCCCTGGGTAGAGTGCCGTGGCATTACAGCTCACAGCAACCTCCAACTCCTGGGCTCAAGCGAGTCTCCTGCCTCCGCCTCCCAAGTAGCTGGGACCACAGGCGCCCACCACAATGCCCAGCCATTTTTTGGTTGCAGCCGTCATTGTTGTTTTGGCGGGTCCGGGCTGGGGATTCGAACCCGCCACCTTAGGTGTACATGGCTGGCGCCTTAGCCGGTTGAGCTATAGGCGCCGAGCCGTAAGTTTTTATCTTTAAGAGGGAGCATAGGAATACAATTCCCAGGAAACCCTGTGAGACAAAGTTAGCATGTCCCTTTCCCCCAGACCCTCCAGCCACACAAATAATTGCACCTGGCATCCCACCATGGAGCAGTTTGTCTTTCTTGTTGGTTTATTGGCCTAGAGAGTTGGACACACACACAAATGCGGAGATAAATATTGGTCAGTTTCTCTAAAATCTGGGTCCTCACTACATATAGAGCTAGAGTCTGTAGAATTCTAAATCTTGCGTGCTGTGGCACAGAACCAGTAGCCTTCCCACTCTGCTGTTACCCTGCTTCCCAGGGAACATGAGGAAAGAGGGCACAAACTGACAAAACTTAATCATTTTCAAAAGATGAAACTGCAAAATCCTCTACTTCCAAACTTATGTTCAAATCCCCCAGCTCAAATACATATATTTTAATCTCCACTTAGCTACAATCTCATTTATTGCCCAGAAACACCAAAATTCTGGAACCTATATTCCTTTTTAAAAAAAAAATAAATGTCTACAATCTCCCAAAATGTCCATAGTTTTAGAATTTTGACCTATTCTGAAATTCAAATTCCCTAGTCCATTCCCAACCCCTTCCATTTTCCCATGCCTGTTTGCCTCAGAGGAGTACAGGTTAAGGATATGGGGCACTACCAGCCACCCCCTGCCTTCAAGCCTTCCTCAGTCTCTCCTGTGGTTCCGCTGTATATATAGATATATATAATTTGTGTGTGTGTGTGTATATATATATATATTTATGTATTCTTTATTATGTATTTTTTCGCAGTTTTTCTAAAGTGCCAGAAACAAGATTTGTGGGAATTTTCAGTAATTTTTTTTTTTTTTTTTTTTTTTCCCTGTTTGAGAGTTTTTGCCCCCTTAAAAATTGGAAGAAACAAGATTTGTGGGAATTTTCAGTAATTTTTTTTTTTTTTTGCATTTTTCCCTGTTTGAGAGTTTTTGCCCCCTTAAAAATTGGAACTTGGTACATTCAGTAGAAAACTCTTCACTCAGGC
>NW_003852441.1:11895575-11902289 GCF_000181295.1 Otolemur garnettii | reverse complement strand
TTTTTTTTTTTTTTTTGCATTTTTCCCTGTTTGAGAGTTTTTGCCCCCTTAAAAATTGGAACTTGGTACATTCAGTAGAAAACTCTTCACTCAGGCTGTGGCCAAGACCAAGAAAAGTGCAAAGAGACAGAGGAATGAAGGAGTGTGACTCCTCCATGGTTAACATTCAGGGAGCCTGTCAAAACCTCCCCTTTCCTATAGGCTGGGAGGGCAAGAGGGAGAAGGAGGATGTTCCTGACCCTCCTCTAAACTCATCTCTCTCCAGAAGCCATTATCTTGCCCTCCCAGCGACTGCTATGAGGGCAGCCATCTAGACCAAAAAAAAAAAAAAAAAAAAACCAGTAGCTAGGGAGAGGCTGCCATTTTGATGACAGCAACTTTTCCCCTTTTTAAACTGCACTCCTCTAATTCCCATTTGTCAGATTTGCTCCCTCAAACAGGCTCTCCCCTTGGGAGCTGGTTTTGTGTGTGTGTGTGTGTGTTTGAGGGAGAAGTGGGTGGGATGGGAAATGTCCATCCAATCACAGAGCAAGGAGGCCCAGTTTTCAAAGAGAATTAGGAGCAAACATTTCTTCATCTCCCCCACTAGAAGGAAATATAGGGACCCCTGACCAGGGTTAACTAGTGCAAATTAGGGATTAGGGACATGGTCCCTGCATCCCATCCCTAGGCTAGGATCTTTGGGTGTGGGGAACTGAGTCAAAGATGGGGTGTAAGGTGCTATTTTGGAAGGACAGTTGGTGGGGATACCCCAAAGCCCACCAGGAGAATAGAATGGTTCCCCCAAAACCATCTGGAGTGATTGGTGAGGGAAGATGAGGGTAAAGGTAAGGATGGAAGGTCATGTGCAAATCTTGGGCTTACCCACCCATCCAACCCCCATCTTTTTTTCTGGCTATTTGGTCTACTCTGGGAGAAACCATGAGGAAAAAAATAGGGAGAAAATAGATTCCCTTCTCCATCTTACATGGAGCTCTTCCCTCCTGGCCCCCAAATCTGTTTTAGCCCAGAAGAGGCTATAGGTAGAGGCAAGAGGTGTGACCTATTCACCTCTTCTGCCTTGGAAGACTCTTGGGCTCACTGGATTTGAGGGTCAAGATAGGGCCAAGATTTCCCTGCCCTGAGCTGGGAAAAGTGCTCAGCTATGATCAGAGGTGTAGCCTTCCCCCCAGTACCTCCTTGACCTGGATTGGGAGAGGTCATCTCCAAGTCTAGGGGAATGGGAGGAATATGGAAGATCCAAAGGCATGGAAGCCAAGGAAGGCATGGGATCCTAATGCAAAGGAAACAAGGACAGAGAAACCCACCCTTGGGAAGAATGGAATCCAAAGCCATGCTCCCAGGTAGGTGGGGTTGGGTTTCACAATGGTCTGGTCCAGGCCCTGGGCCATAAAGAACGGAATGTGCTAGGAAGCATCTGAGGAAGGGCTTAGAGAAAGCTTCAGAACAAGGGGAGAGATCATTAGGTGAAAGAGATGGTTTCCCCCTAGGTTTACAAATCAGAGGAGCAGGTTAGACATTCAGAGCTAGTGGGGGCTGTGAGTAGAGATTCAAATATGTATATTGCTCAGTTGCCCCAAGGGCTGGAGAAGGGATGGGATCTGGTCCTGCCCCTCATAGAGGCCATTCTCTGGAGGAAGCTTGAGAGGGGACCACCAAATATCCCTTCCCAGGAGATGGGAAAACTACAATCTCACACAAAGCAGCCTGACCCCTGAGCTCCAGGGGCCCCCAAGTCCCTGCACAAGTGTGCAGAGGGGCTCCCAAGGGGCAGGGAGGCCAGGGAGCTGGTAGTAGTGGAGGGTTCAGGGTGGGTGGCATCTGTTAAAAGGGGACTCTGGCCCCAGAGCTCACCCCACATCTCCCGTTTGGGTTCTCTCAAGCCCTGCCCTTTCTCCCTCTCCCTTAGGGGGAACTGGTGGAGGAAGAGTTGGGGGTGGTGGTGTTAGGGGAGTAGGGGCTGCTGCTTGAGGATTCACTGTGTAGCCAAAGACCCCTGGTAGGAAAGGAAGGGCCCCCCCACCCTTTTCATCAGGTAGGACCATGTTGAGAGCAACTGGGAGAGCAGCCAAGTTGCTGAAGTTGTAAGGGTAGGCAGCAAGGAGCTGAGGGCCATAGACAAGTGGGTAGGGCTCAGGGTAGAAGGTGACTTTGGCAGCCCCCATCCCCTCCATCCGGTCCCCCTCATTAGCACCCCCTGGCCCCTCACTCCCAGATTTTCCCCTGCCACCTCCAGGTTCTCGGCTGCCCCCAATGAGGGCCAGTGGAAATTCCTGCACAGGTGGATATGCATAGCTTCCCCCTCCTGCCATCACTGGGGGCTCCTCACCCCCAGAAATAACAGGGTCCTGGAGTGAGGCGGTCTCAGAAGCTTCTTCAGCAGCAGCACTCCCACCACCTGCCTCCCCACTAGATGAGGAGACCTGCATCTCTTGGGGGGCCTCCTCCTTGATATCCCCTGGCCTTGTGCCAGCACCGCCCTTGGAATAGGCAATGACAGGTGTGGGGGTGCCCCCCGGCCGTTCAGCAGCGTGTCTCTGCTCATGTCGGCTCAGGGCAGCTGCTGTCTTACACACCTTGGCACAGTGGGGACAGGTGAGGCGAGCGGAAGGCCTCCGTCCAGCCCGGGAGCTGTGGGAGCCCCCACTGTGGGCCTCTTGGTGCTTTTGCAGCTTCCTCAGAGTGGCGAAGGTCTGGGCACAGTCCCCGCAGCGGTGCCTCCGCTCTATGCGAGCACGCCCTGCTGGGCTCTCAGCTGCTGGGGTTTCTTCCCAGCTTCTCCTTTCCAGCTTCTGCCTCCAGCGTGGTGGCCGTCGGCCTCGGGGCAGTCCACTACCACTTCCTGCAGCTCCAGCCTTACGCTTAGGCTTGTACGAGTAGTAGGGCCTCCAGAGCTGGTCCTCCCCACTAGCCTTTGATTCTTCCTCATCCTCATCCTCGTCATCTTCCTCATCATCCTCACTCTCCTCCACCTCCTCTCCGCTCAGCTCCCCAGGACGAAGGTCAGTTTCTGAGATGCGACGCTTGACAATTGCCTCTTCCCCAATTCGCACAGTGATCTGACACAGTGGAGGTGGAGCCTGTAGCTGAGATGGGCCCCGGCCGGGCCCTGCAGGGGAACCCCCACCCCCGCCAATCCCACCCACTGGCTTGGCTGTATAAGTCAGAGTCCGCCCAGCCCGTGGATTCCGGCCCTTGGCCTCCTCTGTGGTGGTGGCTGTGGCTGGGCCTGCGGCTGTGGCTGGGCTGGTAGGTGTAGCTGTAGCTGTAGGCTCTGGGGGAGGAGGTGGGTACTCCCGTTTCTTGGGAGGCCTTGGGGGAGCAGTGTAAGTGATGACCGAGGCGGTCTGGGACCCTCCAGTGCTGGCTGGCCCACCACCCACTCCACCACTGCTACTGCCCCCATGGACAATGACAGAGGGGGCTGGGTGAGCAAAAGTGATGACAGAGGGTGGGGGACCAGGTTCTGGGGCAGGTGGAGGTCCGAGTGGTGGGCTGGCTGGCATTGCCACAGGGGCCGGTGTGTTGAGGCTTGGAGAAAGGGGGCCCTCGGGGGCTCCCTGGCTGTAGGTCTTGTAGGGCCGCTTGGCTGCCCTCATGGGTAGGAGGCGGTACAGCTTGAGAGTGTTTAGCTTGGGCTTATAGCCTCCATTGGGTGTCTTCTCACTTGCTAGGAGGCCTGGGCTAATGCCATGGAAGGCTCGTTGGTGGGTCTTCAGATTATAATAAGTGACAAAAGTCTCCCAGCAGAAGATACACTGATACCTGGGCCAAGACAGCAGGGAATAGGGCAGGAACACAGCCACTTGAGTCAAGGTTCCTGAAGCCAGGGCCTCAGCTTCCCAGGTCCTCTATTGCCCTCCACACAAGCCTATAACTTCCTGAGCCATTTGCTCACCCTCCTTTCCTGCTGCTTGTTTCACACTGTCATCCTGAGGGGCACCATCCTAGATTGGCACTGCCCACCACCTGTGAGACTTTGGCCTCAGCTGTTCTGTCTGGGATCCACAAAGCCTTCTTCTGAAGCCCAGATGATGGAATAGGAAAGTGATTTATAAACAGGGACACACTATGGACATATAAAGCACCTGTTCTAATATAACTATTGCTGGGCATGCCCATATCCCTTCCTGTTAGGGCAACTTTCTCTTTCCTTCTAAGGGACATAGCACAAGAGGTGCTGACTGAGATCAGTTGAAGGATCTGGGGCTGAAGGGAGGCAGATGGGGGCCTGAGGGGGTGCAGGGCTAGTCTCAGGCTGACTCTGTAGGCCCCATGCACTGCCCATTCCCTCCCTTGTCCCTATATGCTCTGCCCCTACCCCAGTACACTCACCTGCGCTCTCCAGTGTGCCACACCTCGTGTTTAGTGCGGTACTCAGCCAGGGCAAACACCTTCTCACAGTAGCGGCAGGGGTACTTCCTCCGCCATGAGTGCACATTGCTGTGCCGCTTCAGGCTGGACAGTGTCACATAGGAACGCTCGCAAGCTGCACACACATATAGCACATGGCCACCCACCACCTTCACCACATGCTCAGGGCCACCTTGGAAACCCACAGGTGGGGGCAAAGCTGAGGCATCCACTCCTGTAGGACCACCAGGACCAGAATCCCCAGCTCCCAGCCCTGTAGCCTCCCGAGTGCCACCACCACGTCGGCACTGGGCCTCATGGGTCTGCAGCCGCTTAGGATGGATGAAGCTTTTTCCACATCGGGGGCAGGGAAGGGACCGCCGGGGCAATGAGGACTGCAAGTCAGGGTCTTGGGCCTCAGCCCTGTCACCTTCCCACTCTGCAGGTGGCCTAGGCCCAGGCCCAAAGTTGTCATCTTCAGGCTGTGAGGTGGCCATGGGGGCTGGGGCAGGAGGGACCCAGGCATCGCCTCCCTCCCCTAGGCCCTGTAGGCGGGAGATGCCCAGACGCCGCCCTAAAGCGCCAATCTCTGCTACAGCTGCCCCATCCCCTCCACCACCAGGTAGTGCAAGCCGGGCACTATATATGAAATTGAGGACATCAGAAAAGGCAGCTGCTGGGACCCCTGGGAGTTCCAGGACCCGAGGTGGGGATGAAGTAGGGGGAGAGGCTGGAGGAGGAGAGGAAGAGGAAGAAGAAGAGGAGGAAGAGGAAGACGAGGAAGAAGACAAAGAAGAGGAGGAAGAGGCAGCTGTGGTGGCAGCAGGGTTGGGAGCTGAGCCCCCAGTAACTGATGGGAGGGGCAGTGGGGCTGAAGTGAGCAGAGCCTCTCTGAAGAAGGGACTTGAAGCAGCCAGGACACTGCGGTGAGCAGGGAACTTCGTGTCTCCAGCTATGAGGGTGACATCGCAGAAGAGGCCACGGAGCCGCTGCTCATTGAGCTGACGCAGGACAGCGGGGGCGTGGGATGGGTCCGTCACCTCTGCAGGAGGGGGCATGGCGCCAGCCTAGACAGCAGGAGAGGAGGCCAAGGAGAGTCTCAGAGGCTGGGCAGAGGGCAGGGGCTCCTGAGATCAGGGAGGTAAACTGTGAGGAGTCAGGGCCGCTGGTCAAAAACTAGTGGAAGGCTGAATAACTTCAGGTCACAGAAGTTAACCCTTAGCCACCCAAGTCTGGCCAATGTCCTAGAGTTGTATGGCCTACTTCTTTTTTATTTTTTTTGAGACAGAGTCTCACTATGTCACCCTTGGTAGAGTGCCATGGCATCACAGCTTACAGCAACCTCAAACTCTTAGGCTTAAGCAATTCTCTTGCCTCAGCCTCCCCAGTAGCTGGGACTATAGGCACCTGCCACAACGCCTGGCTATTTTTTTGTTGCAGTTGTCATTGTTGCTGAGCTAGCCTGGGCCAGGAACCTACCAACCTCGGTGCATATGGCCAGCCCCATAACCACTGGGCTGTGGGCGCTGAACCAGTATGTTCAACTTCTGGGGCTGGAAAAGGCCAAGGATACCTTAGGTCATGGTGAAGGCCAAGGGGTCATGATCTCCAAAGTCACAGCCCAGAGAGCTAAGCAATGGAAAACTTTTCATTAGGAGGAGGAAGCTCCCACAACTACTGATAGCCATTTCACAGAACTCTCCAGCCCAGACAAAATGGCTGCCCTTGCTGGCCTGCTGCCTGGGGACTAATTTTTCCTAGCTATAGTCTTCTCAGCACCCTCTTACCTGAGAGCACAGACAACATGGAGCAGAGCGGGGGGTGGCTCAGCAAGTCCCTTCTTCTGGGCCTCTTCCTTCTGTGGAGAAACAAACCATGTCTTGGGAACCTAAAAGAAGAGGCAGGAAAGGGTCCTCAGGAAAGGAACTGGGAAAGAAAGGACCTCAGGAAGTGGGAAGTGCCACAATGTTGGGGTCAGAAAGGACATCTGGGCTATTCAGCAAACCGTGATGGAGTCTTGTTAGGTTACTTGTTTAGTTGTGTCCAATCAGACCTAGGAGTTCATACAGATTTGCTGACCCACAGCAGTACAGCAACAAGATAATTTGCCTATTTCCAATTCACCTCAAAACAATATAGGGGCACAGTTCAATCCCATAGGTTTAGGGAAGCCTGGCAAATCATTCTCAAGTCCCTTTGGCCCAGTCTTGGGGTTCAGAGGAAATAAAAGATTTGCATGTTATCAAAATGGTCTTATTTACATATCAAAATATATTTGTGTGAGCTTAAATTTTTTTTTTTTGCTACCTCCCCATCCCTGTGGGCTCAACTCATGTGAGCTTTTTTTTTTTTTTTTTTTGA
>NW_003852441.1:11892473-11894965 GCF_000181295.1 Otolemur garnettii | reverse complement strand
AGGTTGGATTTGAATCCACCAGCTCAGGTGTATGTGCCTGGTGCCTTAGCTGCTTTAGCCACAGGTGCTGAGCCTACTGAAGCTAATTTGGTAGATATTCAAATTAGGAGAGGACCACATTACATACCTCAAGCCCCATAAATCTTAGATGGGGTTTCTGACCCAGCTGCCCAGGTAACCCCTGACTCAAACACACACCACCAACTTTCTCCAGTCCCCAGAGGGCACTAGAAAGGCCACCAAACCAAGAGTAAGGCAGCTTGGGTGCTACTCCTTATTAAGACCTGGTATCTGGCTCGGTGCCTGTGGCTCAAGTGGCTAAGGCACCAGCCACATACACCTAAGGTTGTGGGTTTGAATCCAGCCCAGGCCCGCCAAACAACGACAGCTGCAACCAAAAAATAGCCGGGCATTGTGGTGGGCGCCTGTGGTCCAAGCTACTTGGGAGGCTGAGACAGGAGACTCACTTGAGTCCAGGAGTTGGAGGTTGCTGTGAACTGTGATGCCAAAGCACTCTACCCAGGGGGACAGCTTGAGACTCTGTCTCAAAAAAAAAAGACCTGGTAGCTTAGGGACTTTGGCTTAAAAAGGGGAGAATTTCAAACCCTACCTCAACTTTTTTTTTGAGACAGTCTCAAGCTGTTGCCCTGGGTAGAGTGCCATGGCAACATCATAGCTCACAGCAACCTCCAACTCAGACTGAGGTGATCCTCTTGCCTCAGTTTTTTGTATTTTTAGTAGAGACGGGGTCTCACTCTGGCTCAGGCTGGTCTTGAACTGGTGAACTCAAGCAATCTACTCGCCTTGCCTTCCAGAGTGCTAGGACTATAGGTGTGAGCCACTGCACCTGGCCCTCTACCTCAACTTTGCTGGGAGCCTCATCCAAAGGCAATAGCAAGCAACCCAAATGCAAGCTATGACAGGTACCAGCACAGAAACCACATCACAGTGGCTGTCCCTTGTGGGATGTCCAGGGCCTTGGGTACCCATTTTTCAGTTGAAGATTTGATTTCCAGAGCTATACAGTGGCATCCAAAGTTACACAGACCTGGTAATAACGGGTGAGGTCTGTTCGCAGATCCAGGCCCACTGACCTGAAAGCAGAACCCTTGGGCCCTTCTCATCCACCCTCCATGAAGCTAGGGAACTCCCTGCTCTCCTTGGGAGCATCTTCCAAATGCTCTGGATCACACATGTCCTTAGAGGTATTCTTCATCAGGAGTCCCTCATACAATTCCCTGAAAAATGTTCTTTTCCCATGTATCACACAAACTATCAGTTCTCAATGGTCTTCCCCTGACACATACCCCATTTCATATGCCCCCCAAATACTTTGTTTTTTAATTTTTTAAACTTTTTTATTTTTTGTGACAGAGTTTCACTCTGTAGCCCTCGGTAGAGTGCATGGTGTCATAGCTCATAGCAACCTCAAACTCTTGGGCTCTTGGGCTAAAGTGATCCTCTTGCCTCAGACTCCAGAGTAGCTGGGACTATAGGCATCTGCCACAATGACCAGCTAGTTTTTTATATTTTTAGTAGAGATAGGATCTCCCTCTTGCTCAGGCTGGTCTGGAACTCCTCAGCTCAGGCAATCCACCTGAATCAGCAGTCTCCCAGAATGCTAAGATTACAGGCATGAGCCACTGCACCTGGCCCCCAAATGACTTTTCTGACCTCTGTCCTAGACAAGAAAAAGGAAGGTCATAAATAGGGGTGATACTCAAAAGTCTTAACAACCCTGACAGCCAGGCACAGAGCAGCTACTAGGTCAAATGCTCCCCAGTCAGCTGCTAAATTGGGAATCCTGGGAAAGGAGTACTGCCATATCTATGGGCTGATGTTCAGGCCTCCCACTCCCTTCTACGATAGCCACTGGACCACTGGGAACCCAAGAGTCAGCGCTTTATTTGCATCATCTCATTTGCTCCTCATCACTACTCTGAAAGGTAGCAGTTAGCTTTAACTTTCCCACTTTAAAATGACAGACTGTGGTTCAGAGATGCTAGATAGCTCACCCAAGAATATACAACAAGTTACTAGCAAGGCTAGTTTCTGATCCCAGGATGTCTGGCTCCAAAGCCTGTGTTCCTGATGACCTCACTATACCATGATGAAAGCCCCTACGAGGGTACCAGTAATCCACTTGGCACCTTTCTGAACATTAGAATAAAGTCCCCTTCCTTCAAGAGGAGGCAGTACCCCTGCATAGGTGAGCAAAGTCAAGGCTCAATTTCAGTCCCTACTTACCCCCTTGACCAGACCTGCTTACCTATAGATACGTGGTGTGTTCAGTGCCTACAGAGTCTGCACAGCTCTGTGCAGACTATCTTGATACTTGAACAAGGCCTGATGGGGCTTTTTAGAGCCACAAAGACCCAAAGCTGACTGGCCATTGGAGATCACCCAGAATCATCATCATCATGGTCTCTATAGTGCCATTTATGAAATACTTATTATGTGCAAAGTAGAGTGCTAAGCATTTTATCTGCATC
>NW_003852441.1:11888245-11892091 GCF_000181295.1 Otolemur garnettii | reverse complement strand
GAACCCGCCACCTTAGGTGTACATGGCTGGCGCCTTAGCCGGTTGAGCTATAGGAGCCGAGCCTCCCGGGCTGGATTCTAACCCGCCACCTTAGGTGTATGTGGCTGGTGCCTTAGCCCCTTGAGCCACGGGTGCCGAGCCGCATCACCTCCTTTCAAAACTCATAATGACCATAGTGAGGAAACTGGTATAGTAAAATTGAATACTCTGAACTCCTCCCTTGTAGGTTGAGGGCACATAGGGGTTTGGACAGAGCTCTCCTGACTTCAAATGCCCTATCACTGGCCACTGCCTTGCAAAGGCTTTTGGGAGGTGGAGAAGATATTCACTATGTAACCCTGAGCAAGTTACATAGCCTCTTTGTAATTCAGTTTCCTTGTCTGTAAGGTAGGGATAATAAATAGTTCTCACTTCCTGGGACTATTGTAAAGATCAAATGAGCTGACTCTCCAAGCTCTGCATGGTAAAACTTGGCTTAACTCGTGACTTTTGTAATGTAGAGAGAGAGGAAAGAGCTCAGGATCTTGGATGGCTTCACAGTGGCCTCTCTTTCCTTGAGGAGTCCAACAGAGTAAAGAAAGGAAAAAAAGGATGGGGCCCATAGCTCAGCGAGTAGGGCGCTGGCCATACATTGAGGCTGGCGGGTTTAAGCTTGGCCTGGGCCTGCTAAACAACGACAACTGCAACCAAAAAATAGCTGGGCATTGTGGTGGGCGCATGTAGTCCTGGCTACTCGGGAGGCTGAGGTAAGAGAATTGCTTAAGCTCAACAGTTTTGAGGTTGCTGTGAGCTGTGATGCCATGGCAGTCTACCGAGGGTGACATAGTGAGACTCTGTCTCAAAAAAAAAAAAAAAAGAAGGAAAAAAAGATTAAATAAGCTAATGTCTGCCAATACCTTGATCTTGGAACTAGACCTCAGAAAATGATGGGGGAAGTGATGAAGAAAATGGGGCACAAACTGGGCTTTATGGGCGGTGCCTGTGGCTCAAGGAGTAGGGTGCCTACCCCATATGCTGGAGGTGGCGAGTTCAAACCCAGCCCCAGCCAAAACTGCCAAAAACCAAAACTGGGCTTTGTGGTAAGTTTGGTGGCTCTGTGGTTTTAAATGTTTTGTTTATTTGTTCTTACTGTTTCTTTACCTTTGATTACCTTTGTCACCTAAGAAGTGCTACTAAGGTGGAGATCTGAGCATAGCCACAGACATGCTCAACCTCTTGGTTGTTCCCTCCAACTGGAATGTTCTTTCCTCCAGATAGCCTCATGCTTCGCTGCCCACTTCCTTTAAGCCTTAACTCCTTTAAGAGTCACTTTCCCAGAGGCCTTCCTTGCCCCCACCCTACCCTACTTTTCTCCTTCGCACTTAGTAAAACATATTGCTCATTTATGTCTAGAATGTAAGCTCCAAGATGGGCATAGTGGCTCATGTCTGTAATTTTAGCACTCTGAGAGGCCGAGGCAGGTGGATTGCTTGAGCTCAGAGTTTGAGAGCAGCCCGAGGAGAGCAAGACCCATCTCTACTAAAAACAGAAAAACTAGCAAGGTGTTATGGTGAACACCTGTAGTCCCAGCTACTCAGACTGTAGCAAGAGGATCACTTGAGCCCAAGAGTTTGAGGTTGCTGTGAGCTAATATGCCACGACACTCTACTCAGGGTAACAGAGACCATTTCAAAAAAAGAAAAAAATAGTATGTAAGCTCCAAGGGCAAGGAATAGGGATTTTTGTCTTTGTTCACTACAGCATCTCTAGTCCTTAGTATAGGGACTAGCACATAATGGGAGGTAAAACTTTTTTTGTTTTTTTTGTTTTTTTGAGACCGAGCCTTAAGCTTCGCCCTGGGTAGAGTGCTGTGGCATCATGGCTCACAGCAACTTCCAACTCCTGGGCTCAAGCGATTCTCCTGCCTCCGCCTCCCAAGTAGCTGGGACTACAGGCACCCGCCACAACGCCCAGCTATTTTTTGGTTGGAGCTATCATTGTTGTCTGGCAGGCCCGGGCTGGATTCGAACTTGCCAGTTCAGGTGTATGTGGCTGGCACCTTAGCCGCTTGAGCCATAGGTGCCAAGCCAGTAAAATGTTTTAATGAACCTGCTCTCGAAGTCTGCCTGCCAGAAGGTAGGGATGATGGTTATAATTTGTCTACTTCTAGGGTGCTCACAATTTGCCTGATACAATTGTAGGGACTTTACATGCATTGCCTCATTTAGTGATATCCTCAAAATGGTCACCCATTTTTTGTTTTTCTACCTTTGTTTATAAAGAACACAACTTCTCCCAACACAGACACACATATACATTCCAAGGAGTAATCCATTAAAAACACAGAATTGAGAACAGTAGGACCTTACTTAACACCTCAGTTTACCTCAAACTCAGGGGTCATTGGGAACAAATTCTCAGATATGACATCTCTCCTTAAAGACAGGAAGAGAGACCTTGGCCTGGAAGGCCCACCCACCCATAAGGCAGAACACTCCACGCTCAGTCTTTGGCAGCATCAAACTGTCCTGTTTCAAAGACCATCTCAGAATAATGGGGTATTATCCCAATTTTACTGAGCAGGAAACTGAGGCTCAGAAAGGGACCTTGTTCAAGTTCCTACAACTTGAAAGTAGTAGTCAAGATTTGAATCCAGGCCCAGTTGACCCCAGATACTGAATCCTTCCCTGTGCCATTAATGCTGGAACCTGTCCTGAAGGGCCTATGGCTAGCCAGCTGGTTACATAAATCACCACACAAGGTCTCACGTGCTAAGTGCTAAATGTGTCATGTCTGACTCCACCCTTTCCCTTACTCCACATCCAGCAGTCATAAGTCTGGCTATTAACTGCAGCAGAGTTTGGGAATAGCTCTAGAAGCCTTTCCTTCAACCTGCTTCTAGTCCCCGAATTAGCTCAGGTCCTTGTTTTTTTGTTTGTTTGTTTGTTTTTGCAGTTTTTGGCCGGGGCTGGGTTTGAACCCGCCACCCCTGGCATATAGTGCCGGCACCTTACTCTTTTGAGCCACAGGCACTGCCCAGCTCAGGTCTTTTTTTTTTGAGACAGGAGACTCAAGCTGTCCCCCTGGGTAGAGTGCCATGGCATCACAGCTCACAGCAACCTCCAACTCCTGGACTCAAGTGAGTCTCCTGCCTCAGCCTCCCGAGTAGCTGGGACCACAGGAGCCTGCCACAATGCCTGGCTATATTTTTTTTTGGTTGCAGCCGTCATTGTTTGGCGGGCCAGGGCCGGATTTGAACCTGCCACCTTGGGTGTACGTGGCTGGTGTCTTAGCTACTTGAGCCACAGGCGCTGTGCCCCAGCTCAGGTCTTTGTAACTAACACACATGGTCCCAGACCATGGCCTACTATGTATCCCTCAGTCTCCAGAGAAGTTTCTTCCAACCTGCTCTCCTCTCACCAAGAGTCAGTATCTCAGGTACTATCACTCCTGGGCTCAGAAACTTTTACTGGTCCCTGCTGACTCCAGAATAAAGTCCATATTAAGAGGCATTTAAGGCCTCTGGTCTTGCTTCAATCTTCCTTTTTTAAATCTTGCCTTGCATTTTCTCTCTTTATTTATTTATTTATTTTTTGCAGTTTTTGGCCAGGGTTGGGTTTGAACCCGCCACCTCCAGCATATGGGGCCAGTGCCCTACTCCTTTGAGCCACAGGCGCCACCCCCATTTTCTCTCTTTAAACACCCAGTGTCGGCTCGACGCCTCTGGCTCAAGCGGCTAAGGCGCCAGCCACATACACCTAAGGTGGCGGGTTCAAATCCCCAGCCCGGGCCCGCCAAACAACAATGATGGCTGCAACCAAAAAATGGCCAGGCGCTGTGGCGGGCGCCTGTAGTCCCAGCTACTTG
>NW_003852441.1:11884180-11887735 GCF_000181295.1 Otolemur garnettii | reverse complement strand
GTGGTCCCAGCTACTTGGGAGGCTGAGGCAGGAGACTTGCTTGAGCCCAGGAGTTGGAGGTTGCTGTGAGCTGAGATGCCACAGCACTCTACCCAGGGGGACAGCTTGAGGCTCTATCTCAAAAAAATAAAATAAAATAAAATAAAATAACGCCCAGTGAGAGCCAGGCACTGTGGTGCTTACCTAGAGTTCCAGCTACTCAGGTGGCTAAGGCAGGATCGCTTGAACCCCAAAGTTCAAGTCTGGCCTGGGAAACATAGTGAGACTGTCTCTGAAATGGAAAAATACACCCAGGGTGCTCTCTAGCCTATACATGTCCCATACCCCCATGTCTCTGCTTGTGTTGGTTGTTCTACCAGAAATGCCCTTTCCCTGGTCTCTTCTTTCCTTTTTTTTTTTTTGAGATAGTCTTACTATGTCGCTTTTGGTAGAGTGCTGTGGCGTCACAGCTCATAGCAACCTCAAACTTTTGGGCTTAAGCAATTCTCTTGCCTCGGCCTCCCAAGTAGTTGGGACTAACAGGAACCCACCACAAAGCCTGGCTATTTTTTTTTTGTAGTTGTCATTGTTGTTTGGCAGGCCCAGGCCAGGTTTGAACCTGCCAGCCCTGGTGAATGTAGTCAGCACCCTAGCCACAGAGCTACAGGCACTGAGCCCCCTGGTCTCTTCTTAAATCCCCTCAAAATGTTAAGATCTAACCCAAATGCCACTACCTCTTGGCACTCCCTGAACCACAAGAACAAGGACAATCTCTCCTCTTTTTTTTGACTAGAGCCAGGTTTGAACCCGGCACCTCCAGTATATGGGGCCGGCACCCTATTCCTTTGAGCCACAGGCGCCACCCAACAGTCTCTCCTCTGACTCACCAACCTTTTGCCCTTATGGCCAGCACCACCATTGCACCTAGCTGGGACTCTGAGAATACCAGTTTTCTGAAATGGATTGGTTACAGATGCTAAGTTATGCAGAAATTGGGGAGAAGAGCACATATGTGTGTTTGCGGGGAGGGGGTTGTCCAGAAAGGTCAGCTAAATGCTCCAGAAGGGCAGCAGAGTACAGCAGTTTAAGAACACAGGATGTGGAAAGTGACTGCCTGGGTTCAAATACACCTTTACTTCTTACTAAGTGGACTTTGGGCAAATTACTTAACTTCTTTGGGCCTCAGCTGCCTCACCTGAAAAGAAAGGCAATCAGAACTCCTACTTCCACAGTGCTGTTATGAGGTCTGAGTGATGCATGTAAAAGCATGGAGAACAGTGCCCGGTACACAGTGCTAAACAAGTGTTTGCTGTATTGTTACTAGGAAAGTCCTGAAAATGGGATTTTCAGTGCTGGAAGAAGGCTGACAGGGATTGGCAATGGCACAGCCCCCAAACTGCAGTCATTTTCCAGGTCTGTTTCCCATGTGCTGTTGGAAGATAGGTAGAACAGGTAATTAGCCCCATTTTACAGATAAGGAATGGAGGCTCACCCTGCTAAAGTGCTAGCGAGAAAGTGGTAGAGCTGCCAGAACTCAGCTCTAGTCTAGGGCTCCTTTCCCTTCACCAGGCCGTCATTGCACCTGCTGTGCAGGCTTCAAACAGCAGCCAGCCCCCTCCTAGCCCCTGTGCTGGAGGAAGTGGCCACAGTGCCCTCTGGTCCCCCATGTATACACATCCTCCCTGCTAGTCCAGGCGCTGTACAGAGTAGTGTGCAGGCTTGGAGTGCACGCACATAACACACCCCTACAGAAGGGCCCAGCCTCCAAAGGTGAGGGAAAACCTGTTCTGAGGAATCTTGCCTACTGTGCGAATTCCTTTCTAAGGCCCTTCCACAGTTGCAGGAGTGGGGCCCAGTGTGCGTCAGAGAGACCCACAACAGAGCAGGCGGAGGGGGGAAAGCAGGAGAAGGCTGAAAACTTCATTTCTTTTTTCCATTTTAGTGACAAGAGTCACACCCGGCCTTTACATAAACATGGCCAAGGAGCCACTCTGTCTAAGCTCACTTCCCTTGCAGCCGCCCAGTCTCTCCTCTGGGTGACCCTGACATGCCAGGCAGGCCAGTGTGGGACAAGCACACAGACTCTGCAGAAGACTAGCTAGGCCACCCACAACACCCATGCCTCTACCTGCTGCCCTTGCTCTGCCCCACATTTATCTGGCACCTTCTCATTGCATATCCCCCTGGCCTCCCTGCATCCCCACCACCACTTAAACACACAGAAGGTAGGCAGACACAAACACACACAGCTTTCAGCTGGTCTCTTGGATCTAAGGCTCACACTGCCCTTGTCACGCCATCTCCCTCCCCACATGTGTTTTCTGACCAGCTCGCCTCCCAGCCCAGCAGTCCAGACAGGCTCCCACAAACAATGTCACAAAAGAATCCTGTGGAGAATGTTGCAAACACAAGACCTTCATCTGGCTTGGCTGCCTAGGATCCCATAAACACAACAGGCTCATCTCACCCTGAGCCCCTGACACCGATGTCCACTAACACACAGGCACCCCAAGACACACCCTGGGGCTTCTCACTCTCCTCATGATCTGCAAGATCTGAGTTCTAGCTGTGTAATTCACTCATCACAGACACACAAACCCGTCCACCAGCCCGTCCTCCACAGCTGTACCATAGCTCAGCAAGGCCAGAGAAATGGGACTCAGATGTGACACCTTGTGACTCAAAGGTCCATGACTGCCCCCTCCAAATAGGCACATACACCTGCATTTTGGCGCTCTCCACAACACAACACACTACACCAGCTGTGCAGAAAACAGTTCATAAACAGTTCATGTGTACAACACAAGGCACAAACAAGAAAACACGCTGATAGAAAACACACATACAACCTCAACAAACTCTACCTTCAGCGTATTGTGTCTTGCTTAGAATGCCCATCTGTCACCCAAAGCCACAGGGCCACATCTTGTGATTCTGCCCCACAACACTGGACACCTCTCCTGGCTTTCTCTGTAGCCGAGGGAGGGCCCTATCCAGATCCCTGGCAGCCAGACCAGCAATCGGTGGTGCCCAGCAAAGGTTTACCTTGACCCACAACACGGCACGAGACACAATCTCCAAAACTCACAGCCACAACCATGCCCCGACGGCGCGGCGGTTCCAGGGCCCCAGTTCGCCCAGCACACCCTGTACACCCCAACTCTAGGGCGCTGGGCGGCCCACCCCTCCCCCTCTCCTCCTGGTTCCTACGCCATCGCCCTCCCAGCAGCTTGCAGCGCTTGCCCCGGCTCAAACCCGCCCCACCCCACCCCCAACCTGCCCCACTGGGGGAGGGGGACATTAGGCTGCAGAATTAACCCTTCAAAAGGGGTTGAGCGCAGCCCCTTCCTCTGCCCCAGGCGATCGCGTCCCCCAGCCGCTACTTGCTAGGACGCCATACCCGGGCCCCCTTAGTCGCCCCCCAGCGTCGTGCGCGCCCGGGGGCGGGGCCAGGCTCAGACCCCGACCCCTCAGCCCCCAGATCAACCCCAAAGGCTAGCGGTCCGGGCGCGGGGCGCAGCCTAGGCCCCCACAGCGCCAGGCAACGGGGAGGGGGCCAGGCAGTTGGCTCCGGTC
>NW_003852441.1:11875103-11883146 GCF_000181295.1 Otolemur garnettii | reverse complement strand
CCAAGTAGCTGGGACCACAGGCGCCCGCCACAACGCCCGGCCATTTTTTGGTTGCAGCCGTCATTGTTGTCTGGAGGGTCCGGAGAGCCCCTTTTCTTAAGACCTTTCTAAAGCAAAGACATAAATAAACTAATTTAAAGCAACAGAGCTAGTCATAAGGAGACAAACTTTGGAGTCATGGAAACATAAATATAAAACATGGAGAGTTGGAATCGATGAGAAAATAGGCCCACCCACCACCTTCTAAGGAAGGTTCCAGAGAAGAACCCCACCCCCACTCCAACCAGGTCACAATGGCTGGAGCTTTGAGGGGCCCAGGCCCCCTGAGCCAGGAGGAGAGGAGGAAGTCCAAGGAAAGATGGTGAGTGTGGGGGGGCAAGGGGGCATAGGGCAACACTCTTCCCATGTAGCTCCTGGCTGCTCCCCTTCCCCTTCTTCTATGAAACTTCCCAGCTACCCTAGAGACACTCAAAATGAAATTCATCATGGTATACCCAGTTGTTGCTGGAACCTGTGACATCACACAGACACATATCTGAAGCCACCTCCCCTTCCTCAAAACAACAGAGCATCCCTGGGTCTTTTTTCTCCTAGGAACAACTTACCCAAGAAATATGATGCTTCAGGACTGCTCACTCCCTGCTTCCTGCTTTAGATGCTCTAGGCCCCCATTGTACCACCTCATACATCTTTCGGGCCCTTTCTAGCTCCTAAGAATTCCTCAGTAAGACAGCCTGCCCCTCTTCTATACTATAGGGCCTTAGACCCCCAGCCTGACATTGGCCTGCCCCAGTCTCCCTAGGCTATGGCCACCCTTATGCTGAGCTCCTTTCTCCCTAACAGGCTGGCAGTCACCCCTACTTCAACCTGCCTGACTTCACCCAGCCATCGCCGCCCTCCACTCCACCCAGCCTGCCCTCGCACCAGCGCTGCCGGCCCTCTGATGCCACCAAGGGCCTGCTTGTGGCCCTGCTGGGTGGGGGTCTGCCCGCTGGCTTCGTGGGCCCCTTCTCCCGTATGGCTTACCAGGCTTCCCACTTGCCCTCATTGGAGCTGCTCATCTGCCGATGCCTCTTTCATCTCCCCATTGCCCTGCTACTTAAACTGCGTGGTGACCCACTATTGGGACCTCCTGATTTCCGAGGCCGGGCCTGCCTCCATGCCCTGCTCAACGTCCTCAGCATTGGATGTGCCTACAGTGCGGTTCAGGTGGTGCCTGCTGGCAACGCTGCCACAGTTCGCAAAGGCTCTTCCACTGTCTGCTCTGCTCTCCTTGCCCTCTGCCTCGAGAGCCAGGGTCTCAGCGGCTACGACTGGTGTGGACTGTTGGGCAGCACTCTAGGACTAATCATCATTGTAGGACCTGGACTAGGAACACTGCAGGAGGGGACCACAGGCCTCTATACTGCCCTGGGCTATGTGCTGGCTTTCCTAGGAGGCCTGGCACTGTCGCTGGGGCTTCTGGTCTATCGTTCCCTGCACTTCCCCTCCTGCCTTCCAACAGTGGCCTTCCTGTTTGGCTTGGTGGGGCTGCTGGGTTCTGTGCCAGGTCTTTTTGTACTGCAGACCCCTGTGCTGCCCAATGACCCTCTGAGTTGGAGTTGTGTGGGAGCAGTGGGGATCCTTGCCTTGGTCTCCTTTGTGTGTGTGAGCTATGCAGTTACTAAGGCCCACCCTGCCCTGGTATGTGCTGTCCTGCACTCTGAGGTGGTGGTGGCCCTGATGCTGCAGTATTACGTGCTTTATGAGACTGTGGCACCTTCTGACATTATGGGGGCAGGGGTTGTGTTGGGCAGCATTGCTATCATCACAGCCCAGAACCTCAGCTGTGAGAAGGAAGGGCAGGTGGAGGAGTGAGAGATCCTGGGGATTGGGGGGGGCAGGGGTAAATAGAAAAGAGAGACTGAAATATAAACCTGGGCGAATCAGTGACTGGAAAAGAACTGGTGTGGGAAAGGGACACCTCTTGGAGTCATGGGTGACTTGGGGAGTTGGTGGAGGGAGTACATGGAAGACGTGTAATAAGCTTGGGACCAAGGGATGTGGAGTCCAGCTAGGCCAGGTCCTGAGAATCAGGGGTTAACTAAGGGGTAAAGTCTGAAGAGCAGATCTAAGAGGCTGAGACAGGCTGGCCATGGACCATGGGGAGGACTTCCCTCAGCAGGAGAGAGAAGAGCACTGGGGCTGGCGTTTTCCCGGGAGTTAGGGTGAAGACAAAGCAAGCAGCTGCACTGGGGGAGGAGAATATGCGCCCCGCGCCACCGCTCCCCCTGGGCCACGGTTTTCTTTCCTCCGGGTTGTGCCCCACATTGAAGTGGTGACGTGACAGTGATATTGTCATCAAACAAGGATTACTCTGAATGTGGCTGTGCAGTGGTGTCATCTCTGCTTTGGAGGGAGACCGGAAATCTTACAGTCGCTCTTATTAGAGAATCCCTTGGGATCCCCGCCCCCATCTTATTTCTGAAATATTCTAGAAGGTGGAAGATTTCCTAATGTTCAGATTTCTTGACAATCCCCCCCCCCAATTCCCCCAGGACTTTCGTGTCCTGCCCCATGGCTAATCTGCTTTTCCTGGATTGTCGCGGTCCTGTGGTCTCTCCCGGACAGCCGCCCGCCGCCTTCGAAAGCAGGCCTCAGAGTAAGTCCTCTCGGAGCAGCTCAGCCTGGGAATCCAGGGCTAAGATTCGTTACAGCGCTCATTAGAGACCAGGAGATGACCACTCATTTCTGGAGGCCGCTTGATAAATATCGGCTATTTCCGGACAAGCAATTGGCCTCGCCATCTTGATCTGCTCATGCATATTCAGCACGAAGCTGCATATTCATGACCAAGGACTGCCCCTGCACTCCCCCCCTAGGAATCCACTCGGGACGACCCGACCGGACCCTCCTCCATTACCGATTCGCAGAATAGACTATTTTCCAGCTTAGGGGGGAGGATATTAATGACAGACTTCCGCTGAAAAGGAAACCGTATTCCAAACTAGAATAAAAGCGGCCTGATTTTACCCTTGGTCCTTCAAACCTTAAACCTCACAGCCGGAGGGAGAAGTGAAGGGAGGTAGTGGCACTCCCTCCCCCCGCTGTCATTCCATAAGGCTGCCCAATCAGGGAGTCGGGAAAGGTGGGTCAACGACTAGAGCGCGCGCCCCGTGCGGGCCAGCAAGGCGACCCCGTAGCGCAAGGGAGGGCGGGAAAGGAAGGGGCGGGGATGCGGGGCGAATCTATAAAAGGCGTCATCTGGCGAATTCGCTTCTCAGAAGCGCCGAGAGCGCGGCCAGGACGGTTGGAGAAGAAGGCGGCTCCCGGAAGGGGGAGAGACAAACTGCCGTAACCTCTGCCGTTCGGGAGCCCGGTTTCTTATTTATTCGTTACCCTTTTCTTCTTCCTCCCCCCAAATCCTTTCCCTTCCCCTCCCTTTTTTTCTTTTTGCGAGCCGAAAAATCTCCGGAAAGGGAGAGAAGAGCTGCTTTCGTTCTTTTTTATTTCCCCGCCTCTTTCCCTCCCCCATCTTTCCCCTCCTCTGGCTTTTTCCTCCCAACTCTGGGAGGTCCTCCCCGGCGGCCGCCCCGGCGGGCTCTGAGCACCTAAGCGGAGGCGGCTCAGGCTTTTTGTAGTGAGGTTTGCGCCTGCGCAGCGCGCCAGCCTCCGCGATGCATGGAGGTGGCCCCCCCTCCGGGGACAGCGCATGCCCGCTGCGCACCATCAAGAGAGTGCAGTTCGGAGTCCTAAGTCCGGATGAACTGGTAAGCTGCTCAGCCCTCCTCCTCCTCCCTCCTGCGCCTGAAGGCGGGGTTGAACGGTGGCGGCGGAAACTTGGCGCTTCCTCTGCCTGCTGGTGACTAGCTGGAAGTCCGGCTTGCCAGCGTCGAGCCCATTATTGCAGGGTCCAGTTTCGGGCCTCCCAGAGCTTTGCGTTTTGCGAGGAGTGTCGGAGATGGGGGGCCTGACTGGAGTGTGCGAAGGAGGGAGAAAAGGGCGACTGATTCCACACTCCAAAGTTAAGTTAATTGAGATCAGACGGACGAATCCTACGGAGTCTTTTCCCCTCCCCTTACACGTATTAATCGAACATCTGCTATGTAATAGCTCCAACAGTCTCTGGGACTACAGAGCTGAATATGATAACGACCCCAACGTCCAGAGCACTTTCTTTAAGACGGGGCAGGTGAGAAAGACAAATAGAAATACATGAATGAACAAGATAATTTAGTTAATGGTAAGCACTTCCAATAAAGGGAAGCAGAGTAATACTATGGAGAGTCACTCAGGTGGGGCTACTTTGCATGGGATGGTGTCAGGGTCCGGGGAAGGCCTCTCTGAAGAGCTGGCATTACGTGAATGATGAGAAGCAGCCACTCATCTAATTCTAGGACAAGAGCTTTTCAGGCAAAGGGAACAGTATAAGTGCAAGAGGGCTCGGGGAAGTGAACTAGGCCTGTCCTAGGGGCTGACGGGCAGCCAGTGTGGCTGGAGCTGAGTGTGAGAATACAGTGATACAGAAATAGGCTGGAGAAGCATGGGGTATTGTAAATTATGCTAAGGAGTCAGGATTTAATTTTGATTCCTGTAGGAAGTTATTGGACAGTTATAAGCAGGAGAGTGTCAAGTTTACATAAAAAAACAAAAAACAACAATGCTGGGCGCAGTGGCTCACGCTTGGCCTATAATCCTAGCATTCTTGAGAGTCTGAGGCAGGTGGATTGCCTGGGCTCACAGATTTGAGACCATCCTGAGCCAGGTGGTGGGCGCCTGTATTCCCAGCTACTCAGGAGGCTGAGGCAAAAGAATTGCTTGGCCCCAAGAGTTTGAGGTTGCTGTGAGCTGTGACACCATTGCACTCTACCAAGGGCAACAAAGTGAGACTCTGTCTCAAAAAAACCAAAAACACCCCGGGAGGCCACATAAGAGGATTGCTTAAGGTCAAGAGTTTGAGACCACCCTGAGCAAGAGCTACACCCCGTCCTTACTAATAATAGAAAAATTAGCTGGGCATTATAGTGCACAACTGTACTCAGGTTACTCAGGAGACTGAAGCAAGAGGATCCCTTGAGCCCAGGAGTTTGAGGTTGCAGTGAGTTACAATGACGCCACTGCACTTTTCCCAGGGTGACAGTATCTGTCTCAAAACAACCATACTGCTGTGGTTACTCTGGGAAGAACTGATTTGATTGCAGGGAAGAGTAAGAATGGAAGCAAGAAAGAGCAGATAGAGGATAGTCCTAGGGGAGAGCTACTGGTGACTTGGACTTCTTCCTTTGTGGAACTAAGTAGAGGGAGCTAGTTGGCTGGAGAGAAGGGAGTTAAATGGCTATGTTTGTGGATGGGGATAATTTTGCTAGGGGAGGGAGTTCAGTTATGTTAGGAGGAGTCCTGATCTCACCCATACCACAGAATAAATTTCAGATAGAGTTAAGATTTAAACCTTTAAAGACCCCTTTACAGTCAGGAATGGTGGTTCACACCTGTAATCTTGGCACTTTGGGAGGTCTAGACAAGAGGATTGCTTGAATTTGAGTCCAGCTGAGCAAGAGTGAGACCCCCATCTCTCAAAAAAAATAGAAAAATGAGCTTGGTAAGGTGGTACTGCTGGTGGTCCCAGCTTCTTGGGAGGGTAACACAGGAAAATTGCTTGAGCCAAGGAGTTTGAGGTTGCTATGAGCTATGATGATACCATCTGCACTTTAGCCAAGGTGATGGAGTGGAGTGAGGTCCTGTCTCAAAAAAAAAAGTAAAAAAAAAAAATGAAGGCCT
This sequence comes from Otolemur garnettii, assembly GCF_000181295.1. Lineage (NCBI taxonomy): Eukaryota > Metazoa > Chordata > Mammalia > Primates > Galagidae > Otolemur > Otolemur garnettii. The sequence continues at coordinate 11,877,389 of NW_003852441.1, read as the reverse complement.
TTTGGGGAATGTTAGGAGGCAGAAATCCGTAATAGTAATGAATTAACTAAAAGTAAATTTTAGAGGCTGGGTACGTAGCTCATGCCTATAATCCTAGCAGTCTTGAAGGTAGAGGTGAGTAGGTTGCCTGAGGTCACAGATTGAAGACCAGCCTGAGCAAGAGCAAGACCTTGCCTCTAAAAATAGCCAAATGTTGTGGCAGATACCTGTAGTCCCAGCTACTGGGGAGGCTGAGGCAAGAGAATTGCTTGAGCTCAAGAATTTGAGGTTGCTGTGAGCTATGACACCATGGCAATCTACCAGCGGCAACAAAGTGAGACTCTGTTTATAAATAAATAAATAGATGTAAATTTTAAACAGTGTCTAAAATGAGCTAAGCATTATATCTATGAGGAAGAACAAGGTAGGTTTCACTTCATAAAAATGATGGCCACTTCTGTTTATCAGAGGCCCCATGGGCAAAGCTGAAAAAGATTGGGAAACAATATTTGCAGCATGGCAGGGCAAGGTTAGGATTGTTATGTACAAGGAACAATCATAAATTGCTAAGTGCATATCAACTGGAAAAATTGATAAAGATAAATGATACCACACAACTACAACAGGGATTCTACCTAACAGATGCAAACATTGAAACTTAATGGTTTGTACTCTCCCGTTAACCTATAAAAAAAAAAAAAAAGGTATGGGCCAGATTACCTGTAATCCTAGCACTCTGGGAAGCTAAAGCAGGAGAATCCCTTTTAGTTCAGGAGTTTCAGACCAGCCTGAACAAGAATGAAACCTCATCTCTACTAAAAATAGAAAAACTATCTGGGGGTGTCTGTAGCTCAGTGGTTAGGATGCCAGCCACATGCTCTGGTGCTGGTGGGTTCGAACCTGGCCCAGGCCTGCTAAACAAACAAACAAAAAATAGCCAGGCATTGTGGCGAGCACTTGTAGTCCCAGCTACTTAGGGAGGCTGAAGCAAGAGAATAGCTTGAGCCCAAGAGTTTGAGGTTACTGTGAGCTGTGATGCCACAACTCTACCCAGATGACAAGAGTGAGACTGTCTCAAAAAAAGAAAAAAGATAAAAGCTATGAACAGACACTTCATAGAAGTAGTACAAAAGGCCAATAGAAATCAGCTTACTGATAAAAACATGCAAATTAATATTTGTTTCCAGCCAGTCATGGTGGCTTACACTTGTAATCCTAGCAGTCTAGGAGGCTGAGGTAGATAGATTGCCTAAACTCACAGGTTTGAGAGCAGCCTGAGCCAGAGCAAGACTTTTTTTTTTTTTTTTTTTTGAGACAGAGCCTCAAATTGTCCCCCTGGGTAGAGTGCTGTAGGCATCACAGTTAACAGCAACCTCCAACTCCTGGGCTCAAGTGAGTCTCCTACCTCAGCCTCCCAAGTAGCTGGGACCACAGGGGCCCGCCACAACGCCTGGCTATTTTTTGGTTGCAGCCATCATTGTTTGGCGGGCCCAGTCTGGATTCGAACCCACCACCTTAGGTGTATGTGGCTGGTGCCTTAGCCACTTGAGCCGCAAGCGCCGAGCCAAGACCTTGTTTTTAAAAATACCTGGAGGGCATGGCACAGTGGCTCATGCCTATAATCCCAACACTTTGGGAGGCTAAGGTGGGTGGATCACCTGAGCTCACTTCCAGACTGGCCTGAACAAGAGTGAGACCCCATCTCTAAACATAGCCAGGTGTTGTGGCAGCCGCCTATAGTCCTAGCTACCCAGGAAGCTGAGAGAAGAGAATCACTTGAGCCCAAGAGTTAGAGGTTGCCATGAGCTATGATGCTAGAGCACGCTATAGGAGGTGACAAAGTGAAACTGTGTCTCAAAAAAAAAAAATAGCCCAGTGTTGTGGCAGGTGCCTGTAGTCCCAGCTGCTTGGGAGGCTAAGGCAAAAGAATTGCTTGAGCCCAAGAGTTTGAGGTTATTGTGAGCTGTGATGCCACAGCACTCTACCAAGGGCGACCTAGTGAGACTCTGTCTCAAAAAGAAACAAAAAAATTTTTACAAGAATTAGGGGGAAAAAAGTAATAGCAATAGCCAGGCCTTGTGGCAGGCACCCGTAGTCCCGGCCACTACAGAGGCTGAGGCAAGAGAATTACTTGAGCCCAAGAATTTGAGATTGCTGTGAGCTATAACATATGCCCTCTACAGAGGGTAACAAAGTGAGACTATGTCTCAAGAAAAAAAAAAAAAAAACCAAAACCCGGGCAGTGCCTATAGTTAAGTCAGCAGGGTGTGGACCGCATACACCTATGGTGGCAGGTTCGAACACAGC
>NW_003852441.1:11869803-11872580 GCF_000181295.1 Otolemur garnettii | reverse complement strand
AGCTCACAGCAACCTCAAACTCTTGGGCTCAAGCGATTCTCTTGCCTCAGCCTCCCCAGTAGCTAGGACTACATGCTCCTGCCACAAATGCCCGGCTTTTTTTTTTTTTTTTGCAGTTTTTGGCTGCCACTTCCCGGTATATGGGGCCAGTGCCCTACTCCTTTGAGCCACAGCCACCACCCACGCCTGGCTATTTTTAGAGACAGGGTGTCACTCTGGCTCAGGCTGGTCTTGAACCAGTGAGCTCAGCCAATCCACCCGCCTGGGTCTCCCAAGTGCTAGGATTACAGGCATGAGCCACCCAGCCCCAGGGTGCATTTTTACTTGTAGAGCCAGACTTTCCCAGGAGGTTAAATCTACGGTTCCTGATCTGTGCTGATGCATCTGTGCAAATTCACAGGGACATAATGGAGAAATTTTAAAGTTTCGGGATAAACACAGGTGCATTTGTTAGATGCCATGGGAACTACTAGTTTTAGATAGCTCGGTTTTAACATTAGGTGGCGCTAAATCCCTTTTGGTGACATCGTATCTGTAAAACTGGCTTTTTTTTTTTTTTTGCAGTTTTTGGTGGGGGCTGGGTTTGGACCCATCATCTCCGGTATATGAGGCTGATCCCCTACTCCTTTGAGCCACGGGTGCTGCCCTGTAAAACTGGTTTTTTAGCAGTTGCTAGGTACTGGCAAAAATCAGTTGGTTCCCAGCCTGAGCCAGAGCAAGACTCCATCTCTAAAAATCGCTGAGTATTGTGACAAGTACTTGTAGTCCCAGCTACGTGGGAGGCTGAGACAAGAGAATTGTTTGAGCCCAGGAGTCTGAGATAGCTGTGAGCTATGATGCCATTGTACTCTACCAAGGGTGACAAAGTAAGACTATCTCAAAAAAAATAAAGAAAAAATTTTTAAAAAGGAATGAAAAGAAATCACTGGATAAATGAAAAGGTTACTGAACAGTTTGCAGAATGAGGCCCTATTTATTTTAAAATGGAAACATTTGCAATTTTTTTTTTGAGACCATGTCTCACTATGTCACCCTTGGTAGAGTGCTGTGGTGTCACAGCTCACAGCAACCTCAAACTTTTGGGCTTAAGTGATTCTCTTGCCTCAGCCTCCAAAATAGATGGGACTACAGGCACCCTCCACAACACTCGTCTATTTTTTTTGTTGTAGTTGTCATTGATGTTTTAACAGGCCTGGGCTAGGTTTGAACCACCAGCTTCAATGTATGTGGCCAGTGCCTTGCCCGCTGAGCTATGGGTGCCACCCCATATTTGCATTTTTTAAAGTATGGAAGATTGTTTTTTGTTTGTTTTGAGACAGAGTCTTACTCTGTCACCCTGGATAGAGTACTGTGACATCATAGCTCACAGCAACCTCAAACTCTTGGGCTCAAGAAATCCTTTTGCCTCAGCCTCTCAAGTAGCTGGGATTACAGGCACCCACCACAACACCTGGCTGATTTGGAATATCGTTGACAAAACATTACACAGGTCATCTCTGGGGTATAGGATTATAGGCCACTGCAATAGTGCTATGTATAGCTTGCAGTTTATATAGTGCTTCTATATTTTAGGGTCTAACAGATGGTTTGGCTTTGGGTAGGAGGATGGGGGAGTAAGAGGCCACTGGTTGCGAAATAGGTGGTGTTTGAGGCTAGAATGTTTTGTGGAAGTTGGGGGTGGTGGTGTATGGAGGTAGGGAGGGCTTTTTGAATTAGCCTTGAGATAGTTATTGTCTTTGCTGTTATAAGATGGGTTTGGATGTTGCCAGGTGGGAAGGAAGCAAGGAGGGTTGGAGCTAAGCTTTATACAAAGGACACACTATTGGAGAATGGAGTGCTTGATTTCATTTGTAGGGGTTGACCCCTGTTCATTAAAACCGCTGTCTAGGGCGGTGCCTGTAGCTCAAAGGAGTAGGGCGCTGGCCCCATATGCCGGAGGTGGCTGGTTCAAACCCAGCCCTGGCCAAAAATTACAAAAAAATAAAAGTAAAACCGCTGTCTACTGTAGAATGGGTAACATTTTATATCCCAACTTACTCAGAGAAGGATGTAAAGCAGTAGCGTACTCTTTTAGGTAGACTGTAGGTGACTTCAGTGAGTCAGGAGATTACCCTTGTCTTCAAATTTATAATCTAGTGAGGGATTTTCTATGTATGCAACAAATATTTACTGAGCTCCTCCTATGTGCTGGTTATAGTGCTAGGTGCTGAGGATATAAAACGTGATCTTTGCCCTCAAGGATTATAGTCCAGTGAGAGACTGGTGTGTAACCAGAGATTTGGTATTTAACCAAATAGGTGAAGTTGGGGTGAGAACCTAGCTGAGGTATGGGTAAGGCTGGGAAGAGTTATCGAAAACTTTAGAGGAAGTAACATCTGAACTGAGTCTTAAAGAATGACTGATTTACTCCAGAGGGGACTGTGAAGCAAAAGGAATTTTGGGAAATCAATAGAACACAAGTATGGTAGGTGGGAGAATGTGGTACCAAGTAAAGCTGTAAAAGTGAATTGAAGCCACGGTGTAAGGACCTTGTCTGCTTTGTTTGCTAAAGACAGATGAAAGAGAATGAATAGGCTCGGCGCCTGTGGCTCCAGTGGCTAAGGCGCCAGCCACATACACCCAAGGTGGGGGGTTCGAATCCAGCCCAGACCCACCCAACGACAGTGATGGCTGGAACCAAAAAATAGCCGGGAGTTGTGGCGGGCGCCTGTGGTCCCAGCTACTTGGGAGGCTCAGGCAGGAGACTCACTTGAGCCCAGGAGTTGGAGGTTGCTGTG
>NW_003852441.1:11866784-11868286 GCF_000181295.1 Otolemur garnettii | reverse complement strand
TGGATTCGAACCCACCACCTTAGGTGTATGTGGCTGGCGCCTTAGCCGCTTGAGCCACAGGCGCCGAGCCTGAGCTGAGTCTTGAAATTGGAATTTGTCCAGGGGAAAGGACATTCTAGGCAGATTGAGGCTAATTAAGTCTTTAATGGTGACATAGTTCATCAGTGACAGAGCCAGAATTGTAAACCAGGGGTCCCTGACAACAAAGTCCATGTTCTTTCAATATTTTATGCCTGAGGGTAAGGAAGGGAGTATAGTTTTCTGACTTGAGTGCCATACCTGAGATGGTGATGAAGGAAAAGGAGAAATTTTTACAGAGAAAGGAGTTTGCTTCTAGACAGGTTGTGTTTGATTTATTGGTGGGATATCTGCAAAGAGTTGAATAGGTAAATATGTTAATCCAGGGTGGCTCCTGTTGGTCAGTGGGTAGGGTGCCAGCCCCATATACCAAGGGTGGCAAGTTCAAACCCAGCACCGGCCAGCTAAAACAGCAGTGACAACTGCAACAAAAAATAGCTGGGCGTTGTGGTGGGCCCTGTATTCACAGCTGCCTAGGAGGCTGAGGCAAGAGAATCGCCTCAGCCCCAAAGTTGGAGGTTGCTATGAGCTGTGAGGCCATGGCATTCTACCGAGGGCAACAAAGTGGCACCCTGTCTCAAAAAAAAAAAAGTTAATCCAAAGTTCAGCTGACTTAGGTTAGGATCATTAGGGTCCAGACATACCTCATAGATATTTCAGGTTTAGTTCCAGATGACAGTAAACTACTGAGTCATGATTTTTTGCGGGAAGTTATGTTTGCATTATTCTGTTGTCTATCAAATATGAAATAGCATTATGCCTTAATTTAAAAATATTTTTATTAAGCCTAGCATTGTGGCTCACACCTGTAATTCTAGCTCACACTCTGGGAGCATGAGCTTGGATATTAAGACCAGCCTGAGCAAGAGTGAGACGCAGTCTACAAAAAAAAAATAGAAAAATTAGCTGGGCATGGTGGCAGGTGCCTGTAGTCCCAGCTATTAATGAGGCTAAGGCAGGAGAATAATGTGAGCCAAGGAGTTTAAAGTTGCTGTGAATGAGGCTAAAGCCAGAGCACTCTAGCTTGGGATGATAGAGCAAGACTCTTGTCTTAGAGAAAAGAAAAGGTTGTTGGACTCGGCGCCTATAGCTCAGTGGCTAGGGTGCCAGCCACATACACCAGAGCTGGTAGGATTGAGTGCAGTCTGGGCCTGCCAAACAACAATGACAACTACAACCAAAAAATGGCTGGGCATTGTGACGGCACCTATAGTCCCAGCTACTAGGGAGGTTTAGGCAAGAGAATTGCTTAAGCCCCAAGAGTTTGGGGTTGCTGTGAGCTATGACACCATGGCACTCTACCTCCGGCGACAGCTTGAGACTGTCTGAGGAAAAAAAGAGAAAGTTATTGGAGTATGCAGAACACACACAACATGTATCAATTAAGTTAGCTGTCCTGGCTCGGCGCCTATAGCTCAACAGGC
>NW_003852441.1:11854051-11865637 GCF_000181295.1 Otolemur garnettii | reverse complement strand
AAAAAAAAAAAAAAAGAAAAACTAGCCAGTGTTGTGGCATATACCTGTAGTCCCAGCTACTTGGGAGCCTGAGGCAGGAGGATCACTTGGGCCTAGGAGTTCGAGTTTGCTGTGAGCTATGATGTCACAGCACCCAACCCCAGCGTGACTTAGTGAGACTATCTCAAAAAATAAAAATAAAAACAATTACCAAAATCTGACACAGAGACAAAAAGTGAGCACATGGTATTGGAAAAATGATACTGATAGACTGGCTCAATATGGGGTTGCCACAATCCTTCAGTTTGTTAAAAAAAAAAAAAATGCAGTATCTGTGACATGCAGTAAAAGCATAGGGCAGTAAAACAAGTTATTCCTGTATAGTGAAGATCATGGGACACCATATGGGGTAAAGTATGTGAAATGTGGATGGACTGAAAACCAGGGGGAACTACAGTGTTTAAGGAACAGACCAAGGCCAAGGACCCTAGGAAAGAGACCAAGAGGCAGTAGCAAGAGAGGGAGGAGAAGGGAGTGTGGATTGGAAGCAGAGGGAGCACCTCAAGGGTGTGGATCCTAAGGGCTGAGCTGGGTCCATTGGATTAGGCAGAGTGGGGCTCACTGGCTAAGCCAGAATGATTTCAGGGATGTGGTGATAGTGGAAGGAAACATATTTAGGAACATAGTTGTACAGAACACTCATACTCATTGCAGTTTGCTGATATGGTGGAAAGAATGCACAGGTGGAACCAACAGACTGGGTTCAAATTCTGGCTCTACCACTTTCTAGTTACATGATCTTGGGCCTTTCAAGTTTTGCAATCTGCAAGATGGAGGCAGTGATGCTTATTTTTTTATTTTTATTTTTATTTTTTACTCACCGCTATACTAATGAGGAACTGATGCTTATCTTTTATAAGTTATTTGAAAAGATGAGATGAATCAGTTAGCACTGTGCTTGGCACCAATAAGATGTATTCTAGAGTTTAAATAATTATTTCTGCTGAAACATGGTAGAGTGAGAGGGGAGCATATATTTGGGACCAGAGAGTTGGTTTTGGCTTCTTACTGGCTTTTTGAGATTGAGACCTTAGGTAAGTCACTCAGGTACCATCAGGCTTCTCATGTCTAAGAGGAATTCATTCCTAGGAGGTTAGCGGATATTAAAGGTCACCTGACCAATTCTAGCTCAGGACAGAAATCTCTTTTTCTTCTGAGTTCTTCCATATCATCCTTTCCTTCACTGAAGTGGCCCCACTGAATATTGGTTCCACCTTTCTTGGGATTCCAGTCATTCACTTCTCTACATCACTTCCACCAGCCTATCCTCTTAGAACTTAACTTTCATATATATATTCATTTATTTGTTTATTTTATTTATTTATTTATTTTAGAGATAGAGTCTCACTTTGTCACCCTCAGTAGAGTGCTGTGGCGTCACAGCTCACAGCAACCTGCAGCTCTCAGGCTTGGGTGATTCTCTTGCCTCAGCCTTCAGAGTACCTGGGACTACAGGCGCCTGCCACAACACCTGGTTATTTTTTTGTTGTAGTTTGGCTGGGCCAGGTTTGAACCCACCACCATTAGTATATGGGGCCGGTGTCCTACTCAATGAGCCACAGGCACTGACCTATTTTATTAATTTATTTTTATTTTTATTTTTTTTTTGAGACAGAGCCTCATTCTCTTGCCCTGAGTAAGTGCCATGTCGTCATAGCTCACAGCAGCCTCAAACTCTTGGGCTTAAGTGATTGTCTTGCCTCAGTCTGCCAAGTAGCTGGGACTACAATTACCTGCCATAATGCCCAGCTAGTTTTTATGTTTTTTGTAGAGAGGAGGTCTTGCTCTTGCTCAGGCTGGTCTCGAACTCTTGAGCTCAAGCAGTCCTCCCACCTTGGCCTCCCAGAGTGTTAGAATTTTCTTTTTTTCTTGCTTGTACGAAAGGTCTTTATTGGTAGGGGGAGGGAGGCTGCAGAGCAGCATCGAGGAGGAGAGAAAAGAGGAGAGAGAGATAAGGAGAGAGTGGGGAAGAGAAGAGAGAGAGAGTAGAGAAGAGCCAGGGGGAAGAGAGAGAAAAGAAAGCAGAGAAGGAAGGCAGAAGGAGGCGAGAGAGCAGAATTTTCTATCTTTTAATAAAATCTCCATGTGGGCATGGAAGGGTCCAGGCCTTTGAGAAGGAGGGGGTAACAAAGATGGAGGTAGAGGCAAGACTGCCCTTCTGAGTGCCTTATTCCTCATTGGGGCTGAGGTTAGAGTTAGGGCATGTCTTGGGTGGGACATCTATGCTGTCATGGAGGGTACAGATACAGAGAGCTTCTTGCCAGGATCTTAGATTCATGGGTTTGATTTTAGCTTGGAGGAAGAAAACCATTGGCTTTTTTTTTTTTTCCCCTACCTTGAAACAGCTTTTTTTCAGGAGTATCCAACCTTTTTTTTTTTTCTCTGCTACAAATTGGAAGAATAAGAGCTACCTTGGGCCACATATTAAATACATAAACACTAGTGATAGCTGATGAGCAAAATAAAAGGTCAGTGCTTACTTTTTGAAAGCTGACACCACAGATAAGCAAAACAGTCCCCAGAAGAATCAGCATGCAGTCTATTGGCCGCAGGTTGGACACTGGACACTTAGATTTTTAAATTTCTTTTTGTGGTTAAATCTTGTGGGTATCAGTGATCTAGAATTTAACCAAAGGGATGTCTAGGGTAGGTCCTAGAAGCAATTTATTTGGAGCCCTGGGGTCATCCATATTCTGAGTACTGTCTTTTTGTTTTTCTTTTTTTTTTTTGGAGACAGAGTCTCAAGCTGTTGCCCAGAGTAGAGTGCTATGGCGTCACAGCTCACAGCAACTTCAAACTCTTGGGCTTAAGTGATTCTCTTGCCTTAGCCTCCCAAGTAGCTGGGACTACAGGTGCCTGCTACAACACCCAGCTATTTTTTGGTTGTAGTTGTCATTGTTGTTTGGCAGGCCCAGGCTGTATTTGAACCCGCCAGCTCCAGTGTATATGGCTGGCGCCCTAGCTGCTTGAGCTACAGGTGCCAAGCCATTGAGTACTGTCTTTTTCTCAGTAACTGGTTTGTTTTTGACTTGTGATACTCAGTTGGCCTTTTCAGACATCACCTCATTCTCCTCACCCAGGTTAAACCTAGTTTAGTTGTTCTGTAAGTAGTTTTTGGATTTTTTCGGGTCTTAGTATATACTTCCCTGCCATAAAGGCTAGAAACAAGCACCCCTGTTTACCTGCAATTGGCCTGCCTTTCTTCTCTACAGAAGCGAATGTCTGTGACAGAGGGTGGTATCAAATACCCAGAGACAACTGAGGGAGGCCGCCCCAAGCTTGGGGGCCTGATGGACCCACGGCAAGGAGTGATTGAGCGGACTGGCCGCTGCCAAACATGTGCAGGTAAATGCTGGGGGCTGGGCGGGTTCCCCAAGGGAAGGAGAGAGGCTTGGGTCCTCAAAGCAAACCACAGCTGAGGGTGGGCAACTGAAAACCAAGTCTCTGAGGTAAGGGGAAGCTGGGAGAAAAGCATCTGGTGTGTGTCTCATAGGAAACATGACAGAATGTCCTGGCCACTTTGGCCACATTGAGCTGGCCAAGCCGGTGTTTCATGTGGGATTCCTGGTGAAGACAATGAAAGTTTTGCGTTGTGTCTGCTTCTTCTGCTCCAAACTGCTTGTGGATTCTGTGAGTAGGGAATTGGCCCTGGCCTGGGGATAGGGGGCTGCTTGGTAGGGGGCAAGGAGATAGCCCCAACTGATTCTCCCCTCTGCTTTGTCTCCAGAACAATCCAAAAATCAAAGACATCCTAGCTAAGTCCAAGGGTCAGCCCAAGAAGCGGCTCACGCACGTCTATGACCTTTGCAAGGGGAAAAACATCTGCGAGGGTGGGGAGGAGATGGACAACAAGTTTGGTGTGGAGCAGCCTGAAGGCGATGAGGATCTGACCAAAGAAAAGGTGGCTGGGACTGTTGGGAAGAAGTCAGGAGGTTGTCAGAGAGGCCTGGAGAGAGGAGGTTGCAGAGGAAGGACACAGAGGAGTGGGAGGGCAGGCCTGGTATAGAGTAGAAGTGGCCAAATCTCCAGGCTCTAATTGTGCATTCTTCCCCACCAAGGGCCACGGTGGCTGTGGGCGGTACCAGCCCAGGATCCGGCGCTCTGGCCTGGAACTGTATGCAGAGTGGAAGCACGTTAATGAGGACTCTCAGGAAAAGAAGATACTGCTGAGCCCGGAGCGGGTGCATGAGATCTTCAAACGCATCTCTGATGAGGAGTGTTTTGTACTGGGCATGGAGCCCCGCTATGCTCGGCCTGAGTGGATGATTGTCACTGTGCTGCCTGTGCCCCCCCTCTCTGTGCGGCCTGCTGTTGTGATGCAGGGCTCTGCCCGCAACCAGGTCAGCATCTCCAGGGCTCGCCTCTCCACTGGGGGCTAGGTGTCTGAGGGAGGATACCCTGTAAGTGGGACTAGGGGAGTGTGAGGAATGCATGGACAGATCTGGGCTTGAAAAATACTTTGCCATTTACTAGCTGTATGACCTTTCCTGAGGACCCCAACATGGTTAAAGGTAAATGTGTGAGCAGCTGCCTCCTGGGGTGGTGTGAGGATGAACTATGGCATGTGCCAGGTGCCTGCTGGGCACTTTCAGTGGTGGCTGCACTGTGATGATGCTGACTTCCTACTGCAGGATGACCTGACTCACAAACTGGCTGACATTGTGAAGATCAATAATCAGTTGCGGCGCAATGAGCAGAATGGGGCGGCAGCCCATGTCATTGCAGAGGATGTGAAGCTCCTCCAGTTCCATGTGGCCACAATGGTGGACAATGAGTTGCCTGGCTTGCCCCGTGTGAGCACACTCCCCACTGCTGTGGATTGCGGCCAGGGTGGGGGATAGTTTGAAGCCTCAGAGTTCTGGAGGAGAACTCAGTGCTGACTCCAGGGTGGCCCCCACCCTGTTTTTCCTCACAGGCCATGCAGAAGTCTGGGCGTCCCCTCAAGTCCTTGAAGCAACGGTTAAAGGGCAAGGAAGGTCGCGTGCGAGGGAACCTGATGGGCAAACGAGTGGACTTCTCCGCCCGTACTGTCATCACTCCCGACCCCAACCTCTCCATTGACCAGGTTGGCGTGCCACGCTCCATTGCTGCCAACATGACCTTTGCAGAGATTGTCACCCCTTTCAACATTGACAGGTGTGCTTCAGTTCAAAAGCCCTGCCTGGAGGACTCCTTTTCCCTAGGGGAGACAGTGGTGAGGCTTCGAGAGAGTTGTGCTCTTCCCACTTAGGGAAGTGGACTTGGACCAAGGAGAGGGGAGCTTAGAAGTTTAGAAGTATGACTGCCACTTGTTTTGGGCTAAGGGTGGCAGCCAGGAGTTTTTGGGAAGCGTTTTGTTTATTGTACCTGTTTTCCTTCCTAGACTTCAGGAACTAGTGCGCAGGGGGAACAGCCAGTACCCAGGGGCCAAGTACATCATCCGAGACAATGGCGATCGCATTGACTTGCGTTTCCACCCCAAGCCCAGTGACCTTCACCTGCAGATTGGCTATAAGGTATGTAATAAGCCAGGGCCTCTCTTAGCTACATGACCAGGAAACTTTATGAAATGGGGCAGGCTTCGGTGGTCCATTTCATTCCTTTCTGGAAACCTAGTGTCTGGCCCAGGGCCACCATGGCTCATAGAGGGTGTTTGATAAGTGCTTCAAGTATAATAATAACTCAGTGTCACTCTGCAGAGGACTTTAGGTCCATTGTTATTTTATTCTTAGCATACCTCCTTCACTGAGATGTTTGCTTTACTTCACCTCCTTAGGTAGAACGGCACATGTGTGATGGGGACATTGTTATCTTCAACCGGCAGCCAACTCTGCATAAGATGTCCATGATGGGGCATCGGGTCCGCATCCTCCCCTGGTCTACTTTTCGCTTGAATCTCAGGTCAGCCCCTGGCTGAGAGAGAAGCAGGCTGGGATTGGTGGCGGCCTTGGTTGCTCCTCTGGGTTTTGCAGCAAACATCTTCCTGACTCTGACTTCTCTGTTGCTGCAGTGTGACAACTCCATACAATGCAGACTTCGATGGAGATGAGATGAACTTGCACCTACCACAGTCTCTGGAGACACGGGCGGAAATCCAGGAGCTGGCAATGGTGCCTCGCATGATTGTTACCCCCCAGAGCAACCGACCTGTCATGGGCATTGTGCAGGACACACTCACGGCAGTGCGGAAATTCACTAAGAGAGATGTCTTCTTGGAACGGGTGTGTGGTCCAAATGGAAACCTGGTTCTGGTGGACAGAGAAGCACTGGGTGGAGCTGTGGATTTCTTCTTGACTTGTTCTGCATTGATTTTTTTTTTTTTTTTTGGAGACAAGAGTCTCACTTTGTCACCCTTGGTAGACTGCTGTGGTGTCACAGCTCACAGCAACCTCCAGCTCTTGGGCTTAGGCTATTCTCTTGCCTCAGCCTCCCAAGTAGCTGGGACTACAGGTGTCTGCCACAGCGCCTGGATATTTTTTGTTGCAGTTTGACTGGGGCTGGGTTTGAACCTGCCACCCTCGGTATATGGGACTGGTGCCATACTCACTGAGCCAAAGGCACTGCCCTGTTTTTTTGGTTTTTTGGGTTTTTGTTTTTCTTTTAGACGGAGCCTCAAGCTATCCCCCTGGGTAGAGTGCCATGGCATTACAGCTCACAGCAACCTCCAACTCCTGGGCTCAAGCGAGTCTCCTGCCTCAGCCTCTCAAGTAGCTGGGACTACAGGCGCCCGCCACAACGCCTGGCTATTTTTTGGTTGCAGCCGTCATTGTTGTTTGGCAGGCCCGGGCTGGGGATTCGGACCTGCCACCTTAGGTGTATGTGGCTGGCGCCTTAGCCACTTGAGCCACAGGCGCCGAGCCTTTTTTTTTAAATTAGGAAAACATTTTTTCTGATGTGTCTTTACCTCCAAAAGTTGGCTTTCCCTGGGGAACAGGGAAGCTCCCCCCCTTCCCTCTCACATTGTCCTCACATTCCTGAGATGTGAAACCTCCTATCTGACTTCCTGTCTTTCGGTTTTTTGTCTCACAGGGTGAAGTGATGAACCTCCTCATGTTCTTGTCCACATGGGACGGGAAGGTCCCACAGCCGGCCATCCTGAAGCCCCGGCCCCTGTGGACAGGCAAGCAGATCTTCTCCCTCATCATACCTGGCCACATCAATTGTATTCGTACCCATAGCACTCATCCTGATGATGAAGACAGTGGCCCTTATAAGCACATCTCTCCTGGGGATACCAAGGTAGGGCTTGGCTTCTGGGTATGTGGGATGGGATTTGGACGTGGGAGCCCAGATGGGGCCTCTGAGTGGGTACCTTGCCCATAGGTGGTGGTAGAGAATGGTGAGCTGATTATGGGCATCCTGTGTAAGAAGTCATTGGGCACATCAGCTGGCTCCCTGGTCCATATCTCTTACCTAGAGATGGGCCATGATATCACTCGCCTCTTCTACTCCAACATTCAGACAGTCATTAACAACTGGCTCCTCATTGAGGGTGAGTTCATGGGCTCTACCAGTGCCTCTCTGAATCCTCTTCCACTTCTTAACTGTTCTCCCATTCTTTTGTTTTCCTCATCGGATTTGGGGTCTCTCTGTCTCCTGGCTACAGTTGCATCCATGTTTCCTAGGAGTCCAAAGAGGGTGTTTCTGATGTTTCTTCTCATCTCTAGGTCATACCATTGGCATTGGGGACTCCATTGCTGACTCTAAGACTTACCAGGACATTCAGAACACTATTAAGAAGGCCAAACAGGATGTAATAGAGGTGAGATGGAAGAATGGCAGAGAACGAGGCATGCACCTATACTTCAGCGGTTAGGGTGCCGGCCACATGCACCAGGGCTGGTGGGTTTGAACCTGTCCCAGGCCTGCTAAAACAACAACAATAACAAAATAGCCAGGCATTGTGGCAAGCACCTATAGTCCCAGCTACTAGGGAGGCTGAGGCAAGAGAATCCTTTGAGTTCATGAGTTTGAGGTTGCTGTGAGCTATAATGCCATGGCCCTCTATCGAGGGCAACAAAGTAAGATTCTGTCTCAATTAAAACAAAAATGACTTGGGCAGCACCTGTGGCTCAGTGAGTAGGGTGCCAGCCCCACATACTGAGGGTGGTGGGTTCAAACCTAGCCCCAGCCAAACTGCAACAAAAAGTAGCCAGGTGTTGTGGCGGCTGCTACTCGAGAGGCTAAGCCAAGAGAATTGCCTAAGCCCAAGAGCTGAAGGTTGCTGTGAGCTGTGATGCCATGACACTCTACAAAGGGTGACAAGGTGAAACTCTGTCTCTAAAAAAAAGTGGCAGAGAATGAATAAGGGGACTTCGAACTTATCAGCAAGAGTGGAGGGAACTGTAAGGGATAGAGGGAAGGGGATTGATGTCTCACTGAGAACTGTGCTTCTAGGTCATTGAGAAGGCTCATAACAATGAGCTTGAGCCCACCCCAGGAAATACTTTGCGACAGACGTTTGAGAATCAGGTGAACCGTATTCTCAATGATGCCCGAGATAAGACTGGCTCCTCTGCCCAGAAATCCCTGTCCGAGTACAACAACTTCAAGTCTATGGTAGTGTCTGGAGCTAAAGGTTCCAAAATCAATATCTCCCAGGTAAGGAGCCTCATCTTCCAGACATGGAGCCACACTGAGGTTTGGGGGAGAAAGGCAGATGTGTGTACATGTTGGGGGTGAGGAGGAGTTGAAGGAAAACCTTGGGAACTCTTGAACTCTTAAGGCAAAGGGAGTTAGATGTACCTGCCTTTTCTGTTTCCCAGGTCATTGCTGTTGTCGGGCAGCAGAACGTGGAAGGCAAGCGGATTCCTTTTGGATTCAAGCACCGGACTCTGCCTCACTTCATCAAGGATGATTATGGGCCTGAGAGCCGTGGCTTTGTGGAAAACTCCTACCTAGCTGGCCTCACACCCACTGAATTTTTCTTCCATGCCATGGGGGGTCGTGAAGGGCTCATTGACACAGCTGTCAAGACAGCTGAGACTGGTGAGGCCTTTTCAGTGTTCTTCTATGGGGTGGTACTGGGGAATGCCATAGGGTGAGAAATCCCTGACAGGTACACTGTAGGCTAAAGGCCTTTGTTCTCAAAAATCAAATCTTCCACTAAGTTATATGCATTTATCTCAAAATCTTAGTGGATTTTGGCTTATGGGGGATGAATAGAGGCTCAAAAATTAGGCAAATGCCCTAGTTCTGATTTTCTTTTCTTTTTTTTTTTTTTTTTTTGAGACAGAGTCTCACTATGCCGCGCGTCACAGCTCACAGTGACCTCAAACTCTTGGGTTTAAGCAATTCTCTTGTCTCAGCCTCCCAAATAGCTGTGACGATAGGTGCCTGCCACACACCTGGCTATTTTTTGATTGGAATTGTCATTGTTCTTTGGCAGGCCAGAGTTGGATTCGAACCCGCCAGCTCTGGTGTATGTGGCTGGGGCCGTAGCCCCTGAGCTACAGGCACCAAGCCCTAGTTCTGATTGTTTTACAGCATCACATGATGCAGGGATAGAGCCTCAGGGGCTCTGCTCCCAGTCTGTCACATGGGGATGATTTCACTAGCTGGCTTTTCTGGGAATCAAGGAGGTTAAGGGTCCAGACTAGACCTTGGGCTTCATCAAAGGCTCTAATTGATTGCCTCCCCCTCCTCCCCCAGGATATATCCAGCGGCGGCTGATCAAGTCCATGGAGTCAGTGATGGTGAAATACGATGCTACAGTGCGGAACTCTATCAACCAGGTGGTACAGCTGCGCTATGGCGAGGATGGCCTGGCAGGCGAGAGTGTTGAATTCCAGAACCTGGCTACGCTTAAGCCTTCCAACAAGGCTTTTGAGAAGAAGTGAGAAGGCGGGAAGGGGTTGGCTTTCACCTGAGCAGTAGGATTCCTGCCCCACCCCAGAGATATGGCCTGCAATGTATCTTGCTGAGGACCATAGCTTTTAGTGTCCTTTCTCTATCCTTATGAAAAAGCTGTGTGTTGTGGGGGAGGGAGGTGAATGGAGGTAGATTTGAGATTGGTCTTCCATTTTTCCCTGAGGCACAGTTCAAATACAGATGTGCAGGCACATAAACTCTGGTCTTATTGGCAGTCCTTGGTCCTGGAGCTTACATTTCTTGGCCCCTTAAATCCTGTACCTGCTGCTGTAGAGACTGACCCCAGAGCCCACCTGTCCCAACTCTATCCCTTACCACTTTGCAGGTTCCGCTTTGATTATACCAATGAGAGGGCCTTGCGGCGCACTCTGCAGGAAGATCTGGTGAAGGATGTGCTAAGCAATGCACACATACAGAATGAGTTGGAGCGTGAATTTGAGCAGATGCGTGAGGATCGGGAGGTGCTCAGGGTCATTTTCCCAACTGGTGACAGCAAGGTGTGTGTGAGTGGGAGGTGCTACACTTAAGAGAAGGGCTGTCCTGAACTGGATGGCTGTCCCCTGACTCACAGTCCTCCCTCAGGTTGTCCTCCCTTGTAACCTGCTGCGCATGATCTGGAACGCTCAGAAAATATTCCACATCAACCCTCGCCTTCCTTCTGACCTGCACCCTATCAAAGTGGTAGAGGGTAAGTACTTGCTTCAGGTTAGGATGGGGTACAGGAATCTGCTGGGCCCTGGTCTGATGATCTTTTCATCCTCTTTCGGCCCCAGGAGTAAAGGAATTGAGCAAGAAGCTAGTGATTGTGAATGGGGATGACCCACTTAGCCGGCAGGCCCAAGAGAATGCCACATTGCTCTTCAACATCCACCTGCGGTCCACGCTGTGCTCCCGCCGCATGGCTGAGGAGTTTCGGCTCAGTGGAGAGGCCTTTGACTGGCTGCTTGGGGAGATAGAGTCCAAGTTCAACCAAGCCATTGTGAGTGTTATACTTCTTACCTCAGCTTTGTTTTTCTTCTTTTACCTATTGACTTCTCTGGTTTCCAGGAACAGTCCACTTCTGTTCACAGTCACCTACTTATTCATATTGAGACTGTTGTGTACCAAGTCCTGTCTTTGGCATATTATGCCTTTATACCATTAGCAATCCTAAAATGACCATAGTAGGGGAGAAATTATTAGTCTCAGTTTGTAGAGACAAAAACTGAGGCTTGGAAAGAGTAATGCCATATAGAAAAACAAGTGACATGACCATGACTGGGAGTATTATTTATTTTCCTAAAATGGCTGCTATGTGCAGCATTCAAATTTAGATAGAAGTGGAAAGTTGGAGGAAGTAGAAATGAGATTTACAGATATTAGAACATGCCTTCACTGTCTTTAAAGATTCACAGGGTAGGCCAGGCGCAGTGGCTCACACCTGTAATCCCAGCACTCTGGGAGGCTGAGGTGGATGAGACCAGCCTGAGCCAGAGCGAGACCTCACTTCTAAAAATAGCCAGATACTGTGGCAGGCAACTGTAGTCCTAGCTACTTGGGAGGCTGAGGCAAGAGAATCACTTGGGCCCAAGAGTTAGAGGTTGCTGTGAGCTGTGATACCACCACATTCTATGGAGGGCCACAAAGTGAGATTTCTGTCTCAAAAAAAAAAAAGAAAAGAAAAGATGGCTCGGTGCCTGTGGCTCAAGTGGCTAAGGC
>NW_003852441.1:11841668-11853737 GCF_000181295.1 Otolemur garnettii | reverse complement strand
TGGTGGGTTTGAACCTGGCGTGGGCCTGCTAAATAAAAAAAACAGCTGGGCATTGTGGCAGGTGCCAGTAGTCCCAGCTACTAGGGAGGCTTAGGCTAGAGAATTGCATGAGCCCAAAAGTTTGAGTTGCTATGAGCTGTGACACCACAGCACTCTACTGAGGGTGACAAAGTAAGATTCTGTCTCAGTTAAAAAAAGAAAAAGATTTTACAGGATAACAGAAGGAGGAGAAAGCATTATAATTACAGGTGTGACTCTGAATCTGTTTACTATAAATTTAGTTTTATAATTAAGTAATTGAAATGTATTAGAGAATACTATGAAATACCATTGAAAGAAATTAAAGACTTCAGTGGCCAGGCGCAGTGGCTCACACCTGTAATCTCAGCATTCTGGGATGCTGAGGCGGGTGGATTGCCTGAGCTCACAGGTTTGATATCAGCCTGAACCAGAGCGAGACCCTGCCTCTAAAAATAGTCAAGTATTGTGGTGGGCACCTACAGTCAGCTAGTTGGGAGGCTGAGGCAAGAGAATTGCTTGAGCCCAAGAATTAGAGGTTGCTATGAGCTATGATGCCATGGGATTCTACCAAAGGGGCAACAAAGTAAGACTCTCAAACAAACAAACAACAAAAAATATATATATATAGGCTCGGTGCCTGTAGCCCAGTGGCTAGGGTACCAGCCACATATACCAGAGCTGGTGGGTTCGAATCCAGCCTGGGCCTGCCAAACAACAATGAAAACTACAACCAAAAAATAGCTGGGCATTGTGATGGGCACCTCGTAGTCCCAGCTACTTGGGAGTCTGAGGCAAGAGAATCATTTAAGCCCAAGAGTTTGAGATGCTGTGAGCTGTGACTCTACCCAGGGCAACAGCTTCAGATTCTGTCTCAGAAAAAAATAAATAAATAAAAATAACAGAGTTGGAGATCTCACATTCCCTGATTTCAGAACTTAACTACAGAGCTACAGTAATCGAGACAGGATGCTACTATCATCAGGATTCATATATAGATCAATAGAATATAATTGAGAGTATAGAAATACACCCTCACATTACGGTCATTTGAATTTTTTTGAGACAGAGTCTCACTCTGTTACTCTGTTGCACCTAGTTGAGTACAGTGGCATCATTATAGCTCACAGCAACCTCAAACTTATGGGCTCAAGCAATCCTCTTGCCTCAGCCTTTTATGTAGCTGGGACAGAGGTACCCACTGCAACATGAAGCTAATTTTTCTGTTTTTAACAGAGATAGGATTTTGTTCTTGCTCTGCTGATCTCAACCTGAGCTCAAGTAATTCTCCCATCTCAGCCTCCCAGAGTATAAACCTGACCCACAGTTATTTGACTTTTGACAAGAGTGCCAGGGCAATTAAATGGAGAAAGAGTAGACAACTTTTCAGCAAGTGGTGGGGTGGGACAACTGGATATCATGGGCAAAAGATTAAAGTTGGATCCCTATCTCATACCATACATAAAACCTCAATTAAGAGCTAAAACTGTAAATCTCTTAGAAGAAAACATGAGGTTAAGTTGTCATAATCATGAACCCTATAGGACATGAATTTCTAGATATAGCTTCTAAAGTATAATCAACCAAAACAAAAAATAGATAAATTAGACTTCATCAAAATTGAAAACTTGCATGCTTTTTAGGACACTATCAAGAAAATGAAAATATGGCTGGGCACTTATAGCTCAGTGCTAGGGCGCCAGCCATATACACTGAAGCTGGTGGGTTCGAACCTGGCCTGGGCCTGCTAAACAACAATGACAACTATAAGGGAAAAAAAAATACTCCAGTGTTGTGGCGGGCGCCTATAGCACTAGCTACTTTGGGGGCTGAAGCAAGAGAATCGCTTAAGCCCAAGAGTTTGAGGTTACTCTGAGCTGTAATGCCACAGCACTCTACTAAGGGTAACATGTGAGATGTCTCAAAAAGAAGGTGAAAAGATAATGCACAGAATGGGAGCTATTTATATTTCCCCAAAGAGGAATAGTTAGCCTGTAAATGATCAGTAAATTCATGAAAAGATTCTCAACATCATTAGCCATCAGGAAAATTCAGATCAAACTACCTCACATTCACTGGGATAATTGTGATCCAAAACAAAGTAACAAGTCTCAAGAGTGTGGAAAAGTTGGAACCCTCAGACATTGCTGGCAAGAAAGGTGCAATGGCTTTGGGAAATAGTCCGGCTGTTCTTCAAAAGGGTAGAGTTACCATATGGCCCAGCATTTTCACTTCTACGTATATACCTAAGAGAATTGAAAACAAACACCTATACCCAAGTGCCCATGGCTGTGTTATGACAGCCAGCCTGTGAAAACAACCTAAATTTCCATTAATGAATGAATAAACAGAATGCTGTCTATACAAGTGAATATCATTTAGCAGTAAAAAAATAATGAACTATCAAGCCACAAAAAAATAGTGATGAACCTTAAGTGCATATAACTTAGTGGAAGAAACTAGTCTGAGAAGGCTACATACTACATGATTTCAATTAAAAGGTTAAATTTTATGATATGTCTATTAAAATGATGCATATGGGGAGCTTCCTATTTAGCTGAGTATTGAAAAAATGAAGATTTACTCTGTAACTTGAACACTCAGGTGCCAAATGGGGTGCTGTAAATGAGGTCTGTCTGAGGAAGGAATGATCAAATAAGATAAATTTGTTAAGTGTCTCTGCTTTTTCCAAGCTTATTTGCCCATATCCTTTTAAGATTAGCACGTACTGGGGGCAGCGCCTGTGGCTCAAAAAGGTAGGGCACCGGCCCCATATGCCAGAGATGACAGGTTCAAACCCAGGCCCGGCAAAAAAAAAAAAAAGACTAGTATGTAGTACTAGCTCTGACCCCACCCCACTCTCATTCATTAGAAGAAAGGGGTCGACTTTGTCTGATGCCTGCTTTTTCGTAGGCCCATCCTGGGGAAATGGTGGGAGCTCTGGCTGCACAGTCCCTCGGTGAACCTGCCACCCAGATGACCCTGAACACCTTCCACTACGCTGGTGTGTCTGCCAAAAATGTGACTCTGGGTGTACCCCGACTTAAAGAGCTCATCAACATTTCTAAGAAGCCAAAGACCCCATCACTTACTGTCTTCTTGTTGGGCCAATCTGCTCGAGACGCTGAGAGGGCCAAGGTAGGGATTGGGAGCAATGTGTTTCTTAGCAGGAAGAAAAGAAAGTGAACTTGAATAAAGGGTTTGGGATTCCTTTGAAGGAGGGGTTTGTTTTCTTTTCCCTCCTCTTCTCTCAGTGTTCAGTAATAGGAGGGTTTTAAGAGGCTTTGGAGCTACCCAGATTCCTATGTCATGAATCTCTATCTTCTCAGGACATTCTATGCCGCCTGGAGCATACAACACTGAGGAAGGTGACTGCCAACACAGCCATCTACTATGACCCCAACCCTCAAAGCACGGTGGTGGCAGAGGATCAGGAGTGGGTGAATGTCTACTATGAGATGCCTGACTTTGATGTGGCCCGAATCTCCCCCTGGCTGTTACGGGTGGAGCTGGACCGAAAGCATATGACTGACCGGAAGCTAACCATGGAGCAGATTGCCGAGAAGATCAATGCTGGTGAGGCTGGGAGGGCCCACCCGCCTAGCCCTGCCTGGGCTCCTGATTTTGTTGTGTTCACAGCACTTGTGTTCTGAAAGAACACCCATCCTCACTACTACCCATGTACCAGTTCTGTTCCTTCAAGGCATCTCTTCTCCTGAGTTACTGTTCTCTGGTCCTCAGACTCTCCATGTCTCCTCTGTACTCTATTTCCCTTGTAAATGTACCCCTTCCCTCTTTGTAAGGGGAAGGATCTCTGAGAAGGAGGGGGAGCCAAAAGAGAGTGCTGCTAGGGGAGAGCTGCAAGTGGACAGTGCCCAGGAAGCAAGTTCTGTTAAATGCAGTGCTTCTTATGGCTCATCCTTGTCCCCACTAGGCTTTGGTGATGACCTGAATTGCATCTTTAATGATGATAATGCAGAGAAGCTGGTACTCCGTATTCGCATCATGAACAGTGATGAAAACAAGATGCAAGAGGTAAAGAGGACCCAAGGGGAAAACTTGGTATATTAAACATAGAAAATTGTTAAACTGCGTGGTAGCTCATGCTTGTAATCTCAGCACTTGGGAGACTGAGGCGGGTGGATTGCCTGAGGCACAGCAAGACCCTTTCTGTCTCTAAAAATAGCTGGGCATTGTGGTGGGCATCTGCAGTCCCACTACTTGAGAGGCAAGAGAATTGCTTGAGCCCAAGAGTTTGAGGTTGCTGTGAGCTATGTAGCCATGGCACTCTACCAAGGGTGACAAAGTGAGAGTCTGTCTCAAAAAAAAGAAAAAGTGGAAATCATGTTGGAGTGGTGGGATGTGGGTTTCTTTTAATATTGTAAAATCATGGTAAAAAGTAGCCTCCCTGGAACAGAGGAGCAAGCTCTGGCGGCTGACTTGAGGTCCTTGAGGAGGCTATAGTGTTTGGGTGAGAGCTGGGGAAGAGAGCAGAGGATTCTCAGAGTCTCAACCTCACTCTCATTGCAGGAGGAAGAGGTGGTGGACAAGATGGATGATGACGTTTTCCTGCGCTGCATCGAGTCCAACATGCTGACAGATATGACCCTGCAGGGCATTGAACAGATCAGCAAGGTCAGCCCGCCCTTCCCCACAGCCCTCCCCCACCTGCTTCCCCCCACCAACCCTCCCTGCCCAACCTGAGCATGCTCTGTCCCCCTCCAGGTGTACATGCACTTGCCACAGACAGACAACAAGAAGAAGATCATCATCACAGAGGATGGGGAGTTCAAGGCCCTGCAGGAGTGGATCCTGGAGACAGATGGCGTGAGCTTGATGCGGGTGCTGAGTGAGAAGGATGTGGACCCTGTGCGCACCACATCCAATGACATTGTAGAGATTTTCACGGTGAGCCCCCCCAAGTACCCCACCCAGTGGCCTCTCTTGGATCTCTGGCTTTCAGGCCCCTCGTGCTGTGCTTCCCTCTCATAGGACATCCTCAAGTTCTGATTTGTTTCTGCCTGAATCCATTTCTGAATGTGGGATGCACTTCTGGTCCACTCTGGATTGTCTGGGTGGTGGCTCAGTCCTGACCCTCCCCTCACCTCATGCCAGGTGCTGGGCATTGAAGCTGTGCGGAAAGCCTTGGAGCGGGAGCTCTACCATGTCATCTCCTTTGATGGCTCCTATGTCAATTACCGGCACTTGGCTCTATTGTGTGATACCATGACCTGTCGTGGCCACTTAATGGCCATCACCCGACACGGAGTCAACCGCCAGGACACTGGACCTCTCATGAAATGTTCCTTTGAGGAAACGGTAACAGCAGGACCTTGGAGCAGGGTGGACGGAGCGGGAGAGCTGTGGGAGGAAAGGCACCTGTGCATGAATGCACAGAGGGCATGGGGCAGCTGGGCTGTGATGATTCTGGAGCAGCCTGGGTGTATTATGCAGAGGCATCAAGTGAGGCCTTTGCCCTGCTGTTCAGGTGGATGTGCTTATGGAAGCAGCTGCACACGGTGAGAGCGACCCCATGAAGGGGGTCTCTGAGAATATCATGCTGGGTCAGCTAGCACCAGCTGGCACTGGCTGTTTTGACCTGCTGCTTGATGCAGAGAAGTGCAAGTATGGCATGGAGATCCCCACCAATATTCCTGTCCTGGGAGCTGCTGGACGTGAGTATGAGGGCCTCAGCTGCACAGGCCTGGTTGGATATGAGGCAGGCTGTGGGTGGGTGGAAGGGTGTCACCAGTTCTGGGTGCTGTTCCTGTTCCTCATGAGTCCCTATGTGCCTTTTCACAGCCACTGGCATGTTCTTTGGCTCAGCACCCAGTCCCATGGGAGGAATCTCTCCTGCCATGACACCCTGGAACCAGGGTGCAACCCCAGCCTATGGTGCCTGGTCTCCCAGTGTTGGTGAGTAACCTGGCACAGGAAGAAGGTCCTTGAGGTGGCTCAGAGGTCATGAGTAGTGCCCATTATTGGAACTGCAGAGGCCACTGAGGGGTGGGGGAAGCTGTGTGTGGTAGGGGGTGCTGGCTGTAGCTCTGGCTTTAACATTTTTTTCTAACTCTGCAGGGAGTGGAATGACCCCAGGAGCAGCCGGCTTCTCTCCCAGTGCTGCTTCAGATGCCAGTGGCTTCAGCCCAGGTTACTCCCCTGCCTGGTCCCCTACACCAGGCTCACCGGGCTCACCAGGCCCTTCAAGCCCGTACATCCCCTCACCAGGTGAGTTTTCACCATCTTGCAGGACAGGTTCATTTCCTTCTTGGTCCTTCCTTCTGCGTGAGGCTTTCCAACACTTATCTCCTCTGTTGGCTTCTTTCCCACAGGTGGTGCCATGTCTCCCAGCTATTCACCAACGTCACCTGCCTATGAGCCTCGCTCTCCAGGAGGCTACACACCTCAGAGCCCTTCTTACTCTCCTACTTCACCCTCCTACTCCCCGACCTCTCCATCCTACTCCCCGACAAGTCCCAACTATAGCCCTACATCTCCCAGCTACTCCCCAACCTCCCCCAGCTACTCCCCAACCTCCCCCAGCTACTCCCCAACCTCCCCCAGCTATTCTCCAACCTCCCCCAGCTATTCCCCAACCTCCCCAAGCTACTCACCCACTTCTCCAAGCTATTCACCTACCTCTCCAAGCTATTCCCCCACCTCTCCCAGCTACTCCCCAACATCTCCCAGTTATTCACCAACTTCACCCAGCTATTCCCCTACTTCCCCCAGTTACTCACCAACCTCTCCAAGCTATTCACCTACATCTCCCAGCTACTCACCCACTTCCCCAAGTTATTCACCAACTAGCCCCAACTATTCTCCAACCAGTCCAAATTATACCCCAACATCACCTAGCTACAGCCCGACATCCCCCAGCTACTCACCTACTAGTCCCAACTACACACCAACCAGCCCTAACTATAGCCCAACCTCTCCAAGCTACTCTCCCACCTCACCTAGCTACTCTCCCACCTCACCCAGCTACTCTCCTTCTAGCCCACGGTACACACCACAGTCTCCAACCTATACCCCGAGCTCTCCCAGCTATAGCCCCAGCTCTCCCAGCTACAGCCCTACCTCGCCCAAGTATACCCCAACCAGTCCTTCCTACAGTCCTAGCTCACCAGAGTATACCCCAACCTCTCCCAAGTACTCACCTACCAGCCCCAAATATTCACCCACCTCTCCTAAGTACTCTCCTACTAGCCCTACCTATTCACCCACAACCCCCAAGTACTCCCCAACATCCCCTACTTATTCCCCAACCTCTCCAGTCTATACCCCAACCTCCCCCAAGTATTCACCTACTAGCCCCACTTACTCACCCACTTCCCCTAAGTACTCGCCCACCAGCCCCACCTACTCGCCCACCTCTCCCAAAGGCTCTACCTACTCCCCCACTTCCCCTGGTTACTCACCCACCAGCCCCACCTACAGCCTCACAAGCCCGGCCATCAGCCCAGATGACAGTGATGAGGAGAACTGAAGGTGTTCCGGGCTCAGCGGCAGCAGGATAGAGCCCAAGACGGCTCATAGGGGCTCTGTGGTCCTCTCGCCTGCCTGGGGCACAACCTAGCCCAGCTACCTTGTACATAACTCCTTGTGACAAAGTTCCTTTTGAAGTTCTCAATCCCATTTACGATAGAGCTTCTTGTCTTGTTTTCCACTTGTGCTGTCTCAGAACCCACCGATCCAGTGGTGTTCTTGTTTCTACCCCACCTACCCCAGGCCTGTCCCCCAAATTGAAGATCCTTTCTGGACTGTTGTTTGATTGGGGGTGGGGAGGTAAGGGTATTTTAACTTTTTAGGGGTAGTTCCTGCTCTGGGTCTGAGAGCTTCTGATCCTTGGCAAGAACAAAGCTAAAGCTGCCTTTTGTCTGTTATTTTATTTTTTTGAAGTTTAAATAAAGTTTACTAATTTTGTCCAAAAGTATGTACATCGGGTGCTTAATTGGGGTTCATGGGTGGCAAGAACACCTGGGCTTCCCCCCCTGCCTGGGCTGGTTGATTGGGCAAATACTAAGTTCCACTCCACACTGGACATTGTTGTGCACTGGGTTTGTAATAGTCAAAACAGATACAGTCCTTGTCCTCCATTAAGGCAATATTGAACATAATAGCTTTTGAACTCATTTTACTAATGATCAATGAATAATTTGGAAAAGTACAGAAAGGTCTAATACAAAAGCAGAAAAATAATCAGCTCTTCGTCCCACCACTAGGAGGCACACTTTTAGCATTTTTTTTCCTACATTTATTTCTTGAGTCACTTGTGACAAAGATGTATATTTGGGTCTCAAACCAACAATGGAAAGATTATGGTTACTTTAAATTTTTTTTTTTTTTTTTACTTTAAATTTTTAAGAGAGGCCTGTAGCTCAGAGGCTAGGGCGGCAGCCACATACATCAGAGCTGGCAGGGATCAAACCCAGCCCAGGCCTGCCAAACAGTGACAACTACAACAAATAGTTGGGTGTTGTAGCAGGCGCCTGTGGTCCCAGCTGCTTGAGAGGCTGAGGCAAGAGAATCACTAAAGCCCAAGAGTTTGAGGTTGCTGTGAGCTGTGTTGCCATAGCACTCAATGCAGGGTGACAGC
Organism: Otolemur garnettii; assembly: GCF_000181295.1. NCBI lineage: Eukaryota > Metazoa > Chordata > Mammalia > Primates > Galagidae > Otolemur > Otolemur garnettii. The sequence continues at coordinate 11,845,120 of NW_003852441.1, read as the reverse complement.
TTGAGACTGTCTCAAAAAAAAATTTTTTTTTTTTTAAGAGAAAATCTCACTCTGAGCTAGGCTGGAGTGCAATGGCATCACAATCACATAGGCTGGCTTGAAATTGTTTTGTAAGAATGAGATTATTGTAAAGTATCACAAAAATGGAAAAGCAAGTATCCAATGTATTGGATGGTAATATGAAGCCAGTAGACGAACTAATACGTGCCCACACAAGAGAAAAACTCGATTCGAGTTGGGAAAAGGGGGGAATCGGTGTGCTTTCACCTAATGGGAACATAAGGCACACCTCTTTTGAGTTCAGACACAACTACAACAGGGACCTTACCTAACAAATGCACGCATTGTAACCTAATCATTTGTACCCACATATAAATCTGAAATTTATTTTTTTAAATCAGAACCCCAAGATGTCACCCTGGGTAGAGAGCTATGGCATCATAGCTCACAGCAACCTTTAACTTGGGCCTCAAGCCATCCTCTTGCCTCAGTTTTTCTATTTTTAGTAGACACAGGGTCTCTTTTGCTCAGGTTGGTTAAACTTGTGAGCTCAAGCAATTCACTCACCTCAGCCTCCCAAGTGCTAGGATTACAGGTGTGAGCCACTGCACCTGGCCATTAATCTGAAATTTAAAATAAAAGACAGAATTGGGGCTTGGCGCCTGTAGCTCAAGCAGCTAGGTCACTAGCCATATACACTGGAGCTGGTGGGTTGGAATCCAGTTCAGGCCCTCTAAACAATGACAACTATAATGAAAAAAAGCCAGGGGATGTGGTGGGCCCAAGAGTTTGAAGTTACTGTGAGCTGTGATGCTATAGTACTCTACCCAGGGTGACACCTTGAGACTCTGTCTCAAAAAAAAAAAGAATGGGATTATTTATATACTTTTTGATAAATTCAATAATTAAAGGGAAAAATATTAAGTGAAGCTTGAGGCTCGGCACTGTAGCACAGGGGTTACAGCATTAGCCACATAAACCAAGGCTGGTGGGTTTGAACCCAGCCTGGGCTAGTTAAACAACAATAATAACTGCAACAAAAAATAGCCAGGCATTGTGGCAGGCACCTGTAGTCCCAGCTACATGGGAGGCTAAAGCAAGAGAATCACTTAAGCCGAAGAATTTGAGGTTGCTGTGAGCTGTGATGCTACGGCTCTCTACCAAGGGCGACAGCGAAACTGTCTAAAAAAAAAAAAAAAATTCCAGGAAACAGGTCAAAAGATCAAGTAGTTAAGGGACAAAATAATAAAAAAATTTGGAGGGAGAGGTCACTGAAATTTGTTCTTGGAGCTGGTTACAATTCTGCTTTATAGAATAAGGTATTGCCTGCTCCCTAGAACTGCAAATGAAAGCCAGTTAGGATCTTTAAACTAAATTTGTTGTAATCTTTTCTTTTTTTTTTTTTTTTTTTTTTTTTGAGACAGAGCCTCAAGCTGTCCCCCTGGGTAGAGTGCCGTGGCATTACAGCTCACAGCAACCTCCAACTCCTGGGCTCAAGCGAGTCTCCTGCCTCCGCCTCCCAAGTAGCTGGGACCACAGGCGCCCGCCACAACGCCCGGCTATTTTTTGGTTGCAGCCGTCATTGTTGTTTGGCGTGTCCGGGCTGGGGATTCGAACCCGCCACCTTAGGTGTACGTGGCTGGCGCCTTAGCCGGTTGAGCTATAGGCGCCGAGCCGTAATCTTTTCTTTTAACAGGAGAAAATTTGTGTCATCAATTTCAGTCAAGATATTTTGTTATGTACAAAATACCCCACTGTATATATGTATAAGTTTTCTACTACTGTTGTCAAATAAAAATTATAGAAGGCCTTTAAAAAAAAAAAAGAAACTTGACATCATAACAATTTTTCCACAAAAAACATCCCAAACTTCCCTCTAATATTAAATACTAGGGGGTGCCTGTAGCTCAGTGGTTAGGGTGCTGGCCAAATGCACTGGGGCTGGTGGGTTCAAACCCAGCCAAGGCCTGCTAAACAAACAAAATAGCCAGGCATTGTGGTGGGCACCTGTAGTCCCAGCTACTTGGGAGGCTGAGGCTAGAGAATCTCTTGAGCCCAAGAATTTGAGGTTGCTGTGAGCTTATAATGCCATGGCACTCTATAGAGGGCAACAAAGTCTCTGTCTCAAAAAAAAAAAAATAAATTAACAAATACTGTGAAAATTATTGATCAATTGGTGATGTCATACTATTATGAAAAACACTGAGGCACAGTGGCTGCACCTGTAATTCCAGCATATGGGGAGGTTGAGTTGGGAGGCTCAGTAGGGCTAGGAGTTTGAGATCAGCCTGCAAAACAAAGTGAAACCCTATCTCTACAAAAATTTTTTTAAAAAACCTAATATGGCCCATACCTCTAGTCCCAAATACTGGGGAGGCTAGGCAGGAGGATCACTTGCACCAGGAGTTGGAGGTTATAATGAGCTATTATTGCACTACAGGCTGGGTGACAGAGTGAGATCCTCTCTAAAAAAAAAAATAGGCCAGGTACAGTGGTTCATGCTTGTAATCCTAGAACTTTGGGAGGCTGAGGTGGGAGGATTGCTTGAGGCCTGAGCAACAGTGAGACCCCCATCTTTACACACACAAAAAAGTAGGGGTGGTGGTGCCTATCTGTAGTGCCTGTTACTCAGGAGGCTGAAGCAGGGGGCTCACTTGAGCCCAGGAGTTTGAGGTTGCAGTGAGCTGTGATGACACCACTGTACCCTAGCCTGGGCAGCAGAGCAAGACCCCATCTCAATTAAAAAAAAATTATACAGGCTCAGGCAGGGCCTGTAGCTCAAAAGTGTAGGGTGCTGGCCCCATATGCCAGAGGCAGTGGGTTCAAACCCAGCCCCGGCCAAATCTGCAAAAAAAAAAAAAAATTATACAGTCTCAGCATCCGTAGCTCAGCAGCTAGGGTGCCAACCACATACACTGGGACTGATGGGTTCACACTCAACCTGGGCCTGCTAGACAACAATGATAACTAAAACAAAAAAATACCTGGATGTTGTGGTGGGCGCGTGTAATCCCAGCTACTTGAGAGGCTGAGGCAAGAGAATCACTTAAACCCAAGAGTTTGAGGTTGCTGTGAACTGTGATGCCATGGCACTCTACCAAGGGTGACATAGTGAGACTCTATCTCAAAAAAAAAAAAAAGAAATTATACAGTGGAATCTCCACAGTTGACCACCTCCTTACACTGACCTAATTTTCATAGACTAGACATGGACCACATGTGTATTATCAGTACAGAAGACCAGTTCCTTATGCTGAACACCTCCATATGTTGACCAGTTTGTTAGAGCCTCTTTGGTGGTCAATTTACAGAGGTACTGCTATATAGACTTTTTCCATGCTACTGTTAGTGGATATTTTGTTTTGTTTTGTTTTGTTTTGAAACAGAGCCTCGGCTCGGCGCCTGTGGCTCAAGCGGCTAAGGCGCCAGCCACATACACCTAAGGTGGCGGG
>NW_003852441.1:11840169-11841379 GCF_000181295.1 Otolemur garnettii | reverse complement strand
ACTCCTGGGTTTAAGCAATTTTCTTGCCTCAGCCTCCCAAGTAGCTGGGACTACAGGCGCCTGCCACAATGGCTATTTTTTGGTTGTAGTTAGTTTGGCCAGCTCTGGTGTATGTGGCTGGCGCCTTAGCTGCTTGAACTGTAGGCACCAAGCCTTTGGCTATTTTTTTTATTATAATGCCACCATGAAAATTCCTGTCTAAGGGCGGTGCCTGTGGCTCAGTGAGTAGGGCATTGGCTTCATATACCAAGGATGACAGGTTTGAGCCCGGCCCTGGCCAAACTGCAACAAAAAAATAATGGGGCGTTGTGGCAGTCACCTGTAGTCCCAGCTACTCGGGAGGTTGAAGCAAGAGAATCGCTTGAGCTCAAGAGTTAGAGATTGCTGGCTTGGTGCCTGTAGTTCAGTGGCTAGGGCACTGGCCACATGCACCAGAGCTGGTGGGTTTGAACCTGGCCCAGGCCTGCTAAAACACAATGGCAACAATAACAACAACAACAACAAAAAGGAGGTTGTTGTGAGCTATGACTCCACTGCACGCTACTGGGGGGGCAACAAAGTGAGACTCTCAAAAAAAAAAGAAAGAAAGAATTGAGGGGGCAGTGCCTGTGGCTCAAGAAGTAGGGCACCAGCCCCATATACCTGGAGGTGGCATGCTCAAACCTGACCCTGGCCAAAAACTGCAAAAAAAAAAAAAGAATTAAGGGAAATAAATTTCTATTGTTTTTTGTTTGTTTGTTTGTTTTTTGAGACAGAGCCTCAAGCTATCCCCCTGGGTAGAGTACCGTGGCATCACAGCTCACAGCAACCTCCAAATCCTGGGCTCAAGCGAGTCTCCTGCCTCAGCCTCCCAAGTAGCTGGGACCACAGGCACCCACCACAGTGCCCGGCTATTTTTTGGTTGCAGCCGTCATTATTGTTTTTGATGGGCCCAGGCTGGATTCAAACCCGCCACCTTAGGTGTATGTCGCTGGCGCCTTAGCCACTTGAGCCACAGGCGCCGAGCCAATTTCTATTGTTTATAAATTGCTCAGTCTCAGTATTTATTACAGCAGCACAAACAGACAAAGACATGAAGTCATATCAAACTGCTTTCCAAAATGATTCTGTGGCTCAGCACCTGTGGCTCAAGTGGCTAAGGCGCCAGCCACGTACACCTAAGGTGGCGGGTTCAAATCCAGCCCGGGCCTGCCAAACAACAATTACGGCT
>NW_003852441.1:11837942-11839287 GCF_000181295.1 Otolemur garnettii | reverse complement strand
CTCTGCCTCCCAAGTAGCTGGGACCACAGGTGCCTGCCACAACACCCGGCTATTCTTTGGTTGCAGCCGTCATTGTTGTTTGGTGGCGGGCTGGATTTGAACCCACCACCTTGGGTGTACGTGGCTGGCACCTTAGCCACTTGAGCCACAGGCTCCAAGCCAGGTTTTCTATTTTTTAATAGAGACAGAGTCTTGCTCTTGCTTAGGCTAGTCTTGAACTCCTGAGCTCGAGTGATCCACCTGCCTCAGCCTCTCAGAGTGCTAGGATTATAGGTGTGAGCCACTGCACGCACAGAACTTTTAAGGAGAACTTGTAAGCTTCCTTTTGAGTCACATCAACTGAGGAAATTTTCACAATTATATGACACATGACTTATATAAGGTATTTAAACAGTGTTCCACAAGTACTTGAAACAACTGCATTGTATGAAAGGGTTTTATACATGTTTAAGGGAAGGATATCAGATTATATTGGCATTGGGAGAATTCTTATCTTCTAGTCTGATATAAACGGCTGTTGGGACAATAAATTCAGTATAAAGAGACTGTAAATGCATCTGGTTTGAAACATTTTGTGGGTTTAAATCTGGCCAGCATGTGCTTTTATTATACAATAACTGCCAAAATTTGAATGGGAACTCCCTCATGACAGACACTGTTCTAACCACTTAATGGTCATTTATCCAGTAATCCTCACACAGCCTGTTATTATCCCATTTTTTTAGTGAGGCGTTTAGAATTTAAATTAATTGTTTCAGATAGCATAACTAGTAACTGGCTGCTTCAGGATTTGAACTTAAGAATTCTGATTCCATCCTATGTGCCTTAACCCATCTTCCCTGTTGACTCTATTCTTAAAGGAGAAACTCTTGCAATTCTTTCTTTTTGAAGAGGGGCTTAAATTACTTTCTTTTACAGCTACTAGAAATATTTTCAACATCTCCAGTTACTTGAAAAGAAAAGCACTTTTAATTTTTTTTTTTTTTTTTTAGGTAAAATTTCAAACATACATAAAAGCAGAGGGAAAGAAGTCTAATGAATTCTCATGTTCCCAGCATGGAGCTTCATCAGGTTTCTAACATATGGCCATTCTTTTCTTTCTTTTTTCTTTAGAGACAGTCTCACTTTGTCACCCTCGGTAGAGTGCTGTAGTGTCACAGCTCACAGCAACCTCCAACTCCTGGGCTTAGGTGATTCTCCACCTAAGGTTGAACCTGCCACCCTACTCATTGAGCCACAGGCACTGCCCTTTATGTCCTTCCTTCTACCTTTCTTTTTTTCTTTTTTTTTTTTTTTTTGAGACAGAGCCTCAAGCTGTTGCCCTGGGTAGAGTGCTTTGGCATCA
>NW_003852441.1:11834354-11836742 GCF_000181295.1 Otolemur garnettii | reverse complement strand
TTGTTGTTTGGCGGGCCTGGGCTGGATTTGAACCCGCCACCTTAGATGTATGTGGCTGGCACCTTAGCCACTTGAGCCACAGGCGCCGAGCCAACAGTCTTCCTTTGTTGCCCTCGGTAAAGTGCTGTAGCATCACAGCTCACAGCAACCTCAAATTCTTGGGCTTAAGCGATTCTCTTGCTTCAGCCTCCTAGTAGCTGGAACTACAGGCACTGGCTACAACACCCAGCTATTTTTTTGTTATTGTTGTCATTGTTGTTTAGCAGGCCCTGGCCAGGTTCAAACCCACCAGCCCCGGTTATGTGGCTGGCACCATAATCACTGTGCTACAGGTGCCGAGCATTTTTTTTTTTTAGACAGAGTCTCAAGCTTTCACCCTGGGTAGAGTGCTGTGGGGTCACAGCTCACAGCAACCTCAAACTCTTGGGCTTAAGCAATTCTCTTGCCTGGGCCTCCCAAGTAGCTGGGACTATAGGCGCCTGCCACAATGCCCGGCTATTTTTCTGTTGCAGTTGTCTGTCACTGTTGCTTTAGCTGGCCTGGGCTGGATTTGTACCTGCTAGCCTTGGTGTATGTGGTTGGCGCCCTACCCACTGAGCTACAGGCACTGCCCTTTTTTTTGAGACAGAGTCTCACTGTGTCACCCTGGATAGAGTACCTTGGCATCATAGATCACAGCAATCTCAAACTTCTGGGTTCAAGGGATGCTCATATCTCAGCTTCCTGGGTAGGTAGGACTACAGGCACCTGCCGCCATGTCCAGCTTATTTTTCTATTTTTTGTAGAGACAGGGTCTTGTTCTTGCTCAGGCTGGTCTTGAAGTTCTGAGCTGGAGCAATCCCAGCTAGTGCTAGGATTAGCTACCATGCCCCACCCAATATGAATTTTATGTAGCAAATGCATTTTCTCTGTAAGGTGCATAACAGCCTGCTTACATTTAAGAACACCAGACACTTCAACACTATTCTGGGTGTTGGGGAGCATTTTGAGCAACAAAATCGTTAACAAAAAGTATAAAATGTGAAAAGTATGGGCTCGGCACCTGTAGCTCAGTGAGTAGAGCACCAGCGACATACATCAAGGCTGGCAGGTTCGAGCGTGGTCTGAGCCTGCCAAACAACGACAACTGCAACCAAAAAATGGCCAGGAATTGTGGTGGGTGCCTATAGTCCCTGCTACTCAGGAGGCTGAGTCAAGAGAATCACTTAAACCCAAGACTTTGAGGTTGCTGTTGAGTTGTGACGTCACAGCACTCTACTGAGGGTGACATAATGAAACTCTGTCTCAAATTAAAAAAAAAAAAAGAAAAGAAAGAAAAAGTACATCATCAGCCAGACATAGTGGCTCATACCTGTAAGCCCAGCAATTTAGGAGGCTAAGGGGGGAGAATTGTTTGAGCCCAAAGATTTAAGACCAGTCTGGGCAACATAACAAGATCCAGTTTCTAAAAAAATAAAATTAAATTAGCTGGGCAGTTGGCGGGCACCTATACTTCCAGCAATTTGGAAGGCTAAGGTGAGAGACTCAGGAATTTTAGGTTGCAGTGAGCTATGATGATGCCACTGCACTCCAGCTTAGGCAATGAAGTGAGACCCTGTGTCAAAAAAATATATATATATGGGGAGCCGGGTGTGGTGGCTCATGCCTGTAATCTTAAGCCTCTGGGAGGCTGAGATGGGTGGATTGTCTGAGCTTGCAGGCAACAAGACCAGCCTGAGTAAGTGTGAGACCCTGTCCCTAAAAATAGCCGAGTGTTGTGGCCGGCACCTATAGTCCCAGCTACTCAGGAGGCTGAGGCAAGAGAATCGGTTGAGCCAAGAGTTTGAGGTTGCTGTGAACTATGACGCTAAAGCACTCTACTGAGGGTGACAAAGTGAAATTCTGTCTCTAAAAAAATAAAATATATATATAATATATAAATATATGTATATATATTTGCGCTTTTTTTCTTTAACGTGGCATCTGAGCTGACACAGAGATGCAGATATTTGCAGATTTGTGAAGACCCTGACAGATAAGACCATCACCCTTGAAGTCAAACCCAGTGACACCATCGAGAATGTCTAAGCCAAAATCCAAGATAAGGAGGGCATTCCACCTGTCCAGCAGAGTCTAATATTTGCAGGGAAACAGCTTTAGGATGGCCACGGTCTTTCAGATTACAATATCTAGAAAGAGTCTACCCTGTACCTGGTGCTTTGTCTGAGAGACAGCATAATTGAACCTTCCCTCCACCAGCTTGATCAGAAATACAACTGCAACAAGATGATCTGCCACAAATATTATGCTCACCTGCACCTCTGTCAGGTCAAGTGGCACAAGAATAAGTGTGGCCAGCTCAGCGCCTGTGGCTCAAGCGGCTAAGGCGCCAGCCGCGTACACCTAAGG
>NW_003852441.1:11832189-11834118 GCF_000181295.1 Otolemur garnettii | reverse complement strand
AAGTGTGGCCACCCCAGTGATCTGTGCCCCAAGAAGGTCAAATAAGGCTCCTCCTTTCTCCACAGGGCAACCTCCTGCCCTGGGGCCTCAATAAAGTTACCCTTTTATTGACTGGATATGAAAAACATGTCACTAAATACACCGAGAAAATAGAAAACAAGAAGGCAGAGTGTTGCTTTGTTTAACCTCAGCTATGAACATATGTGTTGGTGGCTCAAATATTTTGCCAGGCAGTGCATATCTGTAAATGATCACGGGTGTTGGTTTTAGAGTTGTAAATAAATTTTAGGAAGTAAGTGATTTGCAAATTTGGAATTCACAAACCATAAGCAACTCTGTATGTCTGTCTGTCCATTTGTCTTTTCTTCTCTACTGAGAGTTTTTTTTTTTTTTACTGGGACAGTCCTAGAGTGCAGTGGCACCATTATAGCTCACTGCAGCCTCCAACTCTGGGGCTCAAGTGATCCTCCTGCCCCAGCCTCCTGAGTAGCTGGCACTATAAGTACATACCCCCATGCCTGCTAATTTTTCTATTTTTTGCTATGCTACCGAGGCTGGTTTCAAATTCCTGGCCTCAAGCAATCCTCCTGCCTCAGCCTCCCAAAGTGTTAGTGTTGCAGGAAAACTGCAAATTAAAACAGGCACTTATACCAACAATACAGAGGAAGGAACCTTTAATTACCGGTGAGAGCTCAGGTGCCTCAGGCGTAAAACGCTGAGCTCCAGGGAACAGCTTTTTTTCTCCCAAAACTTATTTTTTTTTTATTAAATCATAACTTCCTACATTGCTGCATCAATGGGGTTCAGGGAACTGCTTCAATATACAATGTGAAATGTTTACATCGAACTAAGTAACACATCCATCACAATTATACTCAATTTTTTTTTTTATTGAATGATAACTATGTACATCAATGCACTTCTGGGGTACAGTGTGGGGTTTTCACATGCAATCTGAAATACTTCCATCAAAGTGGTCAACACAGCCTTTAGGTCATTTTCTCAGTTATTGTTTTAAAATGTTCACATTCTACTCTTAGAAAGATTCACTTGTATACTCAATTCTTAATAGTTTTGAAATGTACCATTGCATCATGCAATTAGGTGAGGTCCCCCCAAATACTCTCCCTCCTCCCATGTCTCCCCTCCGCTCCCCTCTCACTCCTCTTCTCTTCTACTTTCTGGACTATAGTTATGCTTTGCCATTCATATGAGTGTCTAGGTGATTACATATTGATTTCATAGTAGTATTGAGTACATTGGATACTTTTTTTCCATTCTTGAGATACTTTACTAAGAAGAATATGTTCCAGCTCCATCCAGAGCTTCACAACATAAAAGATGTGAAGTCTCCATCTTTTTATGGTTGCATAGTATTCCATGGTGTACATATACCACAATTTATTAATCCATTCATGGGTCAGTGGGCACTTGGGCTGTTTCCATGTCTTGGCTATTATGAATTGGGCTGCAATAAAAATTCTGATGCAAATGTCTTTGTTGTAAAATAATTTTTGATCATCTGGGTATATACCTAGTAGAGGAATTGCAGGATCAAATGATAGTTCTACTTTTAGTTCCTTGAGTGTTCTCCAAACTTCTTCCCAAAAAGGTCGCATTAGCTTGCACTCCCACCAGCAGTGGAGAAGTGTTCCCTTCCATGCCAACATCTGTAGTTTTGGGATTTTGTGATGTGGGCTAATCTTACTGGAGATAGATGTCAAAGTGTTCCTTTTTGGAGAGACAGAATCTCACTTTATTGCCCTTGGTAGAGTGCCATGGTGTCACACAGCTCACAACAACTTCCAACTCCTGGGTTTAGGCGATTCTCTTGCCTCAGACTCCCAAGTAGCTGGGACTACATGTGCCCACCACAACACCCGGCTATTTTTTTGTTTGCTATTCAGCGGGGCTGGGTTTGAACATGCC
>NW_003852441.1:11829238-11830435 GCF_000181295.1 Otolemur garnettii | reverse complement strand
ATTGTAAAAGGAATAGAGTTCTTGACTATATTTTCAGCTTGACTATTGTTGGCACATACAAAAGCTACTGACTTATAAATATTGATTTTGTGTCTTGAGACGCTGCTGTTTCTTAATCACCTCTAAGAATTTTGAAGTTAAGTCCCTGGGATGTTCCAGGTATAGGATCATATCATCAGTGAAGAGTGAGAGTTTGATCTCCTCTAACCCTATTTGGATACCCTTGATCACCTTGGCCTGATTGCAATGGCTAACACTTCCATTACTATGTTAAATAGCAGTGGAGACAGTGGGCATCCTTGACTCCTTCCTGATCTGAGTGGAAATGTTTTCAATTTTATACCATTCATTATGATATTGGCTGTGGGTTTGCTGTAGATGGCCTCTATCAGTTTAAGAAATGTCCCTTCTGTGCCTATTTTCTTAAGTGTTCTGATCATGAAAGGATGCTGGATATTATCAAAGGCTCTTTTTGTGTCAATTGAGAGAATCATATGGTCTTTGTTTTTATTTTATTGATGTGATGTATTATATTTATTGATTGTGTATGATGAACTCCAAACTCTTTATACCTTTCTTTTTTTGTCTTCAGTTCAACATCAGCTACTTAATGGCTACAAATGTTAGAAACCAGGGTATTGGTCGGGCACAGTGGCTCATGCTTGTAATCCTAGCACTCTGGGAGGCCGAAGCAGGCGGATTGCTTGAGCTCACAAGTTGGAGACCAGCTTGAGCAAGTGAGACCTCATCTCTACTAAAAACAGAATAACAGAGGAAAGAGGATCTCTTGAGCCCAAGAGTTGGAGGTTGCTGTGAGCTATATAACTCCATGGCACTCTACCAGGGCAACAGCTTGAGATTCTGTCTCAAAATAAAAAAGAAGAAGAAGAAGAAACCAGGGTACTGATATTAGTTACAAAGTCTTCTTTTTTCCTTTGGCTTTTCAAGGTCATTTTAGTGCATGGTAAAGTTTGTTCTTATCTTTAGAGGAGGAGTTCTTCTGAAGCTGCTTGCTGCTTTCTCAGGATCACTAAGAAATATAAGATTTTTTCTCCTTCCTCATTAGGATTACTGGTTTGAGCCATAGCACCCAGCCAGGGTTTCCATTCTTCGGCTGTTTTCCAGGACTTCCCACTCACTTCCTGGTGGCTGTGGCTATCTTGAGCTCTGTCCTTTAGTTTTTGGTGTTTTTTTTTT
>NW_003852441.1:11826546-11828690 GCF_000181295.1 Otolemur garnettii | reverse complement strand
TTTTTTCTGTTGCAGTTGTCATTGTTGTTTGGCAGGCCTGGGCTGGATTCGAACCCACCAGCTCTGGTGTATGTGGCTGGCACCCTAGCCACTGAGCTACAGGCACCAAGCCAAACAGTGGGTTTTCTATCAGATTATTTTAGCCACCATGCTCCATGCTACAGTTGCGGCCTTCCTCCAAAAATCAGCCTGGTTTTGTTTACTTCAGAGCCTTCAGGTAGATTTTTGGTTATTTTGTTTCTACCCCTGTTTTCTGTTGGAGGATCAGGCTGTTTGGACCTTACTTTATCATACCAGGGGTGGAGCTCCCAGGCATGCTTTCCCTGATTAAAGCATTTTAAAGCAATAAAATTTTAAAAATAGACTTTATTTCTTAGAACAGATTTTTTTATTTTTTGAGACAGAGTCTTACTTTGTTGCCCTCAGTAGAGTGCCATGCCTTCATATCTCATAACAACCTCAAGCTCTTGGGCTCAAGTGATCCTCTTGCCTGAGCATTCAAGTAGCTGGGACTACAGTTGCCCACCACAATGCCTAGCTGCTTTTAGAAATGCAGTCTCATTCTTGCTCAGGCCAGTCTAAAACTCCAGAGCTTAAGTGATTGGCTGCCTCCCAGAGTGCTAGGATTACAGGGTGAGCCACCACCCCTGGTCTATTTAGAACAATTTTAGATTCACAGCAAAACTGAGCAGAAAGAACCAAGAGTTCTTTTACACACCCTCTCTATCTTCCACATTCATGGGTTCTGCCACTATCAAGATCAAGATCCTGCCCCAGAATGGTAGATTTGTTACAACTGTTGAACTGAGATTGACACATTAGAGTTTTAGTTTTTGTTTTTGTTTTTGAGACAGAGTCTCACTCTGATGCCCAGGCTGGAATGTCATGGCATCACCCTAGCTCACAGCAACCTCAAACTCCTGGGCTCAAGCAATCCTCTTGCCTCAGCCACTCGAGTAGCTGGGACTACAGGCACGTGCCACTATGCCTGACTACTTTTTCTACTTTTAGTAGAGATAGGGGTGTTGCTCATGATCAGGCTGGTCTCCAAGTCCTGAGCTCAAATGATCCTCCCACCTTGGCTTCCCAAAGTGCTAGGATTACAGGTGTGAGCCACCTCGCCCAGGCAGAGGTTTTTTTTTTTTTTTTTTTTTAACTCACTCTGTTGCCCCAGGCTAAAGTGCAATGGTGTCAATAGCTCCCTTGATACACATTCTATGGGTTTGGACAAATGGATAGCATGTATATAATGATATGTATCCACTATTACAGTATCATACAGAATAGTTTCACTGACCTTAACATCCTCTGGGCTCCACCTATTCATCCTTCTCTCTCTTCAACACTTAACCACTGATCTTTTTATTGTTTCTTACCATTTTTCCTTTTTCAAAATGTCCTCTACTAAAGTTGAGATGATATAGTACCTAGCCTTTACAGACTGTCTTCTTTCACTTAGTATATTTTGGAGGGGGTTTTTTGGTGGCTGGGTTTGAACCCGCCACCTCTGGTATATGGGGCTGGTGCCCTACTCCTTGAGCCACAGGCACTGCCCTATTTAGTATATATTTAAATTTCCTCCCTGTGGGGAAAAAAAAAAAGGCCAAGCTTGATGGCTCATGCCTGTAATCGTAGCACTCTGGGAGGCTGAGGCAGGTGGATCCCCCTGAGCTCAGGAATTGGAAACCAGCCTGAGCAAGAGCAGGACCCCATCTCTAAAAATAGCCATTGTGGCAGGTTCCTGTAGTCCCAGCTACTGAGGAGGCTGAGACAAGAGAATCACTTGAGCTCAAGAGTGTAAGGTTGCTGTGAGCTGTGATGCCATAGCACTCTACTGGGGGCAACAAAGTGAGATTCTTTATCAAAAAAAAAAAAGGTAAATTAATAAATATATAGGGTGGCACCTGTGGCTCAGTGGGTAGGGCGCTGGCCCCATATACTAAGGGTGGCAGGTTCAAACTTGGCCCTGGCCAAATTATAACAAAAAATAGCCAGGCATTGTGGTGGATGCCTGGCTCCCAGCTACTCAGGAGGTTGAGGCAAAAGAATAGCTTGAGCCCAAGAGTTTGAGGTTGCTGTAAGCTGTGATGTCACAGCACTCTACCCAGTGCAACAGTCTGTCTTAAAAACAAACAAACAAGGGC
>NW_003852441.1:11823607-11825091 GCF_000181295.1 Otolemur garnettii | reverse complement strand
AGGTGTATGTGGCTGGTGCCTTAGCCGCTTGAGCCACAGGCGCCGAGCCTCCTTTTTTTTTTTTGAGACAGAGTTTCACTATGTCGCCCTCAACAGAGTGCTGTGACACCACAGCAATCTTAAACTCTTGGGCTTAAGCAATTCTCTGGCCTCAGCCTCCCAAGTAGCTGGAATTATAAGTGCCTGCCACAACACCCAGCTATTTTATTTATTTATTTATTTATTTATTATTTATTTATTTATTTTTTTAAGACAGAGTCTCACTATGTCGTCCTTGGTAGAGTGCTGTGACATCACAGCTCACAGCAACCTCCAATTCCTGGGCTCAAGTGATTCTTCTGCCTTCGCCTCCTAAGTAGCTGGGATTACAGGCGCCTGACATAACGCCTGGGTGTTTTTTGGTTGCAGCCGTCATTGTTGTTTGGCGGGCCTGGGCTGGATTCGAACCTGCCAGCTCAGGTGTATATGGCTGGCACCTTAGCTGCTTGAGCCACAGGTGCCAAGCCCCAACACTCTATTTCTAATAAAGCCAGTTCCTTTGGAGACAGTGTCAGCTCTCTGTGTTCCTATGAACTGCCCCTCTCCCTGGGCAAAAGCTTTGAGGCACTACTCTGGCTGCTGGGTGGGGGTGTTAGCCCCCACCTCAGCTTGCTTTGCTTAGAGCCTCTTCCCTCTTGAGTGAGCTGGAATGAGGCCATTCAGGGCTCTGGTGTTCTTGGCCTGGCACAGCTGGGTTGAATCCTCTGCCCACTGTCCTCCCTGACTGGGAGCTAAGGAGAGAGGAAGTCCAGGTCTTATCCACACCTGTTCAGAGTCAAACAGAGTTTGCTGTGGTGTCACAGCTCACAACAACCTCCAGCTCTTGGTTCTCTTGCCTCAGCCTCCCAAGTAGCTGGGACAACAGGCGCCCGCCACAACGCCCAGCTATTTTTTTGTTGCAGTTTGGCCGGGACTGGGTTTGAACCCACCACCCTTGGTATATGGGGCCGGTGACTACTTACTGAGCCACAGGTACCACCTGGTAAAGACTATTTTTAAAAATTATTTCAAAGTAATTGTCCTAAGGGGATTCTGTAAATGAAGAAACATTTATCCCAGAAACTCCAATCAAGCCTGGTATGAATAATGAGTCTGTGGTACTTGAATCATAACTTGCTTCCTATCCACATCCCTGTACATTATTGTGTTAAGACATTTATACTCTATACTGATAAATCCGACATGTACCCTTGCATTATGCACCATAGGTGAGATCCCACCATTCACCCTCCCTCGATTTGACCTCCCCCCTCCCGTCCCCTCTCCTCACCTCCTTCATCTTGGGCCATAGTTGTGATCTATTCTTCATATGAAAGTGTGAGTGATTGTAAATTGGTTTCATAATAGTACTGAGTACATTGGATATTTTTTCTTCCATTCTTTTTTATTTTTATTTTTTGAGACAGCCTCAAGCTGTCCCCCTGGGTAGAGTGCCGTGGCATTAC
>NW_003852441.1:11822165-11823405 GCF_000181295.1 Otolemur garnettii | reverse complement strand
CCAGGCTGGATTCGAACCCACCACCTTAGGTGTACGTGGCTGGCGCCTTAGCCGGTTGAGCTATAGGTGCTGAGCCTCTTTTTTTATTTTTGAGACAGAGCCTCAAGCTGTCACCCTCAGTAGAGTGCCATAGCATCACAGCTCACAGCAACCTCAACTCCTGACTCAAGTGATTCTTCTGCCTCCGCCTCCCATGTAGCTGGGACTACAGGTGCCTGCCACAATGCTAGGCTATTTTTTGGTTGCAGCCATCATTGTTGTTTGGTGGGCCCGGGCTGGATTTGAACATGCCAACTCAGGTGTATGTGACTGGTGCCTTAGCTGCTTGAGCCACAGGCGCAGAGCCAGTCTCCATCTTTTTTGAGGCTACATAATATTCCATGGTATACATATACCAAAACTTATTAATCCATTCATGGGTTGATGGGCAGTTGGGCTTCTTCCATGACTTGGCTATTATGAATTGAACTGCAATGAACAATCTGGTGTAAATATCTTTGTTATAAAGTGATTTTTGGTCTTTTGGATATACACCTAATAGAGGAATTGCAGGATCAAATGGCAGGTCTACTTTTAGATCCCTGACTATTCTCCATACTTCTTTCTAAAAGGGACGTATTAGCTTGCACTCCCACCAGCAGTGCAGAAATGTTCCCTTTTCTCCACATCCACGCCAACATCTGTACTTTTGGGATTCTTTCTTTTTTTTTCTTTTAAGACAAAGTCTCACTCTGTTGCCCTGGGTAGAGTGCTCTGGCATCATAGCTCACAGCAAACTCAGCTCCTGTGTTCAACGGATCCTTCTGTCTCAGCCCCCAGAAAAGCTGGGAAGACAGGCACCTGCCACAATGCCTGGTGATTTTTTCTATTTTTAGTACAGACAGGGTCTCCTTGCCCAGGCTGGTTTTGAACTCCTGAGCTCAAGCGATCCAACCTCTCAGAGTTCTAGGTAGTATTACAGAGGTGAACAACCACGCTCAGCCTGATTTGTTTCTTTTTAACTTTTTTTTACATTTATTTTTATTTATTTTTTTAATAATTAATTATTTTTGTTAAATCATAACTTTTTACATTGATGTATTTATGGGGTTCAGGGTACTGCTTCAATATACAATATGAAATGTTTACATTGAACCAATTAACACATCCATCACAATTATACTCATTTCTTTTTCTTTTTTTTTTTGAGATGGAGCCTCAAGCTATCCCCCTGGGTAGAATGCCATGGCTTCACAGCTCA
>NW_003852441.1:11818650-11819887 GCF_000181295.1 Otolemur garnettii | reverse complement strand
AGGCGCCGAGCCGGTAAGCAGTCTTAATGACTGTTTTCTTGTGATTGGAGGCCCCCTGCTATTATGATGAAGTGTTCTTTTACTCACATCATTATGATGGAGTTTTTCTTTTCACTCACATCAACCTTTGAGTCATGTCCCATGCACCGATGGGCTATCTCAACCCTTATCTGGCAGGCTGACTTGACTGCACAGTCAGGGTACCATGTAGTAGGCTGCTAAGACTTGCCTGCAGGCCCCCGCCAGGCTTTCCCAGGTTGCTAGGCCTCGACAAAAATGTACAATATTCACGAGTCTTTTCGCTCAATTTCTGGAATTAAAAGAGCACATTTCATTTAGTTTTATGTGGGAATTCATCCCACACCTGTCTCTACTAAAAATAGAAAAACTGAGGCAAGAGGATTGCCTGAACCACAAGAGTTGGAGGTTGGTGTGAGCTATGACACCACACACTCTACCCAGGGCAACAGCTTGAGACTCTGTCTCAAAATAAATAAATAAATAATGTGCTATAATATCACTAGGTGATAGGAATTTTTTAGCTGTATTGTCATCTTAGGAGACCACCACTGTCTTTGTGCTCCTTTTTTTTTGAGACAGAGTCTTGCTTCATTGCTCTCCGTAGAGTGCCTTGGTATCATTGCTCACAACAAACTCAAACTCTTGGGCTGCGATTCTCTTGCCTCAGCCTCCAAGTAGCTGAAACTACAGCACCCGCAATAATGCCCAGCTATTTTTGGAGACTGGGGTCTCACTCTTGCTCAGGCTGGTCTTGAACTCCTGAGCTCAGGCAATTCACCTGCTTCAGCCTCCCTGATTAGGATTACAGGCGTGAATAACCTGCCAGGACTTGTGGTACATTGTTGACTGGGACATCATTATGCAGCACAAGACTGTATAATCCCCCCAGTTGTGTAGCTTACTTGCTTATTTATTTGCTTCTCCCTTCTCTCTCTGAATTCTATTATTATTATTTTGTTTGTTTTGAGACCGAGTCTCACTTTGTTACCCTCAATAGAGTGCTGTGGTGTCATAGCTCACAGCAACCTCAAACTCTTGGGCTTAAGTGATTCTCTTGCCTCAGCCTCCCAGGTCACTGGGACTATAGGCGCCCACTGAATTCTATTATTTTTGAGAATATTCTCCTATAGCCTTTGAAACTGAGGGTGATCTTAGTTGAACATTTATTGTATTCCTGTAACACGTTCTCTTCCTCAGAATTTTTTTTTTTTTTTTT
>NW_003852441.1:11815791-11818466 GCF_000181295.1 Otolemur garnettii | reverse complement strand
GTTTGGCGGGTCCGGGCTGGGGATTCGAACCCGCCACCTTAGGTGTACGTGGCTGGCGCCTTAGCCGGTTGAGCTATAGGCGCCAAGCCTCTTCCTCAGAATTTTATAGACATTGCTTCTTGAATTTTTCAGTGATGAAATACTGCTTTGGAGGCTTGGTGCCTATGGCTCAAGCAGCTAAGGCGCCAGCCACATACACCCTAGCTGGCGGGTTTGAATCCAGCCCGGGTCTGCCAAACAACAATGACGGCTGCAACCAAAAAAATAGCTGGGCATTGTGGTGGGCACCTGTAGTCCTAGCTACTTGGGCAGTGGAGGCAAGAGAGGCTTGAGCCCAGGAGTTGGAGGTTGCTGTGAGCTGTGATGTGACAGCACTCTACCCAGGGCGACAGCTTGAGGCTCTGTCTCAAAAAAATAATAATAATGAAAGAAATACTGCTTTGGAGAAATCTGAGGCTTGTTTTTACCTTTACTTCTCTTACTTAGATTACTTGAGGAATAAGGGATTATTTCTTTGTCTTTGTTTTTTCTTTGAGAATCTTGTTCTATTGCCCAAGCTAGAGTGCAGTGGTATCTACATAGCTCACTACAACTTCAAACTTGTGGGCTCAAACGATCCTTCTGCCTTAGCTTTCCCTGTAGCTGGGACTACAGGTACATGCTACCAAATCTGGCTATTTTTTCTGTAAAGACAGGGTCTTGATATTTTGCCCAAGGCAGGTCTCAATTTCATGGCCTCAAGCAATCCTCCTGCCTCAGCCTCCCAAATTGCTAGGATTATAGGCATAAGTCACTGATCCTGGCCTATTTCTCTGTCTTTTTTTTTTTTTTTTGAGACAGAGCCTCAAGCTGTCGCCCTGGGTGAGTGCAATGGCATCACAGCTCACAGAAACCTCCAACTCCTGGGCTCAAGCGAGTCTCCTGCCTCCACCTCTCAAGTAGCTGGGACTACACTCACCCACCACAATGCCCAGATATTTTTTGGTTGTAGCCATAATTGTTTGGCGGGCCCAGGCTGGATTGGAACCCACCAGCTCAGGGGTATGTGGCTGGTGCCTTAGCCGCTTGAGCCACAGGCGCTGAGCCTATTTCTCTGTCTTGAAGTCCATAACATAACCAGAGTATACTGTATTATCTCTGGTTGCATACCAAATCACTCCCAATCTGTAGGCTTAACAACATTTATTTTATCAGTTTCTATAGATCAGGAATCTAAAGGTTATTTTTTTTAATTGAGGTACAATTTGCAAAACATAAAATGAACTGTTTTAAAGTGCACAATTTCAGAGGTATTTAGTACATCCTCAATATTGTGTGAATACCACCTCCATCTAGTTCTAAAATGTTTTCTTTCTTTTTCTTTTCTTTAGACAGAGTCTCACTTGGTCACCCTTGGTAGAGTGCCATGGCGTCTTAGCTCACAGCAACCTCAGACTCTTGGGTTCAAGTGATCCTCTTTCCTCAGCCTCCCTCCTGCATAAAGAATGGTGCAGCTGTATAAGGCAATTACCATGAATGGAGCTGGCAGGACTGAAAGTTGCTCTGAGTGAGTCAGTGAGTGGTGAGTGAATGTGAAGCCCTGAGGCATTACTGCACACTACTGTAGACTTAAAAACACTGTGCACTTAGGCTGCATTAAATTTATAAAAAAATAAAGTAATTGGGGCAGAGGTGGTGGCTCACCCCTGTGGATAGCTTGGATAGCTTGAGCTCACAAATTCAAGACCAGCCTGAGCAAAAGTGAGACCCCTGTCTCTACTAAAAATAGAAAAACTGAGGCAAGAGAACATTCTCTGAATTCTATTATTATTATTATCATTATTATTATTCAGTTTGTTTTGAGACAGAGTCTCACTTTGTCACCCTCAGTAGGGTGCTGTGGTGTCATAGCTCACAGCAACCTCAAAACCCTCAGTAGGGCAGCTGCCACATACACCAAGGCTGGTGGGTTCAAGCCTGGCCTGGGCCTGCTGAACAACAATGACAACTACAACCAAAAAAATAGCTGGGCATTGTGGTAGGCACCTGAAAGTAGCTGGGACTACAGGCACCTGCCACAATGCCCAGCTATTTTTTTAGCTCAGGCTGGTCTTGAACCTGTGAGCTTAGGCAATCCACATGCCTCAGCCTTCCAAATGCTGGGATTACAGGCATGAACTCCCTCACCTAGCCTATTAAAAAGTTTTCTTTCTTTCTTTCTTTTTTTATTTTTGTAGAGACAGAGTCTCACTTTATTGCCTTTGGTAGAGTGCCATGACATCACACAGCTCACAGCAACCTCAAAGTTCTGGGTTTAGACAATTCTCTTGCCTCAGCCTCCAGAGTAGCTGGGACTACAGGTGCCTGCCACAACGTCCAGCTGTTTTTTTGTTGCAGTTTGGCTGGGGCCCGGTTTGAACCCACCACCCTCATTATATGGGGCGGGTGCCGTGCCCTACCCACTGAGTCACAGGCGCTGCCCTTCTTTCTTTTCTTTCTTTCTTTCTTTTTTTTTTTTGAGACAGAGCCTCAAGCTGTCCGCCCTGGGTAGAGTGCTATGGCATCACAGCTCATAGCAACCTCCAACTCCTGGGCACAAGTGAGTCTCCTGCCTCAGCCTCCCAAGTAGCTGGGACCCCAAGTGCCTGCCACAATGCCTGGCTATTTTTTGGTTGCAGCCGTCATTGTTGTTTGGT
>NW_003852441.1:11813847-11815093 GCF_000181295.1 Otolemur garnettii | reverse complement strand
CTTTCTTAGGTGGGACATCTGGTAGGAGAATGTAGGGTGTTGATTCTTTTAGGCTGGTCCACCCTATTTCGGTGGGGTTTGACCCTATCACATCAGTGTCAAGTACATTCGCATTTTTGTGCAACCAATCTCTAGAGCTTGTTTTTATCTTATAAAACTGAAAGTCTGTCCATTAAACAATTCCCCATTCCAGCTGGGCTGTGGCTCATGCCTGGAATCCCAGCACTTGGGAGGCTAGGTGGTTGGATTGCCCCAGCTCATGGGTTCGAGACCAGCCAAAGCAAGAGTGAGACCTTGTCTCTAAAAAGAAACTAGCTGGGCATTGTGGTGGGCACTTGTAGTCCCAGATACTTGGGAGGCTGAGGCAAGAGAATAGCTTGAGCCCAGGAGTTGGAGGTTGCTGTGAGCTGTGATGCCACAGTACTCTACCCAGGGGGACAGCTTGAGGTTCCTGTCTCAAAAAAAAATAAAATAAAATAAAATAAAAATAAAATAAAATTGTGGTAAAATACACATAAAATTTACTATCTTGAAGTACCACAAGAATAGACAAACACCACATGTACTCACTATTAAATTGGAACTAATGAATCAACACTTATGTGCACATATAGATATACCACTCATTGGAAACCAAGCAGGTAAGAATGGAAGAAGAGGATAGGCAAATTCACACCTAACAGGTGTAATGCATATTACTTATGTGATGAGAACACTTATAACTTTGACTCAACTTGTACAAAAGCAATATAGGTCACCCACATGTTTGTACCCCCATACAATAAAAAAGTATCTTGACAATTTTTAAGTGTACAGTTCATCATGAAAGGTTATGGAGCCAAAGATGAAAGATTGTTCCGAGGTTCAAGAGGAAAGGAAAACAGAGGCCTGTTTTGTGCAATTAAAATGGCTTTATCCCACCTGGGTGCAGGTGGAGTGAGATTTCCAACAGGGAAGAAATCCACACGTGGTAATGGCGAACAGGGAGGGGGTGTTAAAGGTTAAGAAGGTGGGAATCGGGATATTGCCTTTCCCGATCTGTTGAACATCTGTCATAAGGGTGGGGTTGGCCCATCTACCTTTCCCAGGTGGGACATTTGAGGGGGTAGAATAGGGGGTTGACCCATTCACCTTTCCTTTTCTTTTTTTGAGACAGAGCCTCAAGCTGTCCCCCTGGGTAGAGTGCCATGGCATCACATCTCACAGCAACCTCCAACTCCTGGGCTCAAGCGAGTCTCCTGCCTCC
>NW_003852441.1:11811587-11813097 GCF_000181295.1 Otolemur garnettii | reverse complement strand
TTTTTTTTTTTTTTGGAGACAGAGCCTCAAGCTGTCCCTTTGGGTAGAGTGCTATGGCATCATAGCTCACAGCAACCTCCAACTCCTGGGGCTCAAGTGAGTCTCCTGCCTCCGCCTCCCAAGTAGCGTAGCTGGGACCACAGGCACCCACCACAACGCCCTGCTATTTTTTTGGTTGCAGCCATCATTGTTGTTTTGGCGGGCCTGGGTTGGATTCGAACCCGCCACCTTAAGTGTATGTGGCTGGTGCCTTAGCCACTTGAGCCACAGGTGCAGAGCCACCATTCTGTTTTCTGTCTCTGTGCACTTGACTTCATAAGAAAGGAATCATGCCATATTTGCCTTGTGACTGGCTTGTTTGACTTAGCATCGTATCTGAAAGGTTCATCGTGTTGTAGCATGCGTCAGAATAGCCTTCCTTTTTAGGATATTCCATTGTACGTAAATGCAACATTTTGCTTATATGTTTATCCATCCATAGACATTTGAGTTGCTTCCACTTTTTGGCTATTGTGAACAATGCTGTTATAAACACTCATGTACGAATATCCTTTAAAGATCCTTTTTCAATTGTTTGGGTGTATACTGGTATATACCCAGAAGTGAAACTGTTTGGTTGTAGGGCAATTCAATTTTTAATTTTTTGAGGAACTTCCATATTGCTTTATATTGCAGTTACACAATTTTACATTCCCACTATTAGTACACAAGGGCTACAATTTCTCCACATCCTCACCAAAATTTGTTACTTTCTATTTGTTTTTAACAGTAGATATCCTAATAGAATGGATAGTGGACATCTTAGTGAGATATCTAATGGTATCTCATTGTGGTTTTGATTTGGTTTTCCCTTCTGATTAGTGATGTTCAGCATCTTTTCAAGACTGTTGATGTATCTTCTCTGGAGAAATGTGTAGTTATTTGAGTTATTTGAGTAGTTTGTCCAATCAAGTTTGTGTGTGTGTATATGTGTGAATTATAGGAGTTCTTTTTTCTTTTTTTGTGACAAAGTCTCAATATGTTGCCCTTGGTAGAGAGCTGTGGCGTCACAGCTCACAGCAACCTAAAACTCTTGGCCTCAGCCTCCCAAGTAACTGTGACTATAGGTACCCACCACAACGCCTGGCTATTTTTGTTGTTGTTGTTGCAGTTGACATTGTTTTTTGTTTGTTTGTTTGCTTTTGCTGGGTCTGGGTTTGAACCTACCACCTTCAGTATATGGGGCCGGCACCCTACTCCTTGAGCCACAGGTGCTGCCCAGCAGTTGTCATTGTTGTTTAGCAGACCTGAGCTGGGCTTGAACCTACTATCTTTGATGTATGTGGCCAGCGCCCCACTCACTGAGCTATGGGCACCAAGCCAGGAGTTCTTTACATAAGCTCTTATCAAATATAATTTGTAGGGGCAGCGCTTGTGGCTCAGTGAGTAGGGCACTGTTCCCATATACCAAGGGTGGTGGGTTCGAACCCAGCCCAGGCCAAACTGCTACAAAAAATAGCTGGGCATTGTG
>NW_003852441.1:11809860-11811172 GCF_000181295.1 Otolemur garnettii | reverse complement strand
ATATATATATATAAAATTTATAAATATTCTCTCCCATTCCATGGATTGCCTTTCCTCTCTGTTGATTTTGTCCTTTGATGCACAGAAGTTTTTAATTTGGGAGTAGTCCAATTTACTTATTTTTAGTTTTGCTGTCTGTACTTTTGGTGTCACATCAAAAAAAATCCTTGTCAAGCACAATGTCATAAAGCTTTTCCCCCTTTGTTTTCTTCTTAGAGTTATTTTTTTAATTGAGACAGAGTCTCACTTTGTCACCCTTGTTAGAGTGTTATGACATCATAACTCAAGCAACCTCAAACTCTTGGGATCAAGTGATTCTCTTGCCTCAGCCTCCTGAGTAGCTGAGACTACAGGCACCTGCCACAATGCCCGGCTATTTTTTTGTTTAGTAGGCCTAGGCTGGGTTCAAACTGATCAGCCCTGGAACATGTGACGGGCGTCCTAACCACCGAGATCCGGGCGCCCAGCCTTCTTAGAGTTTTATATGCAGCCAGCAATACTTGAGTAGTCCCTCTCCTTTGTGGTATGCATCACTGTTCTCCAGGAGGCCTTCATTCAGCTGCATTCTCATTGCCCTCTGATATCCTCTGATGTCCCACACAGCACAACTTCCCCTTATGGCTCTTTCCAGAGGGTAGTGAGGCTATTACGTGGTTGGCATCCGTCATCTAGAAGACAGGAGCCTGTTTTGTTCTCAGTGTAGCTCCAGTTCCCAGCACACCACTTGGTGCCGCCACCTTTCTGCTGAATGAATGAATGACACAGTGTCAAATGAGTAAGACAGATTGTGAGTACAGGTAAATTTAAAGTCTGGATGGTCCAAAAGAGGCTGAGCTAAGCCTTAAAGGCCAGATAGGGTTTGGAGAAGAAAGAAGTATGAGAAGGGTTTCCAGCTGGAGAGAATGACATATACTGTGCTGAGAGGTGGGAATGGGCAAGTGTGATATGATAAGAAATATATGTGGTACAGGCGGCACCTGTGGCTCAAAGGAGTGGGGCGCCAGCCCCATATACCAGAGGTGGCGGTTTCAAACCTGGCCCCGGCCAAAAACTGCAAAAAAAAAAAAAAAAGAAAAGAAAAGAAACATATGTGGTCTTCGTTCTAGTCTTGGAACAGTTTCTTAAACCTTTGATATTTCCTGAGTGACGGAAGTGTCTTTTGTTATTCATAAAGAGTCCTTTTTTTTTGAGGCAGAGTCTCACTTTGTTGCCCTTGGTAGAGTGCTGAGGCGTTACAGCTCACAGCAACTCCCAGCTCTTGGGCTTAGGCGATTCTCTTGCCTCAGCCTCCCAAGTAGCTGGGACTACAGGC
>NW_003852441.1:11806394-11809404 GCF_000181295.1 Otolemur garnettii | reverse complement strand
TTAGGGCACTGGCCACATGCACCGGGGCACCCAGCCTGAGCCTGCTAAACAGCAATGACCACTACAACAACAAAAAAATAGCCAGGCATTGTGGCAGGTGCCTGTAGTCCCAGCAACTTAGGAGGCTGAGGGAAGAGAATTGCTTAAGCCCAAGAGTTCGAGGTTACTGTGAGCTGTAACACCACAGCACTCTACTGAGGGTGACATAGTAAAACTCTGCCCCCCGCCCAAAAAAATGAGGTAATTTAGGTTGGGGCCCCTAGACTACCTCAATTAAAGTGGTAGCCTGGTCACTAGAAAGATCTAGTGATTTATGCTGGGCGTGGTGGCTCGCGCCTATAATCCTAGCACTCTGAGAGGTCAAGGCCAGTGAATTGCTCAGACCAGCCTGAGCAAGAGGGAGCTCCTGTCTCTAAAAAAATAGCTGGGCATTGTGGTGGGTATCTGGAGTCCCAGCTACTTGGGAGGCTGAGGCAAGAGGATCATTTGAGCCCAAGAGTTTGAGGTTGCTGTGAGCTATGATGCCACGTACTCTACTGAGGGGAACAGAGTAAACCACTGTCTCCGAAAAAAAAAAAAAAAGATTTAGTGATTAGAGAATGGAAGACTTTAGCCCCATCCACTGACCTCTGGAAAGGAAACGGGGCTGTGGCTGGGTGGATGGAGATTCAGCTCTATAACAACTCCTGCATGAGATTTGATGAGATTCTGGTTGGTAAACACACAGAGGTGGGGAAGGTAGGGCTCACCAGGAAGGGCACAGAAGCTCCTAGGCCCCTTCCCCTATACCTTGCCCTATGCATCTTTTCCATTTGGCAGTTGCTGAGTTGTATCCTTTACAATACACTGTCAACATTGATCAAATGCCTTCTTGAGTTCTGTGAGTTGTTGCAAATAATGGAACAGTAAGAGGCCATCATGGGAAGATCCAGTTTACAGAGAGTCAGAAGTAGGAGTGGCCCAGGACTTGCAGTTGGCATCTGAACTCAGGGGGGGTCTTGTGGGACTGAGTCCTTTAAGCTTGGGGGCCTGTGCTAACTCAGCGTAGTCAGTGTTAGAATTGGCTCAGCACCTGTGGCTCAGCAGCTAGGGTGCCGCCACATACACTGGTGGGTTCAAATTCAGCCCTGGCCTGCCAAACAACAATAATGACTACAACCAAAAAATATCTGGGAATTGTGGTGGGTTCCTGTAGTCCCAACTACTTGGGAGGCTGAGGCAAGAGAATCACTTAAGCCCAAGAGGTTGAGGTTGCTGTGAGCTGTGATGCAACAGCACTCTACTGAGGGCGACATAGATTCTGTCTCAAAAAAAAAAAAGAATTGAATTGAATTGGTGTGTTATGGGGCAAGATAAGGACCACTGACTCAAATTAGAATTTCAAAAAGGAGTCTTTTATTAACCACGGGACTGTCTCAGCAAAGTCTAAAATGGACTAAGTGAGAGAGCATTGAGGGGTCTGAAGCTGGGGTTTTTCTAGTCTGAAAGTTGGCAAACGGCCAAACAGGTGGGCTAAAAGCTAGCAATTAGAAGCAAAAAGAAAGTTGGCAAAAGAAGCAAAAATCGAGCACGAGGTCACGATGACCCTTTTACAGACGCGAACCTTGCAATTTAACAGTTTAGCCAATAGGTAACATATAAGGCAGTTAGATAATAATAAGGTAACATAACACAGATCTAGGAGCTAATGGATAAGTAAAACAATTTTTCATAGCACTTAGCTCATTAACTTTCATCATGACAGCACTTGGCCCACCATTCGTTCTTATCTTGTCCTGTTCCGGCCCGATCCGGACCAATCTAAGAGTAATGGTGCCTGTCATCATTTCAGAGTTATGGTATTCTCATCTTTTTGTCCTTTTATCTTTTATCCTACACAGCCCCCTGGTGCACGTCAGTGGCTGGTGGTATCTATCTTATGGGGGTGATGAGGCAGCTGGCACTCGTGAGGCTGCTGAAACCCATCTCAGTTGAACACCTAGTTGTCTAGAGAATCAGAGAATTGGTTGTTAACACCAAGAAACACCTCAGAGGGAGGCTGTTTGAACATTGGCCAACCAGTCTGCAGGAGGGGTTGGGGTGGGGGGCTAGGGGGCCTGTCTTCACTGGGCATGTGATCTGCCTACCAAGACAGGGGAGACCAGCAAGGAGTTTGAACCACTCTGTGACATGATAAGATATTGTTTCTGGAAGATTCTTTTGGCAGCAGGGTGCAAGGTAGATGTGAAGGGGAAGATGCTGCAGATACAAAGGTCAACTTGGAAACCTCTGCTTGTTGGAAACCTCTCTCCACAATGTCTGAAAACCCACACTCTTTACTTAAGTAAAATGTTTCAATCTTTTGCTAAGACCTCTTGAGCAGTACTAACTGGTCAACTGGTCATGGCTTGGCCTCCTACTGTACACCTTATTTAACTATGTCGTTGGTCATGTAGGTGGTTTGGTGGAACACACACCTTGTTATCCGACATCCCCAAAAGCACACGGCTGGACACACCGCAGGCCTTCAACTGCCTGGCCGAGTGAATGAATGCTTTAACACAGGCATTCTTTCTACTCCCCCCAAAATGACACCTACATTGCAGTATTTTTTTTTAACCCAAAAGTGAAACTTCATTTTCAAGGGCTTCATTAGTATCTTTTACAGTATAATCTAGATGAGATACTCCTTACCAGTCAGGCAGATTGCCCTGTGTGCCAATTCTGTATTAATTAATCAGCTAAAGAATTACTAAGGTGAAGGCCAGGTGCAGTGGCTCATGCTTGTAATCCTAGCACTCTGGGAGGCCCGAGGCAGTTAGATTGCCTCAGCTCAGAGGTTCCAGACCAGCCTGAGCTGGAGGGAGACCTATTCTCTAAAAATAGTCAGGTGTGGGCTCGGCACCTGTGGCTTAAGCGGCTAAGGCGCCAGCCACACGCACCTAAGGTGGTGGGTTTGAATCCCCAGCCCCGGCCCACCAAATAACAATGACGGCTGCAACCAAAAAAATGGCCAGGCGTTGTGGCGGGC
>NW_003852441.1:11805172-11806310 GCF_000181295.1 Otolemur garnettii | reverse complement strand
TGAGCCCAGGAGTTGGAGGTTGCTGTGAGCTATGCCACGGCACTCTACCCAGGGGGACAGCTTGAGGCTCTGTCTCAAAAAAAAAAAAAAATAGTCAGGTGTCGTGGAGGTGCCTATAGTAATTTGGGAGGCTGAGGCAAGAGGATTGCTTGAGCCCAAGAGTTTGAGTTTGTTGTTAGCTATGATGCCACAGCACTGTACTGAGCATGACCAAGTAAGACTCTGTCTCAGAAAAGAAGAAAAAATGTAGTCCTAGCACTCTGTGAGGCTGAGCGAAGCAATTGGATCACTTGAGCTCAGGAGTTTGAGACCGGTGAGCAAGAGTAAAACTAGCCAGGTGTTGTGGTGGGTGCCTATAGTCCCAGCTACTCAGGAGGCTAAGGTAAGAGAATTGCTTGAGCCCAGGCATTTGAGGTTGCTGTGAGCTGTGACTCCAGGGCACTCTACCAAGGGGAACAAAGTAAGACTGTCTCAGAAAAGAAAAAAAAAAGTGAAAATAAAAGGTAAATTAAGAAAGAACTCGGGCGGTGTCTGTGGCTCAAAGGAGGAGGGTGCTGACCCCACATCTGGAGGTGGTGGGTTCAAACCCAGCCCCAGCCCCCCCCCAAAGAAAGAAAGAACTCCAGGAGATGTAATTTTCCAGAGCCCACTGAGAGATGATACTTTAGTCTCAAATAGTTACTCAGATCTGACTTTGAAAATGTATATGAAGAGATAGATCTATTTATACCAATATTTAGGAATCAAAGTCCACGGATTGATCAAAGCTTTTTCTCCAGTGCTGAGGAGGCTGCACTT
Source organism: Otolemur garnettii (assembly GCF_000181295.1). NCBI lineage: Eukaryota > Metazoa > Chordata > Mammalia > Primates > Galagidae > Otolemur > Otolemur garnettii. The sequence continues at coordinate 11,805,512 of NW_003852441.1, read as the reverse complement.
GTGTTAATCTGATCCTATTCCAATACCTCTGATGTCCTGCAGGCATATCGGCCCAGTTCTGCACAGGCGTCGGTGTCCCAGCTGTCCTCACTCTCCTTCTCCCAGAGGAAAGGGTGGCACAGGCAGACATCAAGAGGGCAACTGTATTTAGGGAGCTGGTTGGGTGCTCCCACAGTGCTTTGTGAATCCAGACACAACTCCTTGAAGGAACTCTAGGATTCCAGACTAACCAAGTCTTCATGGAATGATGAAAATTCAAAATTACTTGATCTGGCTCGGCGCCTGTGGCTCAAGCGGCTAAGGCGCCAGCCACATACACCTAAGGTGGCGGGTTTGAATC
>NW_003852441.1:11799234-11803230 GCF_000181295.1 Otolemur garnettii | reverse complement strand
CCACAATGCCCAGCTATTTTTTGGTTGCAGCCATCATTGTTGTTTGGTGGGTCTGGGCTGGATTTGAACCCGCCAGCTCAGGTGTATGTGGCTGGGCTCCTTAATCACTTGAGTCACAGGCACCGAGCTTTTTTTTTTTTTTTTTTTGATACAGAGTCTTAACTATGTTGCCCTCAGTAGAATGCTGTGGCATTACAGCTCACAGCAACCTCAAACTCTTGGGCTCAAATGATTCTCTTGCCTCAGCCTCCCTTGTAGCTGGGATTACAGGCAGCTGCCATAACCCTCGGCTATTTTTTGTTTGTTTGTTTTGCAGTTTTTGGCTGGGGCCAAGTTTGAACCCACTACCTCCAGTATATGGGGCCAGCACCCTACTCCTTTGAGCCACAGGCGCTGCCCTATTTGTTTGTTTGTTTAGCAGGCTTGGGCTGGTTTAAACCCACCAGCCCCGTGCATGTGGCCAGCACCCTAACCACTGAACCATCTGAACAGACCTTTCACAAGAGAAGGTACAGGTTGAGTTATTCTCTGTTCCCTAATCCATTCATTCACCTCATAATCCCCTCAATAGAATTCCCCTTTGCCCCTTGTCCATAACCCCTTTGCCAGGATGGGATATAAGCATCTGAAGCCATTGGAAAATGAGCAATCACTATGTGGTTCTCCCTGGGTACATATTAATAAAATTTGTATACCTTTACTCCAATTGATCTGCCACTTGGGAGTTGGTTTTTCAGCAAAACTTCAGAGGGCAAAGGAGAATTTTCCCTTGGCCCCTACACTATCAGCCACATGGTGGGAGCCTTCCACCCTCATAGAGGCTCCAAAGCCAGAGATTCAATTTCCTGGCACCCCTTGCAGCTGATAGGGTGCCCATGACCTAGGCTGAGCCAGGGGTATGACTGCCCCTCAGACTTTCTCTTGAGGGCAAGTGAGGCAAATTGAGGAACCAACCCAGAGAGATTCCATCCCAGGGACAGCAGCGGCCTCCAGTGTCCAGGGCCAGTGGCGCTGGCCATCCTGGCCATGAGTCTGTGTGCTCCAGGGCCTGAGGCAGCCATGTCCTCACTGGACCAGATCTGTATTGATCTTTGGCCACTGTCCGTGCTGCAGTTTCCTCGACACAGCTTCTTTTCTGCACCTGGTTATCCTGTCTTCTGGTGGTTCTGCAAGTTACCTATAGCCTTCCAATGAACTTCTTTCCTGCTTAAATTCACCAAGGATGGCTTTTCTTGAGTTCAACTAAAAGTGCTAATGACTCAGCCCCCCGATAAGGGCTGGAGACAGAGGTAGAGGCCTTAAGCCCTACTCTTGCCCACATCAGCTTCTGGTCCATATTCTGCCCAGGGGCTATCACTGGCAGGGCTAGCAGGACCCTACTGTGTTGAGAAAAGATGCTGGGAAAACCTAAGTCCTTCCCCCAGAAGCAGCATTTCCCTTGTCCTAGATCTAAAGGATCAGAATTCTGTGTTTTAACAAACTCTCCAGGTGACTCAGCTACATCCTACGGTTTACCCTAGAGCTTCAAGGAGGACTCACTTGTACCAGAAAAAGCAACAGGCAGAAATTGAGAAATGCAGGTTCCAGCCCTGGACTCACCAGCTTTGGGTACACCTGCTTTACCACTTTGAGTCTAGCTGCTTTTATTCATCACGTGAGGGATTAAAATACCACCACAGAGGTTTCTTGTGAGGTTTCAGTTAAATAATATAGTATTTGTATAGCCCAGCACAGTGTACCTGGTACAAAGGAGGGGTCTAGTGAATGTCCACTACCATGGCTATGACAAGCTGTTATTTATTTATTTATTTATTTATTTATTGAGAAAGAGTCTCACTTTGTCCTCTCCCCACCCCCTGTAGAGTGTTATGGCGTCATAGCTCACAACAACCTCAAACTCCTGAGCTTAAGTGATTTTCTTGCCTCAGCCTCCTGAGTAGCTTGGACTACAGGTGCCCACCACAACGCCCAGCTATTTTTAGAGACTGGATCTCACTCTAGCTCAGGCTGGTCTCGAACTCCTGAGCAATTCACCCGCCTTGGCCTTCCAGAGTGCTGAGATTACAGGCATGTGCCACCTTGTCAGGTCAGGCCGACAGGCTGTTTTTAACCTCTTTGGCAAATGGCTATGCAAATTTGAGTAAACCCCTGCTATCTCTGCCTGGTTTCCCTCCCACCCCCCTTCCGGTAACATGCAAATTAACAACCCTAACTTAGGCTGTGCGCCTGTATTTCAGGGGTTAGGACACTGGCCACATACACTGGGGCCGGTGGGTTCAAGCCTGGCCCACGGCCTGCTAAACAACAATGACAATTACAACAACAACAAAAAATAGCCCAGCGTTGTGGTGGGCACCTGTAGTCCCAGCTACTTGAGGTTGAGGCAAGAGAATCACTTAAGTCCAAGAGTTTGAGGTTGCTGTGAGCTATGATGTGGTAGCACTCTACTAAGGGTGACATAGTGAGACTCTGTCTCAAAACAAATAAACAAACAAAAAAAACCCCTCACCTTGTTTGAAGAATCAAGGAAGATGAAACATGAAGCCATGAATCCAGCCCGGATCTGCCAAGCAACACAACTACAACCAAAAAATAGCTGGGCCTTTTGAATGGAACCTGTAGTCCCAGCTATGTGGGAGGTTGAGGCAAGAGAATCGCTTGAGCCCAAGAGTTTGAGGTTACTATGAGCTGTGACACCACGGCATTCTACCAGGGACGACATAGTGAGACTCTGTGTTAAAAAAAAAAAAAAAATACTCTGCCTAAACACCAACATACTAGGTGAAATGAGACTCACATGTGGGCTCACATTCAGCAGAGCCATGGACCAGGAGCTACTGGAGGCAACAGGGACTTTTCAGTGACTCAGGCAGACATGTGCTCTGCCCTTGAAGTTGCTAAGTTGAACTTGACAGTTCAGTCACACCAGAGTACAGCAGTGCCCTGGTCCTAGGAAATAACAGCTCAGTGGATGCCTGAAATCTCAGACAGTACCAAACCCTGCATATACTATGTTTTTTCCTAAGCATACATATGAAAAAGTTTAGTTTATAAGTTGGGCACATTAAGAGCCTAACAACAATAATACAGTAGAACAAGTAAAACGATTTATCAGCATCACTGCTCCTGTGCTTTGGAGCCATTATTGAAATCAAACAAGAGTGACTTGAACACAAGCACATTGGTATTGAGACAGTCGATCTGATCATCTACTGTGTTTCCCTGAAAATAAGACACTGTCTTATATTTATTTTTTCTCAAGAAGACACACTAGGGCTTATTTTCAGGGGATGTCTTATTTTTAAGTATAATACAACAATCTACATTTATTCAAATACAGTTAAGTCATCTTCTTCTGGAACCTGACAGGGGGAGCCGACCTTGTTGGTGGGGCTGGCGTTAGTGATGCCTGAACTCCTTTCCCCTAGCCATTTAAACGTGCGCAATAGGATGCCTGCGACCGTGGTTACCACAGGTGTACCCGCAGCTTGGAGAAATGAGCTATGGCAGATAAAAGGTATTCCAGTCTTCTTACTGCTCTGCACCCAAATGCATGTAGATACGCATAGCCATGCCCATCACTAGGTTTTATTATCAGGGTAGGGCTTATATTTAACAAATGCATAGAAATCCTGCTAGGGCTTATTTTGGGGGTAGGTATTATCTTGGGGGAAACACAGTAGGATTACAGGCTTTGACCCACTGGTCCTGGTCAGTGGTTGACTTTTTTTTTTTGAAACAGAGTCTCAAGCTGTCCCCCTGGGTAGTGTGCCTTGGCATCATAGCTCACAGCAACCTCCAACTCTTGGGCTCAAGAGAGCCTCTTGCATCTGTTTTTCTACTTTTTTTTTTTTTTTGAGACAGAGTCTCAAGCTGTCGCCTGGAGAGTAGGGCTACAGGTAGAGTGCCGTGGCGTCACAGCTCACAGCAACCTCCAACTCTTGGGCTTAAGCGATTCTCTTGCCTCAGCCTCCCATGTAGCTGGGACTACAGGCG
>NW_003852441.1:11796421-11799171 GCF_000181295.1 Otolemur garnettii | reverse complement strand
TGGGCTTAAGCGATTCTCTTGCCTCAGCCTCCCATGTAGCTGGGACTACAGGCGCCCGCCACAATGCCCAGCTATTTTTTGGTTGTAGTTGTCATTGTTTGGTGGACCTGGGCTGGATTTGAACCCGCCAGCTCTAGTGTATGTGGCTGGCACCCTAGTTTTAGTAGAGATGGGGTCTTGCTTTTTGCTCAGGCTGGTCTCAAACTTGTAAGCTCAAGCAATCCACCTGCTTCGCTTGGCCTCCCAGAGTGCTAGGATTACAGGTGTGAGCCACCACACCCAGCCCAGTGATTGACATTTTAAGAAACACAGGAGACTTTGGTCAAGAACCCAGAGGGATTCTGGTCATATCAAGGATCTGTAAAAACTTAATGGCATTGATTCAAATTTCATTTAACTTCACATTTATGACTTTCCTTTTGTAATAACCAAGCCCCAGCCCTTGACCCCCTCCCCAAGACCAGTGGGGAACAAGCTCCCTACCCTTGAAAAGGAAGCCTCTCCTAAGCTTTTAGTTCCAGCCCTCTCAAGGCTAGAGAAACAGCTTGAAATTGAGAAAGTATGCAGGGAGGGGTTGAGGAAGGGAGGGTTAGATTCCAAATAAAGCCCTGGATAAAAAGGTCCTGAGTTGTTCTCGGAAATTTACCCAACACTTGTTTTGTACCCCTGAATTATGAGCTAATGTACCCTAAGTAAACATGTACCTCCACCCTAAATTTTATAAAGCCCTATGACATGCCCCATCTTATGATCATGAAGTAATGTACTTGTGATATATCTTGTGATGTATGAATCAATATGTACCCTTACCTTGTAACCCCTGAGCTATATTGAGCTGTGCTAACCATTATGATTGACTTCTGTATTGCGCTAGCTTGCTAGTCACCATGACTATGCAGAATAATGGTATAACAAGGCTTCTCCCTGGCTATTCAGGGCTTCTTGTTGGCCCACCACAAGAGCCCCCTGCAGGTGCACCTGTAGGTGTATCAAATTATCAATAAATTTCTATTACTTAATTATACCTGAAGTGGGGTCCATCCTTCTCTCACATCTACCAACCCATTTCACTTTTTTACCTTGATACAATGGTTTCTCTGGCATTATTCTGTGCTTAATAGATATGGATGGGGTTAATTGGTTCATAGAAATGAAATGAAGAAAGGCATGATGGAGTAGGAAGGAATTTTCTGAGGTTACTAGGCAAGAATTAGAAGTAAAAGAAAGAAGACAGAGATGCAGATTGTTGGTACTACAGATTGTTGTCTGAGCTAGAGGAAGAACTGAAGAAAGCCTGGTTGGGTGCAGTGGGTTGCACCTGAGAATCCACGCATTTTGGGAGGCCCAGGCAGGAGGCTCACCTGTGGCCAGGAGTTCAAGCCAGCCTGGGTAACTTAGTGAGATCTTACCTCTATTAAAAAAATTTTTTTTTTCTACTCACCATGGGTAGAGTACCTTGGCGTTATAGCTCACAGTAACCTCCACTCTTGGGCTCAAGCAATCCTCTTGCCTCAGTTTTTCTATTTTTAGTAGAGATGGGTTCTCACTTTTTGCTTAGTCTGGTCTCCACCTGCCTCAGCCTCCCAGAGTGCTAGGATTACAGGCATAAGCCACTGTGCCAGGCAAAAAAAAAAAAAAAATTTGTTTTTTTAGAGACAGAGTCTCACATTGTCACCTCACAGCAACCTCCAGCTCTTGGACTTAGGTGATTCTCTTGCCTCAGCCTCCTGAGTAGCTGGGACTACAGGCCCCCGCCACAATGCCTGGCTATTTTTTTGTTGTAGTTTGGCCAGGGCCAGGTTTGAACTCACCACCCTCGGTATATGGGGCCAGTGCCCTACTCACTGAGCCACAGGCACCGCCCCCCAATTTTTTTTTTTAAGTAAAAATATAAAAAGAAAACCTGAGGTAGCCAGGCACAGTAACTCACACAGTAGGCCTATAGGTATATGCCACCATGCCTGACTAACTTTTCTATTTTTTTCTTTTTTTTTTGAGACAGAGTTTCACTTTATTGTCCTTGGTAGAGTGCTGTAGCGTCCTAGCTCACAGCAACCTGAAATTCTTGGACTCAAGTGATTTTTCTTGCCTTAGCCTCTTAAGTAGCTGGGACTATAGGCATCCACCACAATGCCTGGCTATTTTTAGAGAATAGCCTCTCACTCTGGCTCAGGCTGGTCTCGAACCTGTGAGCTCAGGCAATCCACTCACCTCTGCCTCCCAGAGTGCTAGGATTGCAAGCGTGAGCCACAGCACCTGGCCTTAAACTAGGAGGATTTTAAAAACTAAGAAAAATATAGAACAAAAAGACAGAAAGATGGAAATCAGGGAAAGAAGGTAACAAACACAGAAGGCCTATCTACAAGGACCCCATGGTTCTTAGGAGTCCCAGAAAATGAGAATGAATAAAATGAAGGAAAGAAAAATATCTTAGAAAAAAATAAGAGATAATTTGCAGAACCAAAAGGCATGTCTTCATTCTTTTTTTTTTTTTTTTTTGGCCAGGGCTGGGTTTACCTCTGGCATATGGGAACAGAGCCTTACTCCTTTGAGCCACAGGCGCCACCCACATGTCTTCATTCTGAAAAGATTTATACTATGCTCAGGACAATGAATGAAAAATCATCCATATCTGGCTTGGTGCCTGTAGCACAGTGGTTACAGCGCCAGCCACATACACCAAGGCTGGTGGGTTTGAACCTGAACCTGGCCAGTGAAAAAACAATGAGAACTGCAAAAAAAAAAAAAAA
>NW_003852441.1:11794898-11795999 GCF_000181295.1 Otolemur garnettii | reverse complement strand
TTTTTTTTTTTTTTTTTTGAGACAGAGTTTCACTTTGTTGCCCTCGGTAGAGTAATGTAGCATCACAGCTCACAGCAACTTCTAACTCCTGGACTTAGGCGATTCTTGCCTCAGCTTCCTGAGTAGCTGGGACTACAGGCACCTGCCACAATACCTGGCTATTTTTTTGTTACAATTTGGCCAGGGCTGGGTTTGAACCCGCCACCCTCGGTATATGGGGCCGGTGCATACTCACTGAGCCACAGGCACCAGCCAGATCTGGAAAGTTTCTAAAGAAAAAAAAAGATTCATCTCCAAGGGAACAAGAATCAAAGTAATAGCTTGGTGCCTGTTGCACAGTGGTTACGGCGTCAGCCACATGAACCGAGGCTGGTGGGTTCAAATCCAGCCCAGGCCAGCTAAACAACAATGACAACTGCAACAAAAAAATAGCTGGGCATTGTGGTGGGTACCTGTAGTCCCAGCTACTTGGTAGAGAATCACTTAAGCCCAAGAAGTTGAGGTTGCTGTGAGCTGTGGCCACAGTACTCTACCAAGGACAACATAGTAAGACTCTGTCTCAAAAAAAAAAAAAAAGAATCAAAACAACTACCAACTTTTTGCCAATAACATTGAATCCTAGAAGACCGAATGGAGAAATGTCTGCACAGTTCTGAAGGAAAAGAATTTCTAACTAGAATTTTTTATCCAGCCAAACTATCCTGAAGTGTAAAGGCAAGATAAAGACATGTTCTGCCATACAAAGTTGGTCTCCACATACGCTTTCCTAGAAAATACAGGATGTGGAGCAGTGCCTGTGGTTCAGTGAGTAGGGCGCTAGCCCCATATACTGAGGGTGGTGGGTTCGATCCCAGCCCCATCCGTGGCCAAACTGCAACAAAAAAATAGCTGGCATTATGATGGGCACCCATATCAGTAGTTCCAGCTACTTGGGAGGCTGAGGTGAGAGAATCGCCTAAGCCCAGGAGTTGGAGGTTGCAAATCTTTAGGAAAGGCTCAGTGCCTGTGGCTCAAGCGGCTAAGGCACCAGCCACATACACCTGAGCGGCAGGTTCGAATCCAGCCCAGACCTGCCAAAAAATAGCTGGGCATTATGGCAGG
>NW_003852441.1:11791948-11793652 GCF_000181295.1 Otolemur garnettii | reverse complement strand
AAAAAAAAAAAAACAAACACACAAACAAAAGGCTGGGCAAGGTTGTTCACACCTGTAATGCTAGCACTCCGGGAGGCTGAGGTGGGTGGATTGATTGAGCTCAGGAGTTTGAGATCAGCCTGAGCATGAGCAACACCTCATCTCTAAAAATAGCTGAGTGTTGTGGTAGATGCCTGTAATCATAGCTACTAGGGAGGGTGAGGCAAAGGCTTGCTTGAGCCCAAGAGTTTGAGGTTGCTATGAAGTATGATGCCATAGCACTCTATCCAGAGCGACAGAGTGAGATTCTGTCTCAAAAAAAACTAAAGTTGATAGGTAAAGAAATAGAAATATGAGTATTTTAGCTGGGATTTTAGAAGTAACTCCCAGAAGAAGTGAACACAGGGGTTGTTAGGGGGCTGCCTCTACGTTGTGGGAGTGGGGTAAGAGGGGAAGGGCTGGGGCACTGTTGTTTTTCATTGTAATCTCCTCTGCTGTCCTCAATCTTTGTTATCAGATGCATGTAGCATTTCAACTTGTAAAAAGAAAAAAATTGTAGAGCAGGAAGGTTTGCTAAGGACAGAGAAAGTTATTACCCGCCTTAGCTGGCCTGTGATCACACCTGCTAATGGAAAAAAACAGGGATTGGACCCTTGAAAACAGCAGATCATCCCCAGATCCTTTAACTTTGGCTTGAAAAATTAATTCAAGACACTTAAGGTTTTTGTTCTTGGTTTGCGGCCAAAGTTAAAATTAACTTGCATTTTTTAGGACACTGATGGGAAGTGACTTGGGAAATGTGTAGGAAAAATACTGAAAGGAAGTCTGCCAGTATAATTTTTTTCCTGCCTTTTTGTGTTTCTCATACTTTTCGATTTTTTTACCATGATGCTATGGGAATATGAGGCTTTGTTATTTTGTTTTTTGTTTTTCTTCTTGGAGACCCAGTTTGATTAACATCAATTAAATGCAAATAAAGAATTTCATGTAGTATGTAAGTATAGGGACAATATATGCTTTACTGGCCATTGTATTTCTAGGCCCAGCAAAAGTTTATTGAGAAAATAAATGTAGTCTAATTTCCCTAGGCCAGGAGTGACTAATGAGTATTCAATGGTGGTAGCAACCTGGGAGTGGACAGAGACCATATTTGTTTGCCTGGAACCAAGGAGATTCCAGCAAGGCCCAGCAAGGTGGGTCATGCCACTAGTCCTTACACTCTGGGAGGCCAAGGCAGGTGGAATGCTTGAGGTCAAGAGTTTCAGACCAGCCTGAGCAAGAGCAAAACCCTATTTCTACTAAAAATAGAAAAACTAACAGGTATGGCCCTGTACCTGGAGTCCCAGATACTTGGAAGGCTGAGGCGGGAGATCACTTAAGCCCAGGAATTTGAGGTTGCTTTAAGCTAGGCTGAGGCCCTTGCACTGAGATTCTGTCTCAAAAAAACAAACAAACAAAAACTAGGCTCAGTGCCCGTAGCAGAGTGGTTACAGTGCCAGCAACATGCACCAAGGGTAGTGGGTTCAAATCCGGCCCAGGGCAGGCTAAACAACAAAGACAACTGCAACAAAAAATTATCTGGGTGTTGTGGTAGGCGCCTATAGTCCCAACTACTTGGGAGGCTGAGGCAAGAGAGTTGCTTAAGCTCAAGAGTTTGAGGTTGATGTAAGCTATGATGCCACAGCACTCTACCAAGGGTGACACAGTGAGACTGTGTCTCAAAAA
>NW_003852441.1:11786500-11790697 GCF_000181295.1 Otolemur garnettii | reverse complement strand
CCTGTAGTCCCAGCTGCTTGGGAGGCTGAGGCAGGAGAATTGCTTAAGCCCAAGAGTTTGAGGTCGTTGTGAGCTGTGATACCACAGCACTCCACAGAGGGCAATATAGTGAGACTTTGTCTCAAAAAAAAATTGGACAAAATATAACACATACACACAGCCACTGAAGGAACGAGCTCTAAGATATATTAAGTGAAAAAACCAAAAATGCAAAATATATGTGCACCTACACACTCATATTATCCCATATATTCACAGACTATGTTTCTGCAAGGAGACACAGAAACAGGTACCATGGGCTTCGCGGAAGGGAACCTGGGTACTAGTGAGAGAGAGAATTCTCAGCATACACTCTCATGCCCATATGTATGTCTCACCTAATGTCTCACTTATTGTAAATAAACAAGTATGCTTCCGCAGCATGCATACTAAAGCTGGAAGGACGCAGAGAAGGTTGGCGTGGCAAGGATAACACACAGACTAGTGAAGTGTTTCATAGTTTTTAATCCAAACGTATTTTTTGAAATAATATTAGTAGTCACCTAGTTTATAGTAAAAAAATAAGAAAATAAATTTTAAAAATTCTATAAACTTCATAAGAAAGTTAAAAAAAAGAAATGGCCAAGTGTGCTGGCTCACACCTGTAATACTAGCACTCAGGGAGACTGAGGCGAGTAGATCATTTTAGCTCAGGAGCTTAAGACTAGCTTGTGCAAGAGCAAGACTCTGTCTGTACTAAAAATAGAAAAATTAGCCAGGCATTGGGTGGGTGCTTGTAGTCCCAGTTAATCAGGAGCCTGAGGCATGAGGATTACAAGAGCCCAGGAGTTTAGGGTTGCTGTGAACTATGATGACACCACAGCATGCACTTTACCCAGGGTGACAGAGTCAGACTATGTCTCCCCCCCAAAAAAAGGAGATGATGAAATCTTGCAGTGTCCTAGTCAGTCCCCACCCAGATGTGAGTAGATCATCACTTCATCGAACTTATTCACATTGTACACACTCCCAGCTACCTTACCATAAGTCACTTAGTAGCCAACTACTGTGTTTCCCTGAAAAAAAGACCTACCCGAAAAATAAGCCCTAGCAGGATTTCTATGCATCTGTTAAATATAAGCCCTACCCTGATAATAAGACCCAGTGATGGGCGTGGCTATGCATATCTACATGCATTTGGGTGCAGAGCAGTAAGAAGACTGGAATACCTTTTATCTGCCACAGCTCCTTTCTCCAACCTGCGGGTACGCGTGTAGTAACCACGGTTGCCGGCATCCTATTGCACAAGTGCAAACAGCTAAGGGAAAGGAGTTCAGGCATCACTAGTGCCAGCCCCAACAACAAGGTCGGCTTCCTGTCATGTTCCAGAAGAAGATGACTTAACTGTATTTGAATAAATGTAGATTGTTGTATTATACTTAAAAATAAGACATCCCCTGAAAATAAGCCCTAGTGTGTCTTCTTGAGAAAAAATAAATATAAGACAGTGTCTTATTTTCAGGGAAACACGGTAGCAGTCTGGGAGGCCGAGGTGGGTGGATTACTTGACCTCAGAAGTTTGAGACCAGCCTGAACAAGAGTGAGACCCCATCTATCTCTACTAAAATAGAAAAATAAGCCAGGCATTGTGGTGGGCACATGTAGTCCCAGCTACTTGGGAAGGTGAGGCATGAGGATCACTTTAGCCTAAGAGTTTGAGGTTGCTGTGAGCTACGATGATGCCATAACACTGAATCCTGGGGCGACAAAGTGAGACCCAGTCTCAAAAAAAAAAAAAAAAATGTCAACCACAGGCAGTGCCTGTGGCTCAAAGGAGTAGGGCGCCGGCCCCATATACCAGAGGTGGCGGGTTCAAACCCAGCCCCCAGCCAAAAACTGCAAAAAAAAAAAAAGTCAACCACTAAAATCCCAAATAAAGCATTTGTCTATTTGAGAAATAGTTATTAAGTGATCCTTGTTTGCCACAGTACTAGGCACTGAATATTAACAGAGGAGGAGACATATATGGTCCCTGTTCTCTTAAAAGAGTTTTCACCTGTTAACCAGTTCAATCAACCAACAAATGTTAATTAAGCATCTATTATGTCCAAGGAACTGCTATAGGTTGAGAACTGAAATCACATATAAGCAGTCCCCAACTTATGAACAAGATAGGTTCTGTAGGTCTGTTGCTAAGTTGAATTTGTATGTAAAGTGGAACAGGTAGGTTTCCCTAGCACTTGTAATAGACTCTATTCATAAGTGTGAGTCATACATAAACCAAATGTTTATAACTTGAGGACTGCCTGTACTCTCACATAGCTTACTATCTACATTAATATGACAGACTATTCCTCAATCTTCAGTAGCATAACTATTATTTGAGATGAACTGAACATTTCCAATTAATTTTATTTATTTTTATTTTTGGAGACAAGAGTCTCGCTCTGCTGCCGAAGCTGGAGTGCAGTGGTGTGATCATAGCTCATTGCAGTCTTGAATTCTGGGGCTTGGCTTGGTGCCTGTAGCTCAAGCAGCTAAGGCGCCAGCCACATATACCAGAGGTGGCGGGTTTGAATCTAGCCCGGGCCTGCTAAACAACAATGACAACTACAACCAAAAAATAGCCAGGTGTCATGGTGGGTTCCTGTAGTCCCAACTACTTGGGAGGCTGAGGCAAGAGAATCTCTTAAGCCTAGGATTTGGAGGTTGCTGTGAGCTGTAACACCATGGTACTCTACCCAGGGTGGCAGCTTGAGGCTCTGATGAAAAAAAAAAATTCCTAGGCTCAAGGGATCTTCCCACCTCATCCTCATGAGTAACTAGGACTACAGGCCCATACCGTGATGCCAGGCTAATTGTTTTTAACTTTTTGTAGAGCCTATTGCTTAGGTTGGTCTTGAACTCCTGGGCTCAAACTATTCTCCCACCCTGCCCCTTCAAAGTGCTGAGATTAGAGGCATGAGACACCACACCTAGCCCTCAAATTAACTTTATCGTTCATTCTAGGAACTTCTTGAATGATTAATCAACTCATCAATAGAAAGAAGTAATGGGCAGCACCTGTGGCTCAGTGACTAGGGCACCAGCCCCATATACTGAGGGTGGCCAGTTCCAGCCCGGCCCTGGCCAAACTGCAACAACAACAAAAAAAACAGGGTGTTGTGGCGGGTGCCTGTAGTCCCAGCTACTGGGGAGGCTGAGGCAAGAGAATCGCCTAGGCCCCCTATAGCTGCGACGCTATAGCACTCTACTGAGGGTGATAAAGTGAGACTGTGTCTCAAAAAAAAAAAAAAGAGAGAAAGAAAGAAAGAAGCAATGGAAAGTTCGTATCTTTAGACTTTCTGAAGACCCTCACCTCAACATCCTCCCTTGGCTAGGTTCATCCCAAACTATCATAGCATGTCCTTCACCCTAATCACTCCTGCCCCTACCACCCCAGCACAAAGCCACCCCTCACACACACAACAACCAGACTTTAAAGTCTCAATAAATATGATGGGCTTGCCCTTCTTCCTACCAGATGCAGTCAGTCAGACTATAAAGGGGAAAGAATAAACTCAGCTTTGTCTTTTCAACAGGCTGTTCTAGTGATATCTGAGAAGCTGACATTTCACATGGTGCTGGTGAATAATGTCCTCATGGAGTTTACATTCTAGAGATAGACAATAAGCAGGTAGACCAGGAAATATGTAATTTTATACTATTTTACCATGTATTTGGGGAAGTAGAGGATACACAAGTAGCCAAGTATTTCATTCCAATTGCGATAACTAAGAAGGAAATAAAGGGCACCAGGTAAGAGAAGGAAGGGAGTTAGGGTCCTAAGTTAAAAAGAGAATGTGCAGCATCTGTGGCTCAAGTGGCTAAGGTGGCAACCACATACACCTGCAGTGGCGGGTTTGAATCCAGCCTGGGCCAGCCAAACAATGACCACTCCTACCAAAGAAAATTAGCCGGGCGTTGTGGTGGGTGCCTGTAGTCCCAGCTACTTGGGAGGTGGAGGCAGGAGAATCCCTTGAGCCCAGGAGTTGGCAGTTGTTGTGAGCTGTGATGCCACGGAACTCTACTCAGGGCGAGAGCTTGAGGCTCTGTCTCAAAAAAATAAAAAGAGAATGTGGCTCGGCTTCTGTAGCTCAAGCAGCTAAGGCACCAGCCACATACACCAGAGCTGTCAGGTTCAAATCTAGCCCGTGCCAGCTAAACAACAATGATCAC
>NW_003852441.1:11780597-11786454 GCF_000181295.1 Otolemur garnettii | reverse complement strand
GGCATTGTGGCAGGCACCTGTAGTCCCAGCTACTTGGGAGGCTGAGGCAAGAGCATTGCTTAAGCCCAGGAGTTGGAGGTTGCTGTGAGCTGTAATGACATGACACTCCATGGAGGGCGACAGCTTGAGGCTCTGTCTCCAAAAAAAAAAGAGAGAGAGAGAGAGAGAATGTGAAGGCGGGGCATGGTGGCTCAGGCCTGTAATCCCAGCACTAGCACTCTGGGAGACCAAGGCGGGTGGATTGCCTGAGCTCACACGTTCAAGAAGAGGCTAAGCCAGAGCAAGACTCCCCTCCTCTAAAAATAGCGGGGAGTTTTGGTGGGTTCTTATAGTCCCAGCTACTTGGGACGCTGAGGCAAGAGAATCACTTGAGTCCAAGAGTTTGCAGTTGCTGTGAGCTATCACAGCAGTCACTGTACCGAGGGCGACAAAGTGAGATTCTGTTTCAGAGGATGTGAAAAACTCTCTCTGAAGTGACTTAAGCAGGAGACAGAGGGGGTCTGAGTATTGTAGGTAAGGGGAACAACTTGTGTTGAGATCCTGAAGCAGAAGGCTGTTCAGAAGGTTCCAGAACACAGAGGAGGTCAACAAGACATGAGAGTAGCCCAGGAGCTAGGGAGGCTGGCCAGGCAGGAGGCTCACCACGTTCTTACCTTATTCAGAAACACGGCTTACCCTATTGCTTACTGATTACTCTCACAACGGAATTGTTTTCCCGTACCTTTCACTGTAAATATGCGGAAGTGAACATTACAGGTTAAATGCACTTGGCTGTTTGCAAAATCCTGCCGTGGCAAAAAGGGTCCAACCTTTGTCTTTTCCCAAATTCGTTTATGGGCTCTCGCCCGTTAGCTCTGCCTTGAGCTCCATAAGCCCTGTAATTAGCCGAAGTGGCGCTCGTGTTCCCAGAGAAGTAAGTTCTGGGGACACACTGGCTTGCTTTCTCTGGCCGCAGGACGCTTAAGTTAAAACCAACTACGAATTGGTTTGTCAAAGAAGTGAAAACATGACCCTTGTTAATAGATATCCTCAAGCTCTTTTCCAAGTACTTCCTGGAAAATACTGTCTTTAGTTGCAGCAGATAAAATCCAAACTGTCTACAGCGGAGAAGGAGAACGAGGAGGGCACCTTGGTCCTAACCGTGTCGCCGGAGAGAATGACAACTCCAGCCCCACACTGCCGAGTGCCGGGTTCCTTGGGGGCGGGGGAGCGGCAGGGGCCTCGCAGCCCGGTCGCTGCGCTCAGGCCCGGGTGGAGTCCCTGCTCCCTTCTGCTCTCGCTCTCTCTCCGGCGCCCGCATGAGGCGCCATCCCCGGCACCGTCCCGCACGCGCGGGAACCTCCGCCCCGGCTCACACACGCCCGGCTGCGCCTCCGGCTGCCGCGCTCCGCGATCTGCAGTAGCCCACGAGCCCTCCCGTCTGTGCCGCGTACCGTTCGGCCAGAACTCGGAGTTTAATCACACACAAACGGCGTCCGGCTTCCTGTCCTCATCCCCCCTCCCGCCCCGCTTCCCTCGCCCCTCCCTCTCCCAGCCCGACGCGCCCGCCCGCTCCCCCACCCCTGATCCCTCGGGTCCCGGGATGGGGGGGCGGTGAGGCAGGCACAGCCCCCCGCCCCCATGGCCGCCCGTCGGAGCCAGAGGCGGAGGGGGCGCCGGGGGGAGCCGGGCACCGCCCTGCTGGCCCCGCTAGTGCTGGGCCTGGGCCTGGCGCTGGCCTGCCTTGGCCTCCTGCTGGCTGCGGTCAGCCTGGGAAGCCGGGCATCGCTGTTTGCCCAGGTGAGGCCCCGCTGCACGCCCTTCCCTCGGCACATGAGGAGAGGAGACTGCAAAGAAGCCGCTGGGGACCGGGAGGGGTGAGGGCAAGGGCACCAGAGGATGGGTGGAGGGCGAGGTGTCAGGTGGAGAAGGACAGGGTGACGCTGCCTCCTTCCCAGCAGGAGCCTTCCCAGGGGGAGCTGGTGGCAGAGGAGGACCAGGACCCTCTGGTGAGTGGGTGTGTGGGCGCTGTCTGCAGGCTGCAGGGCAGGGAAAGTGCACCGGGTGTGCATGACCATGTGTACGCCTGGTGTGTGTCTGGATGTGGGGGGACAGAGAGGGTGACCAGTGACAACTGAGTGTAAGGGGGCTTGTGCTGGGCTTGTGCCATCTGAGTCTGAAGTGTTTATTGCCTGTGGGTGACGTGGGAGTGTGAAATATGTGAGCCCTGGAAGAGGGATGCTGTTGTGTACAGGGTGTGTGCATGCCAACGGTGGGTGGGGTGTGTGCGATGTGTTAACTGAGTACAGGGTCTGCATTGGTTGGGGGGGGGGTTGGAGAAGGTGTGAAGGTGGTGAGGACAGGGCCTCATCTGCAGCACCTTGCCTGCCCCTTGGCCCCAGCCATACTTGATTGGCCCCAGCCATACATGATTTGTCCCGAAGATTTCTATGCTTATTGATGGCTGGTTCTCCTGACAGACCCTGTCTGTCTCAGTTTATGACTCTGGTGTCCTTGGTTGAGCCCTGCCCTAATTCCCCTAGGAACTGAATCACCAGACAGAGGAAAGTCAGGATCCCGTGCCTTTCCTGAAACGATTAGTCCGGCCTCGCAGAAGTGGTGAGCATCCCTCTGTCCCAACCTCAGGAATGCAGTAGTGGCCCGTCTGTAGTATCTTCTGGATTCATTGTTGCTTTTGTTGATCATAACAGTCCCATAAAGTGGGCAGAGCAAAACCATTATCCTCACAGAGAAACTGAGACACATAGATTGATGGGGGGTTCAGAGACATGCAGCTAACCACTCTGACCTAGGGGTTCTGGCCCTCCCTCTGGAGGGGTGTGTTTCTTCAGACCCTATCCTAAACATGAAGGGGTCTGGGTCAGGAGTTAGGAGAATCCCTGGGGCCAAGGTGAGCCCCAATAGGCAAAGAGACTTATGAATGGGAGACCATATGACCATGTACCCAGGATTGTGTGTGGCTTACATTATTTAGCTCAGTGTGATTATTAACAGCATCCTGCTTCGCTTGTATAAGTATCCCAGTATGGATGATAAATTATATAGTCACTCTACTTATGGAGGAAGATGAGGCCTCAGATTCTGAAGCTAGGAGTCTGGGCAATTCTGAGGATGTCATGGTCCTTGAGAGGGGAACAGGGTGGGGGCAGTAGCTCTTGGCTCCCCCCACCCACCAAGGGCCTATTTTGCTCATCTGTTTTTCTTTGATTCTTAGCACCTAAAGGCCGAAAAACACGAGCTCGCAGAGTGATTGCAGCCCACTATGAAGGTGGGTGATAGATGAGCCATGCCCAGGGAGGAGGGACAGCAGAGGAACAGAGCAGGTCTCACCAATGCTTTCCTGTGTCTTACAGTTCACCCAAGACCTGGACAGGACAGAGCGCAGGCAGGTGAGACTCCATCCCCCACACAGCACTGGCCTTTTGGGAAAGGGGCCCCTCAAAATCTTTGACTTCCTACCCCACCATCAGACTTGGAACCCCACAAGCTGGTGGTTCATGAAGGTCCTCAGGGCTTGGTTCTCTCTGTGATCCAGGCAGGGAACTTGCCCTTCCCCAAACCCAGACCAGCTATCCCACCAAACCTCCAACCCGGCTCTCTCCTTCAGCCCTTCTTCTCCAAGAAGCACCTTTGATTCTCCCCTTGCTTTTTCCCCCATATTCCATGTCTTCCTTCCTTGATCATTCTTTCTCAAAATGTTTTTTTGTTTGTTTGTTTGTTTTTTGCAGTTTTTGGCCGGGGCTGGGCTTGAACCTGCCACTTCTGGCATATGGGGCTGAAGCCCTACTCCTTTGAGCCACAGGCACCACCCTTAATCAGTTTTTTGTTTTTGTTTTTGTTTTTGTTTCTCAAAGTGTTGCCAGCATCTGCCCATCTTTTCCCTTCTACCTTACCCTTTACCTCAGCACTATCACCTCAGAACCTCAAACCCAGCCTCTTGCTCCCTCACTATTCCACCCTCTCCCCATCCTTCCACTGGGTCCTACCATGTTGCCAATCAAAGCCCTTCTGCACTACACTTTCATTATTTCATTGTCTATCGGGTTGGCTCCCAGCCTCTCTGTGGTCTGGCCTCTGCCTGAAGGTTGAAGATAGGATTTGCTTGTGGGTTGGATATGAAGAATAAGAGAAAGGTAGGAACCACAAATGACTTCTAGATTATTAACGTGAATTTCTGGGAATAATGATGCCATTTCATAAGATGGGGTTGGCCAGGGTAGAAATAGGTTGAGAGGTGTATAAAATAATTAATTTTGAAATGCCTAAAAGAAACAATGATAATAAATTCCACAAGTAGATGGCTGGACATAGTAGACTAGATCAGACTAGGCCAGAACATATAGTCAGGAGTCATGGCCAGAACCCCAGGGGAAAGAAGGGCCTCAAGAATGAAGTGCTGCCGGATGCTCACACCTGTAATCACAGCACTTTGGGAGGCCAAGGTGGGCAGATCACCTGAGCTCATGAGTTCAAGATTGTTCTGAACTAGAGCAAGACACCCTCTCTTAAAAAAAAAAAAAATAGCCAGGTGTTGTGGTGGGTGCCTCGAAAGGCTGAGGCAAGAGAATCGCTTGAACCAAGAGTTAGAGGTTGCTGTGAGCTATGATGCCAGGGCACTCTACCAGGGGTGATAAAGTGAGACTGTCTCAAAAAAAAAAAAAAGAAGAAGAAGAATGGAGTGCTGAGGCTGGGCACAGTGGCTCACTCCTGTAATCCTGGCACTCTGGGAGGCCCAAGAGGGTGGATTGCCTGAGCTCACAGGTTTGAGACCAGCCTGAGCCAGAGTGAGAGGCTATTCTCTAGTAGCCGGGTATTGGGCGGCGCCTGTTGCGCAGTGAGCAGGGCCCCATATACCGAGGGTGGTGGGTTCAAACCTGGCCCAGGCCAAACTGCAACAAGAAAACAGCCGGGCGTTGCGGTGGGCACCTGTAGTCCCAGCTACTCAGGAGGCTGAGGTGAAGAGAATCACCTAAGCCCAGGAGTTGGAGGTTGCTGTGAGCTGCAATGCGACAGCACTCTACTGAGGGTGACAAAGTCTGTCACTTAAAAAACAAACAAAAAATAGCCAGGTGTTGTGATGGGTACCTATAGTCCCAGCTACTTGGGAGGCTGAAGCAAGAGAATCACTTTAGGCCAAGAGTTTGAGGTTGCTGTGAGCTGTGATGCCCCATCACTCTACCAAGGGCAACAAGGTGAGACTCTGCCTCAAAAAAAAAAAAAAGGAATGAAGTGCTGAGGCTCCTTGGACATCTTGAAGTGGAACAGAGGAGGGAAGCCAGTAGAGGAGGCTGAGAAGTAGCCAGAAAGAGAGGAAGAAACCCGGGGAGGGTGGTGTCCTGGACTCTAAAAGAAAGCACTATGAAGGAGGATGTGGCTGTCTGTGCTTAATGCAGCTGAGAGGTCACATGAGATGAGAACAGAGGAATGTCTCTGGGTTTGGTAACATAAAAGTCAACTGTTGACTTTAATGGAGGCAGTTTCAGTGGCCAGTAAGGATGGAAGGCAGTGTGGAATGGATTAAGAAAATGGGAAAGAAGGAATCAGAGACAGTGGCAACCCTTTTCAGAAGTTTCTCTGGGCTTGGTGCCTATAGCTCAGGGGTTAGGGCACCAGCTACATACACCAGGGCTGGCAGGTTTGAACCCAGCCTGGGCCTGCTAAACAACAATGACAACTACAACAAAAAAATAGTCAGGTGGTGTGGCAGGTGCCTGTAGTCCCAGTTACTTGGGAGGCTGAGGCAAGAGAATCACTTAAGCCCCAGAGTTTGAGGTTGCTGTGAGCTGTGATGCCACAGCACTCTACCAAGGGCAATATAGTGAGACTGTGCCTCAAAAAGGAAAAAAAAAAAAAAAAA
>NW_003852441.1:11779167-11780348 GCF_000181295.1 Otolemur garnettii | reverse complement strand
AAAAAAAAAAAAAAGTTTCTCTGTGACAAGTAGCAGAGAAATAAGTAGGTGGAAGGGGAATGTGAATCAGGGAACAGCTTAGTCCTGTTAGCAATACTACTTTAATCTCAGTTAAGATTTACTGAGTATTATCTTGGGGTAGGCATACTGTCTAGTACTCATGTATTTGGTCTTAGCTAATCCTCACAAGAGCCCTGAAAGTAAGATACTCTGATTATCTCCATTTCACAGATAGAGGTTATACAACTTGTCTAAGGTCATGATGATACTCAGTGTCAGAGCCAGGGTATGAACCCAGCTATAGTGTGCCTGTGTACTGGACATGGTCTGGATGAGAGGCAAGATTGCTGGTGCAGGGGTGAGGGGACCTGTAGGGGCCACATTCAAGAAGGTAGGAGGGGATGGTTTCCAGAAGGAAGAGGGGACACATTTCCCATCATCACGAGATGGTCAAAGGAAGACATGACGACAGCAGGTGGGTTTGTAGATTTGGTGGTGGGAGATGAGGGAGCCATTGCCTGGTGACTGCTAAGTCCTCTGGAGAACTAGGGAGACAGGAACAAGAGGTTTACAGAGAGATGGTACAAAATCCTCATCTTGGTGAGTACCAAAGCAAGCTTAATGGGGAAAATGGGATTGCCAGACAGCATGAAATGTCCATGTGAGGTCTATGGTTGGAGACACATGACTTTAGGCATAGTCCAAGGCACATCATGGCCTTTGGCCACAAGCAGCAGCCTTTGCTCAGGTTGGCTCCATAGCTGGGGATGGCAGGAAGAAGAGAACAGAGCTTCATTTCTCCCCTTGCAACTCTATGCCTTCGTCCCCTCTGTGTAGACTGCTTATTTTGTCAGTTAGCCAGACATTTATTTATTCACTAAGTCAACACACATGCATTGAGAACCCACCACTGGCTAGGGGCCAGGTTAGGCACCCACAGCAACTAATACCCAGACCTATTCTAGAGGCATCACTGTCTAGGAGAGGAGACATGCATATAAATTTATAATTACAGGGGGTGCTCCATGGTTCAGTGAGTAGGGTGCCAGCCACATACATCAAGGCTAGGGACTTCAAACCTGGCCTGGGCCAGCTAAAACAACAAAGACAACTGCAACAACAACAAAAATAACCAGGTGTTGTGGCGGACACCTGTAGTCCCAGCTACTTGGGAGGCTGAG
>NW_003852441.1:11759469-11775078 GCF_000181295.1 Otolemur garnettii | reverse complement strand
AAAAAAAAAAAAATAATAATAATAATAATTTAAATTATATATGTATACATTTTCTTTTTTAGAGACAGAGGCTTACTTTTTTTCTTTTTTAGAGACAGAGACTTTGTCGCCCTTTGAGTGCCGTAGCTTCACAGCTCACAGCAACCTCCAGCTTTTAGGCTTAGGCGATTGTCTTGTCTCAGCCTCCCAAGTAGCTGGGACCACAGGCACTCGCCACAATGCCTGGCTATTTTTTTGTTGCAATTTGGCCAGGGCCAGGTTTGAACCCGCCACCCTTGGTATATGAGGCCCTACTACTCACTGAGCCACAGGCACCACCCGTATGTATGCATTTTCAAAATAAAAGAATCAAACAGTCTGGATATAGTGGCTCATTCTTGTAATCCTGGCACTTTAGTAGGCTAGGGTAGGATTGCTTGAGGCCAGGAGTTTGAGACCAGTCTGAGCTACGTAGAAAAACTTTATTTCTGCAAAAAAATAGAAAAAAGATCTGGGCATGGTGGTGCATGCCTATAGTCCCAGTTACTCAGGAGGCTGAATGCCAGACCACTTGAGGCTCAGGACCACCTGAGCCCAGGAGTCTGGGGTTACAGTAAGCTATGACAAGCAGAAGCCACTGCACTTCAGCCTGGACAACAGAACAAGACCCTTTCTCAAAAAGGAAAAAAAAGAAACAGAAAAAAGAAAAAGAAACACTGTAAACACAGATGAAGTAATATATAAAAGCCCCACATGTCTCCTTCTATCCTAGTCTTCTCCCCAGAAGCAAGCACCGGTTACAGTTTGCGCTGACTCTTGCTGGTCAGAGGGCATGACTTCTTTGTTGCCCTAGGTGATCTATGTATCTTCTGGGTAAGGTGGGCCCCAAATGTTAATACCCTCAGTGGATCCCTGAGGAGCATGGGGGATTCCTGGAAACGGATTTTTCCTTATCTCTGAACATCTATGTTCAGGTGTGGATGGGACAGTGAGTGGCTGGGAGGAAACCAAAATCAACAGTTCCAACCCTCTGCGCTATAACCGCCATGTTGGGGAATTCATAGTCACCCGGGCTGGACTCTACTACCTATACTGCCAGGTAAGCCCCACCTGGCTCCATAGGTAAAGCAAAAACTAAAGAAGGGTTTGTTTAGGGGGAGACAAGGGGACAGGTGAAAGACTGGGAAGGAGTTTGGGGTTTGGGTGGGATGGGATACCTACATCTCCAAATAAATTTGAAATTGAGGCCAAGTACAAGCAGAAGCCTGGACGCTACCTACCCTCTTCCACTGCAGGTGCACTTTGATGAGGGGAAGGCTGTCTACCTGAAGCTGGACTTGCTGGTGGATGACATTCTGGCCCTGCGCTGCCTGGAGGAGTTCTCAGCCACAGCAGCAAGTTCTCCAGGGCCCCAGCTTCGCCTCTGCCAGGTGTCTGGGCTATTGCCCCTGCGAACAGGGTCCTCCCTACGGATTCGCACCCTCCCCTGGACCCATCTCAAGGCTGCCCCCTTCCTCACCTACTTTGGACTCTTCCAAGTTCACTGAGGGGCCCTGGTCTCCCTGAAGATTCCCCAGGCTACTGGCTCCCCATGACAGCTCTTAGAGCACCCTGGTTCCCTTTGCCCCACCCTCATTTGTTCCTTGCTCTAGGCCTACCCCTGTCTCTGTTGGCTATCAGGGCTGTTCATGTTTCCCAGCCCACATAAATACGGCATCCCCATTCTTCCCTTATGGCACCCCCACCTCCCACTCTCACCTCACTACCTCCCAAACTTCTGATCTTTCAAGACCTTCATTTGTCCCCTGACTCCCCCTGGCCACAGCCCTGCCCCGTACACTGTGTTTACTGTACTCCATGGGCAAGGATGGGTCCAGAAGACCCTGCTTCAGATACTAACTGGAGCTGGACCTTGTGGCAGGTAGCAGAAGAGACTGGGCCTAGGCGAGGAATTCCTGAAGTGAGGTGTGAGAAACAAAGACAAGCTCCTCCCTTGAGAATTCCCTGTGGATTTTTAAAACAGATATTATTTTTATTATTATTGTGATAAAATGTTGATAAGTGAATATTAAAAAGAATAAATCATAGTCTCTCTCTTTATTGGGCTTCAGAGGACATTCCAGGGTAGCCAAGAGCCGTGGGAAGAGGGTCTGGGCATTGAGGAGTTGGGTGCAGGACAGTTGGAATTCCAGGGTGATGCTCAGGCTTGAGAGTGCAACCTATAAGCCTCTAACCCCCACTGGTGAGCAGGGAGTAGAAAAGTACACCAGTCAGGAGAAAAATCAATCCTGTGCCCAAGGTACAGCCTGAAGCAGCCTCATTTCCCTAGTAGGCAGACTTCCTCCTGCCGGGGGAATCCCTGGCTGGG
Organism: Otolemur garnettii; assembly: GCF_000181295.1. Lineage (NCBI taxonomy): Eukaryota > Metazoa > Chordata > Mammalia > Primates > Galagidae > Otolemur > Otolemur garnettii. Next base: position 11,772,731 of record NW_003852441.1, on the reverse strand, counting down.
AGGGGCAGGGGCCCTTCCTCTTAGTGGCCTTGGGACATTCAGCAGGTGCTGGCACAGGCCCTGGTTAAGAAGGGGTGGGATGGGGACAAGCCTGGAGGGGCTCAAAGTCAGAAGACCCCCGGAAGCCTGGGCCCTGGGCACCAGGAGAAATCCTGCAGTGGCTAGGGGGCCTGGGGCTACCTCTTTGTCCCTTCGTCCAGAGCCTTATGTAAGAGCTTTTCTTGGGAAACAGGAAGTCCTGCTTGCCAAGTTCAGCACAGGGAGTAGTGCAGGCCTTATTCCAACACACCCGGCCCAGCCTTCACCCCAGAACTCAGCCAGCTTCTTGCTTCCGTGCCCATGGTTCTCCTCCCAATCGACCCCGACCCTCCTTTCCCACCTTCGGTAACCTCTAGCAAACTGCCCCAGAGCCCTCCTGTGCCTAAGCCAGAGGGCTCACCCTCACCCCCAACCAGGACACTGCCCGGCCTGGCCCCCCATCCTACTTCTGGCACCATGCCCCATAGCCAGCCAACCTTCCCTCCCCCAACTCCGGGGCTGCCCCAGGGTTCCTGCGCACTGGCCGCTCCTCCTGGGTGTCACTGACAATCCTGTCCTTCCTCGAGGGACTGGCACCTAATTCTCCTGAAGCTGGGGGAGGACAAGGGGGTCACAAGGTGACACTGGCTCCACAACAGAGTGCCAGGAGCACTGATAGTACCCCTAGTTTGCTTTCTTTCTCCCTCCTTTTTATTCTCAAGTTCCTTTTTATTTCTTCCTTGCGTAACACCCTTCTTCCCTTCTGCACCACTGTCCTTACCCCTCCCCTCCCCACCATCTCCTTGCCATCCCACTCCTGGGGCCACAGCTGTTGGCAGGGTCCCCAGCTCATGCCAGCCTCATCTCCTTTCTTGCTAGCCCCCAAAGAGCCATCAGGCGACATGGGGGCCCCAGTCCGAGAGCCGGCACTTTCAGTTGCCCTCTGGTTGAGTTGGGGGGCAGCTCTGGGAGCTGTGGCTTGTGCCATAGCTCTGCTGACCCAGCAAACAGAGCTGCAAAGCCTAAGGAGAGAGGTGAGCCGGCTGCAGAGGAGTGGAGGTCCCTCCCAGAAGGGAGAAGGGTATTTCTGGCAGAGCCTCCAGAAGCAGGTGAGCCACGGGAAGGGTGTCCGGGACAGAAGGATGGGTGGCAGGTGGGGGTCTTTGGGCTCCTGGTCTGTAAAGTTTTGAGGAGGTGCAAAAGAGGGTCTTGGATTTAGAAGTCAAGGGAGCGGCCATTCCAGGAAAAACTGTTAAAGGTTAATGCTTCTTGTACCTAATAGATCCTGGAGGGCAGCCAGCATCCAGACTCAGGGTGCTGGGGAAAGGCCATGAAAGATATGAAGCATTCCTGGGGCAGGGGAGGGCTGGGAAGGAAGGCTGTCAAGGACCCTTGCATCTTAGTATAACCCTAACCCTCTTTCCATGAGCAGAGCCCTTATGCCCTGGAAGCCTGGGAGAATGGGGAGAGATCCCGAAGAAAGAGAGCTGTGCTCACCCAGAAACAGAAGAGTGAGGACTCCAGGGTGCAGCAGGGGTGGGAGGTGATCAAACAGCATGAGGACTGTCATCCCAAGATAGGGTGAGGGTGGAGGCTGACAACAGGGCAACTGGGGTAGGTGGACGCTACTGAGATTCCCTCCTTCTCTCCTCAGAGAAGCGCTCAGTTCTGCACCTTGCACCCATTAACATCACCTCCAAGGGTAGGCACTATTTTAAATAATGGCTTTGTGGGAGGGGCAAGAACTAGGAACTTTGGGGCTGGCACCTGGGCCCAAGAGAATCTTATAGGTGAAAAGGGGTGAGCAGATAAGCATCTGCGAACATAAAGAAATCCTGACTGCTGGAGGGGCACAGTGACTCATGCCTATAATCCTAGAACTCTGGCAGGCCAAGGCAAGTGGATTGCTTGAGCTCATAAGTTCAAAACCAGCCTGAACAAGAGCAAGACCCCATTTCTAAAAAGAAAAAAATTAGCCAGGTGTTGTGGCAGGAGCCTGTAGTCCCAGCTACTCAGGAGGCTAAGACAAGAGAATCACTTGGCTTGGCGCCTGTGGCTCAAGTGGCTAAGGCGCCAGCCACATACACCTAAGGCGGCGGGTTTGAATCCAGCCCAGGTCCGCCAAAACAACAATGACGGCTGCAACCAAAAAAAAAAAAAAAAATATATATATATATATATATATATATATAGCCAGGCATTGTGGTGGGTGCCTGTGGTCCCAGCTACTTTGGAGGCTGAGGCAGGAGACTCGCTTGAGCCCAGGAGTTGGAGGTTGCTGTGAGCTGTGATGCTACGGCACTCTACCCAGGGGGATAGCTTGAGGCTCTGTCTCAAAAATAAAAAAATAAAAAAAAGAGAATCACTTGAGCCCAGGAGTTTGAGGTTGCTATAAGCTAAGACACCATGGCACTCAACAGAGGGCAACAAAGTGAAACTCTGTCTGAAAAAAAAAAGAAAAAGAAAAAAGAAATCCTGACTGCCACATCCCTCACCTCCAGAGGACTCTGACGTGACCGAGGTGATGTGGCAACCAGCTCTTAAGCGTGGGAGAGGCCTGGAGGCTAAAGGATACATTGTCCGAGTCTGGGATGCTGGAGTTTATCTGCTGTATAGCCAGGTAACCCCAGAAACAGCCTGAGCCTCCTCTGGGGTCACAGAGGCTGACTGCTGTTTCCTCAGAGCCTATGTGCCCTACTACTAAGGGTTCCTAAATGCTCTAAGACCCTCCTTAGTTCTCTGAATTGTTTGTCAGGGATGGAGACCTTCCAGAACTAAGCTATGCCATTCTGTTTTCTTCAACATCTCCCTCCCTTCCCTGCCAGGTTTTGTTTCATGACGTGACTTTCACCATGGGTCAGGTGGTCTCTCGGGAAGGCCCTGGACAGCGGGAGACTCTACTGAGATGTGTACGAAGTATGCCCTCTAACCCAGATCGGGCCTACAACAGCTGCTATAGCGCAGGTGAGAGCTGTGTGAGTAGTGCAGGGCAGACCTGAGGAGAGGACATCTGACCTGGGGGTAGGAGTGCTGGGAGCCATGGTAGTGAGTTAGACTCTGGGTATACAGGCAGATCTGGGGAATGAAGCATAGAATACCTGGGTCGTCCTTACAGGAGGCAGAGAAAAGGGGAGCCGGAGAAGGCAGGGTGAAACATCAGAGTATCTGGATGGCTGTGCTTCACTGGGATCTATTTTCTCCCTTTTCTCAGGTGTCTTCCATTTACACCAAGGGGATATTCTGAGTGTCATAATTCCCCGGGCAAGAGCAAAACTTAGCCTCTCTCCACATGGAACATTCCTGGGGTTTGTGAAACTGTGATTGTGTTATAAAACGTGGTTGTGAGCTTCGAAGACCAGGGTGGGTACATATTGTGGCCGGTCAAGAGCTGATTAGACAAAGGATAGGGAATGGGGCAGGAACAGAGGCCTCTTCCAGGGTTTGACTTCATGACTCTCCGTTCCTCCCTTTTCTTTTTCCACTTCCAACCCCCGGAACTTTGATTTCATGGATATCTTGCTTCTGTCCCCCATCCTGCCCCAAATTCTTGTTAATGTGCTGATGGAAGGCGGGCGGGTGCCAGGGCTTGCCCAGGACTGGGGCAGGGCCCTGGACTTCATCCAGAGCAGCACCACCACCTAGCGGCAGTTTGAGGGAATCATCCTGGCTACTGGCAGAAGTGCGCGAATCCGCCCTCGGCTAGGGAAAACCCCTGGTTTCCCAAGCCACAGCTCTCTCCAGGTACCCTCTGCCTCTTTACCCTATAAGAAGCCTGGTTCTTACTTCCTTCTCTTCATCTATTGGGCTCCAGTTTCCATCACTATCTCCAGAGGTTTATCACGCGCCAGCTTGTATATGTTTGTGGGGGAGGGTCCCCGCCGCCGGCGGCGGTCTATTTTCAGCCACATTTCTCTTTGGGTCCCAAGGTTTGCCTTTGCATGCTCTCCATTTCCCTGGGGCTGGGTCTAGCCTCCAGGGACCCTTGGATGAACCGTACGCCCCGGTGTTGGTCCTGACTCATTCCTCCGAATAGTTCTTTCCGTTCAAGCCCTGCTTAAAGTTAAATAAAAGCTAATGAATGATACTCCGGCTCTATTTTTCCCACTGTCTCGTCTCAATCCTGTTCCTGTACCAGATCTCCCTGCCCTCCTGGTTCTACTTTGGAGCGCCCCCACAGACCAAGGAAGCGCAGATAGAGGGCTGTGCGCTGAGGGGCGCAGGCGCACTAGGGCAACTGACTGGGCCGCTGCGCGCGACCGGGTTAGCAGCTATGCGCAGGCGCAGGCCTGCGAAGAGCTCCCGGCAGAACCTCCCCGTGGCGTCTACGTTCCTGGGTAGGCGGGACAGGGCGCGTAGTGGCCGCGCCAGCGCTCTTCGCCGGGTGTGACGTAGTAATCGTGCGCCGCCACCGCCGGTGGGCCTGGGGCTCGCGGGAGGGGAAGGAGGAGGGGGAGGAGGAGGAGGTGGAGGAGGTGGTAGTGGTGGTGGTGGTGGTGGTGGTGGTAGTAGTAGCGGTGGTTGGTGGTGGTGGTGGTAAAGGTGGAGGCTGATGCAGAGCTAGAGCGGCTGCGGCGGGGCGGCTCGGCAGCGCGGCACGCGCGCGGCCCAGAAGCGTTGGAATCTTGAATTGAGACGGCTGCGCCTGAAGACAGCAGGAGTGGCGGGGCCGCCGCCGCCGTCGCCGGAAAGATGAGCCGGGAAGCCTGAGGCGCCCGCCCTCGGGCCCATCCGCCCGGCTTCCCTGCTCTCGGTGAGGACCCCCCCACACTTCCCCCTAGCCCTGCCGTGGCCTCTTCCATTCCTGGGCCCCCGCTCCCACCTAACTGGGACTAAGAGGCCCTTATAGGGGCTTCTTAAGGCCCTTGTGCGCTAAGTCGTCCGAGCTTGTAGGACCACAGCAGTGCTGGAACGCATTCCCGTTCCCGGGAATGAAGTAGGAGGGGGCTGGGCCGGTCTGTCCTAGCGCTTTGATTCAGCTGCTTCAGCACCGATTCTCTTTGAGTTTCCATCAACATTTTTCCCTTTTTATCAGACCCAACCCCCTGAATCCCCATTCCCACCTGAGAGAACCTAAGTATGTTCACACCCCCCATTCATTCCAGGGTGGCAGAGAAGACCTGTCTTCCTGCTCAAGCTCACAGTTTTCCTGTGAAAGTTCTGTTCTTCTCAGGTAGAGTGCTGTACCATGATAGAATTCCTGTGCTGATCCATCTCCCTGAGCAAAAAAATCGTTCTTATTAGTCCCTCAAAGGACAACCTTGGTGATATTAAAATACAGAAGTAGAGCCTGACGGTACTACTGGGTTTGATCTGGGACACTGAGAAATAAGGTTCCTGAGGCTTGCTGCTCAGACATTTTCTATTTCTTCTACCTGGGCAAAGAAGAGATGATGGCACAGACCCTAAAGGGCCCTTTGTGGGCCATGTTATGATTTTTTTTTTTTTTTTTTTTGCAGTTTTTGTCTGGGGCTGGGTTGGAACCCACCACCTCCAGCATATAGGGCCGGTGCCCTACTCCTTGAGCCACAGTCGCCGCCCAGAAGTTGTCATTTTAATGATTTTTCCTCTTTTCTTAGTTTATCTGCATCTGGATCCATAGGGGGTATGCTGAGAAAGAGATGCAATATCTGTAGGGCAGGATGTTTGGATTCTGATACCCTGATCTTTGTTTTACAGGGTACTGGAAGATGAAAGAGACTATACAAGGGACTGGGTCTTGGGGCCCTGAGCCTCCTGGACATGGAATAGCTCCAGCGTATGCCAGCCCCAGGCGGGAGCGTCTTCGTTGGCCCCCACCCCCCAAACCTCGACTCAAGTCAGGTGGAGGGTTTGGACCAGATCCTGGGACAGGGACCACAGTGCCAGCCAGACGCCTCCCTGTCCCTCGACCCTCTTTTGATGCCTCAGCTAGTGAAGAGGAGGAAGAGGAAGAGGAGGAGGAAGATGAAGATGAGGAGGAGGAAGTGGCTGCTTGGAGGCTGCCCCCCAGATGGGGTCAGTTGGGACCGTCCCAGCGGCCTCGCCCTCCTCGCCCCCCTCATCGAAAAACCTGCTCACAGCGCCGCCGCCGAGCTATGAGAGCCTTCCGGATGCTGCTGTACTCAAAAAGCACCTCGCTGACATTCCACTGGAAGCTTTGGGGGCGCCACCGGGGCCGACGGCGGAGCCTTGCACACCCCAAGAACCATCTTTCACCCCAGGAAGGGGGTGCAACGCCACAGGTGCCATCCCCCTGCTGTCGTTTTGACTCCCCCCGGGGACCACCTCCACCCCGGCTGGGTCTGCTAGGTGCTCTCATGGCTGAGGATGGGGTGAGAGGGTCTCCACCAGTGCCCTCTGGGCCCCCTATGGAGGAAGATGTACTAAGGTGGACTCCAAAATCTCCTCTGGACCCTGACTCAGGTAAGGTGGGAAAGGGATGGGGAAAGGGTGGGGATAGGGATGACTAAGACCCTGGAGCATCAGGAACCTCTTGCTATGGTGAAAACTTGGCCTAAGAAAAGAAGGATAGCAGAGTGAGGGGTCCAAAATAGCTGTGAAATGTTTTCTGGGACATTGTGGGAGGCTGAGGCAAGCAGATTGCCTGAGCTCAGGAGTTCGAAACCAGCCTGAGCCAGAGCGAGACCTCATCTCTAAAAAATAGCTGGGCATTGTGGCGGGCACCTGTAGTTCCAGCTACTTGGGAGGCTGAGGCAAGAGACTCACTTAAGCCCAAGAGTAGGAGGTTGCTGTGAGCTGTGACACCACGGCACTCTACCTAGGGCTACAAAATGAGATTCTGTCTCAAAAATAAAGCTCTACTTTGAGCAGAAAGTAATCTTGGGAGACAGGGCTGGAAACAGAATCCCTAAGTAGGTATCTTATGGTTTTGAGCACAAATGAGAAAAGGAGACATAGTTTAGAAAAATGAGGCAATCTTGTCCACTTGATATTCCTCTTCGGCCTCTCAAAATAAGATTCCCTGTGTGAACATCTCCAGAGTGTGCCGTTCCACAGTGACAGGATGGAACCTCTCTCAGTAGTGGATTACATCATCTGTACAGTTGTGTGTGACATTCTCAGTCAAAATACTTCCTTTTTTGGGGTGGTGCCCTTAGCTCAGGGGGTAGGGCACCAGCCACATACACCAAGGCAGGCGGGTTCAAACCTGGCCCTGACCTGCTAAACAACAATGGTAACTGCAACAAAAAAATAGTCAGGCATTGTGGCGAGTGCCTGTAGTCCTAGCTACTCAGGAGGCTGAGGAAAGAGGATCACTTAAGCCCTAGAGTTACAGGTTTCTGTGAGCTATGACATACAGCACTCTACCAAGGGCAACAAAATGAGACTCTGTCTCAAAAAGAAAAAAAATTCCCTTTTGGAGAGCCAAGCAATTTCAGTGTTTCTGTATCTTTATTAAATATTCAAGTATTTATTGTTGAGCTTATACAATATGCCAGATGCTATGCTAGGTATTTGGTATTTAGTGGTGATAAATACCACTGAAATTTACATCTCTGAAAACAAATCTTTTCTTTCTTTCCTAGGAACTTTTTCTCTGTCCTTTTAGAATCTCCTGGACGTCCTTATGCTTTGTGGTCTCCATTTCTTATATTAGTAGATTGTGCTTCAATTTATCCTTCTCAAATGATCTTACCATTTACGTTCATCATTAATTTTATGGGTTTCATTGTCCTTTTATCTGGGCCAATTTCTCATCCCCATTCTATTTTCCCTGCCCTAGGCCTCCTCTCATGTACTCTGCCCAATGGCTTTGGGGGACCGTCTATGGCAGAAGGGGAACGCAGCCTGGCACCCCCTGATGCCAGCATCCTCATAAGTAATGTATGCAGCATCGGGGACCATGTGGCCCAGGAGCTTTTTCAGGGCTCAGATTTGGGCACTGCAGAAGAGGCAGAGCGATCTGGGGAGAAAGCTGGCCAGCATAGCCCCCTGCGAGAGGAGCACGTGACCTGCGTACAGAGTAAGGAGCACTAGAGGACCTAATCTCTTTCTCCTTGCTGACTCCTAGAGCAAAGTCTTGAGGTCTCACCCCACTCCTTTCTCCCTCCCCACTCAGGCATCTTAGATGAATTCCTTCAAACTTATGGCAGCCTCATCCCCCTCAGCACTGATGAGGTAGTAGAGAAATTGGAGGACATTTTCCAGCAGGAGTTCTCTACGCCTTCTAGGTAAGGCTTGAAAGACCAATGCCTTCCAAAGCAGTGCTGGGACCTAGGGGATGGGGAGAGAATGTTGTTGCTTTTTCTCTCAAAGGGATGTGCTCGGATAGATGAGGGAAGCTAGAGCTTCAGGCAAGGAATCCGTAGGAAAGTTGCCAAGTCTCTGTAAGCTGATTGGGAGGGTCTTTACTTAAGACCCTGAAATGTTATGTATACCCAAGTATTCATGTCCCTCTTTTCTGGGGAGTGGACCTTTAGTTGGTCCTCAAAAGGACCCATAACCATAAAAAGAAAAAGTCAGTTATTTTTATTAGGTAGGCTGACCAGATTTTAACATTTGTAAAGTGGGACAACATGGCCAGGGGGTGGGGCGGGGCAGGGGACAGGGCAGGGCAGGGCCTGACAACAATGCAAACTTTGATAAGCAGTTCTCGATAATCACTTATCAACAATTATTTGTTACTATTACAGTTTAACATTATAAAATTAACAAAAATAATATAAAACTCATATTCTGGCAAAATAGCCACATGGCAGCTGAAAACCGTATATTCCCTTCCTGTTCTCCCGCCCGTTGGTGCATTCTTTCCAAAAATCAGGACTTTTTTAAAATACCGTGGGACGCGGGACAAATTGTTAAAAATCGGGACGTCTGGTCACCCTATTCTAAGGCCAGGTGTGGTGGCTCACGCCTGTAATCCTAGCACTCTGAGACGCTGAAGCGGGTGGATTGCCAGAGCTTACAGCTTTGAAATCATCTGAGCCAGAGCGAGACCCCATCTCTAAAAATAGCAGGGGTTGTGGTGGGTGCCTATAGTTCCAGGTACTTAGGAGGCTGAGGCAAGAGAATCACTTGAGCCCAGGAGGCTGAGTTTGCTGTGAGCTGTGACGCCACAGCACTCTACCAAGGGTGATAAAGTAAGACTCTGTCTCGGAAAAAAAAAAAAAGATTTTTATTCTAGGCAAGACATGGTGGATCACACCTCAGGCCTAGCACTCTGGGAGGCCGGAACAGGAAGATTGCTTGAATTCAGGAGTTTGAGACCAATCAGAGCAACAGCGAGACCATGTTTCTACCAAAAATAGAAAAATTAGCTGGGCATGGTGATGTGTCCCTGTAGTCCAGCTGCTGAGGAGGCTGAGACAGGAGGATTATTTGAACCCAGGAGTTTGAGGTTGCTTTAGGTAGGCTGATACCACCGCACTCTATCCTGGGGCAACAGGCTGAGACTCTTGTCTCCAAAACAAAAAGAATTTTTATTCTAAAAGTAGTAGGTATTGCTGTGTGCCCCCCGCTATATGTCATCTCTTGGTGACTTCACCCTTGGTCTACTCAGGAAGGGCCTGGTGCTACAGCTGATCCAGTCATACCAGCGGATGCCAGGCAATGCCATGGTGAGGGGCTTTCGAGTGGCTTATAAGCGGCATGTACTGACCATGGATGACTTGGGGACCTTGTATGGACAGAACTGGCTCAATGACCAGGTGAGAAAGGAGTAGAGAAACAGGCCTGAGAAGGAGATTCAGGGAGTAGGGTGTCTGGGGGCCCTCTGCATGGGGGAACCCTGTACCCATCCTGCACCCTCCATGGCAAGTTTCCTCCCATCTTTTTCCCAGGTAATGAACATGTATGGAGACCTAGTCATGGACACAGTCCCTGAAAAGGTAGGCTCAACCAGATACTTCAGTCCCAAAAGAACTTCTGCAGTTCTAACCAGCTTTTCCAATCTCTCTAAATCTCTTCATTTTTACATAAAGAAGGTCTCTGTTTCTGGGGAAGAGGTGGTAGATGGTAATCTCATAATTTCTAACCAGTAATCTTGACCCTGAATTTATCAGTTATTTTCCTTTGCTGGTTTTTTCCTATGGCTAATACCAAGAATAGGGATGGGAATCTACCTATAAGATAAAGCTTATGCTAGGCAGTGCCTATGGCTCAAAGGAGTAGGGTACCGGCCCCATATGCCAGAGGTGGTGGGTTCAAACCCAGCCCTGGACAAAAACTGCAAAAAAAGAAAAAAAGATAAGGCTCATGCCTATAATTCCAACACTTTGGGAGGCCACGAGATAGGGAGAATCGATTTGAGTCTAGGAGTTAAAGACCAGCCTCAGCAACATAGTGGAATCCCCATCTCTACAAAATTAAAAAAACAGAAAATAGCTGGGCATAGGGATGCATGCCTATAGACCTAGCTACTTCAGAGTTTGAGGCTAGAGGATTGCTTGAGCCCAGGAGTTCAAAATTATGGTAAACTATGTCATGGCACAATACTCCAACCTGGGTGACAGAGTGAGACCCTGTCTTTTAAAAAAAAAAAGAAAGAAAAGGTTAAAAACAATTTTTATTTATTTATTTTTTTTACTGTCAGTGAATTTGTGTGGGAGTGTTGAAACCAGTCCTTAGACCCATATGAAATGGAGTGCAGGACTGGGAGTGGTAGCTCTCGCCTGTAATCCCAGCACTCTGGAAGGCCAAGGCAGGTGAATTGCCTGAGCTCACAGGTTTGAGACCAGTCTGAGCAAGAGCAAGACCCTGTCTCTAAAAACTAGCTCGGTGTTGTGGCAGGTGCCTGTAGTCCCAGCTACTTGGTAGGCTGAGGCAAGAGAATCGCTTGAGCCTAAGAGTTATGCTGTTAGCTATAACCCCATGGCACTCTACCCAGGGCAACAAAGTGAGACTCTGTCTCAAAAAGAAAGAAAGAAAGAAAGAAATGGAGTGGACTGGCAGAGGGGGAAAGAATTTGTGGGAGGGTCTCTGGTCTTTTAATTCCATCCAGCTCTTTTGTGTCATTGGCACAGGTGCATTTCTTCAACAGTTTCTTCTATGATAAACTCCGTACCAAGGGTTATGATGGGGTGAAAAGGTGGACCAAAAATGTGAGTGAGTTATGAATTCACATCTACTTGTGTAATACCTTGCCTCTAAAGAATTAGAGTTCTGTTTTCTATGAGCCCTTTCCCTGACCCTATTTATTCAGTCTTTCAAAGATTAAATGTCTCTTATGTGTTAGGTGCTGTTCTAGCCACTTAGAATATAGTATTAATAAGGAAAAATTTTTGCCTTTATGGAGTGAGAATAAACAAGTGAAATTTCAGCTAGTGGTAAGTGTTGTGAGCAGATCAAAACAGAGTAATATGATAGCATGGGAGGGGGATCCTTAGACTGGGTGGTCTGGAATGCCTGTCATAGCTGAGACTTGAATGAGACATGTACAGAACTTTGGGAACAGTGTTCCAGACAAAGGAGATGGCAAGTAAATACACCCAAAGTGAAAAAGAACATGGTTGAGGAACAAAGGGTCCTCATGTCTTTGGAACATAGTGAGCAAAGGGAGACTGATACAAAATGTCAAAGAGAGATCATGTAAGGGGGATGGGTAGAGTAGGCTGAGGAAGGTAGATTTTATTCTATGTTTACTGAGAAGCCATTAAAGAGTTTTAAGCAGGCTGAGAAGTGCCTTCTGTTTTGATGATAGTTTGGAAGGGGACAAAGAGAGGAGTACAGTAGTCCAGGTGAGAAACTTGAGGGCTTGCTAAAGGAAGAGAGAAGAAAATTATCTGTAAGTTTTACAGGTTGAACCAGTATGACTTTCTTAACAGGTTGTGTGACTTATGAAATATACCTATATTTAGGGCAGCGCCTGTGGTTCAGTGGGTAGGGTACCAGCCCCATATACCAAGGGAGGCGGGTTCGAACCTGGCCCTGGCCAGACAGCAACAAAAAATAACCAGGCATTGTGGCGGGCACCTGTAGTCCCAGCTACTCAGAAGGCTGAGGCAAGAGAATCGCCTAAGCCCGGGAGCACTCTACTGAGGGTGGTAAAGTGAGACTCTGTCTCTTAAAGGAAAGAAAGAAAGAAACCTATATTTGGTCTCTGACCAGTCTTCTGGCTGGCATACAACTCCTAAATCGTTGGGAACTCCAAAGGTTTCTTTTTGTATGCTAATGATTTGTTTGATGGCTAGCCTTTCTAGGTAGCTTCAGGATAGAGGATGGAAAGACCAAGCCATACATAATTAGAGGGTAGGAAAGTTCAGCCTTTCTGGCAGCCTCTGGGAAGGGGAAAGGGGCTGAAGGTTAAACAAATCACCAGTAGTCAATGATTTGATCGGTCATGTCCAGTACTGAAGCTTCCATAAAAACCCAAGCTGGGATTCAGAGAGCTTCCACATAGCTGAACAAACCCATGGAGGTTTCTCTAAGGAGGCTGGCCCAGAGAGGGCATGGAAGCCCTGTACCCTTTCCACATGCTTGCCCTATGCATCTTTTCATCTGTACCCTTTGTAATATCCTAAACCAGTAAATGTAAGTATATGTTTCTTTGAGTTCTGTGAGCTGCTTTAGCTTTTCTAGCAAATTAATCAAACCCAGGGAGGGGGTTATAGAAAGCCTGATTACCTAGGCAGAATTACAGGTAAAACAACCTATGGCTTACAAATGGCATCAGAATTGGGGGGCAGTGTTGTGAGATTGAGTCCTCAATCTGAAGGATCCGATCTTTACCTTTAGGTAGATAGTATCAGAATTGAATTAGAGCCCCGGCGCCTGTGGCTCGAGTGGCTAAGGCACCAGCCACATACACCTAAGGTGGCAGGTTCGAATCCAGCCCGGACCCGCCAAACAACAATGGTGGCTGCAACCAAAAAAATAGCCAGGCGTGGTGGTGGGCGCCTGTGGTCCCAGCTACTTGGGAGGCTGAGGCAGGAGATTCGCTTGAGCCCAGGAGTTGGAGGTTGCTGTGAGCTTTGATGCCATGGCACTCTACCCAGGGGGACAGCTTCAGGCTCTGTCTCAAAAAAAAAAGAATTGAATTAGAAAACACTCAGGTGATGTCTGCTGCAGAATTGATGAGGTGTTGGTGAGGCGAAATCTCTACTCACTTCTTGGTGACCAAAGGTCACAGAAGCATTTTGTGGGCTTGGCATTCGTAACACAGTGGTTATGGGCACCAGCCACATGCACCAAGGCTGGTAGGTTCGAACCCAGCCCAGGCCAGCTAAACAACAATGACAACTGCAACAAAAAATAGCTGGGCGTTGTGGCGGGTGCCTGTAGTCTCAGCTACTTGGGAGGCTGAGGCA
>NW_003852441.1:11744695-11758523 GCF_000181295.1 Otolemur garnettii | reverse complement strand
TGATGCCATGGCACTCTACCCAGGAGGATAGCTTGAGGCTCCGTCTCAAAAAAACAAAAAAAAAAAAATAGCTGGGTCCTACTTCTGCCACTTCTTACAGCTCGGTCCTACTTCTGCCACTTCTTACTTCTGTGACCTTAAGAAGCTACAGTTTCTGGCTCAGCGCCTGCGGCTGAAGTGGCTAAGGCGCCAGCCACATACACCCAAGGTGGCTGGTTCGAATCCAGCCTGGGCCTGCCAAACAACAATGACGGCTGCAACCAAAAAATAGCTGGGCGTTGTGGTGGGTGCCTGTGGACCCAGCTATTTGGGAAGCTGAGGCAGGAGACTCACTGGAGCCCAGGAGTTGGAGGTTACTGTGAGCTGTGATGCCACAGCACTCTACCCAGGGGGACAGCTTGAAGCTCTGTCTCAAAAAGAAAAAAGAAGCTACAGTTTCCTCATCCATTAGGTTGAGTGTGAGAACTTCCTGGTGTGATTTTTGTGAGCATTTACTTCATGCCATACAGTATTCTAAGTATATTATGGGTATTTACTAGTTTAAGGCTAATAACAAATGGATGAGGTGTGTAGTATTACTTTTACCCTCTTATACAAATAAGGAAACTGAGGTATAAAAGGTTATTAAGTAGCTTGCCCATGATCATAACCAGTAAATGGAGGAATTGGATTTGAAATCTGGCCGTCTGGCTCTGGAATACTGACCCTGGGTTCTTAGCTACTAAGAACATTTCATATGAAATATACATCGAAATATACTATATGAGGTAGGTAGTATTACTTTTACCCTCTTACACAGATAAGGAAACTGAGGTATAAAAGGTTATTAAGTAGCTTGCCCATGGTCATAACCAGTAAATGGAGGAATTGGATTTGAAATCTGGCAGTCTGGCTCTGGAATACTGAGCCTGAGTTCTTAGCTACTAAGCATTTGTTCCTTTCATTGTGTGAAGTGCCTGGCCCATCATGGGCTCTCAAGTGTTTGTTTTGACACATATTTTATCCCACCTTACTTTCTTTACCTTCGAGAATCTTAACCATCCATACCTTCAGCCTCCCCTACAAACTAAGGCCTGAGTTTTGTGTTGTCCTCCTTGGCTCTCTTGACTGCTCCTCCATTCCTCCTCAGAATCCTCATGGCAACAGGCAGGACTCCTGTGTGTTGTACCTGATTTCTAGCACTGTCTCCTTAGGTGGACATCTTCAATAAGGAGCTACTGCTAATCCCTATCCACCTGGAGGTGCACTGGTCCCTTATCTCTGTTGATGTGAGGCGACGCACCATCACCTATTTTGACTCACAGCGCACTCTAAACCGCCGATGCCCTAAGGTTTGAAAGGGTAGAAGGGAGATGGGCACAATGTGTGGACATACAGTGGCAAGGCATTCCAGGAAAAAGGATGGGCTCTGACTTTTTGAGGAGCAGCCTGGACATTGTATTTGCCACTGCCATGCCCTGGGTTCAGGTGGAAAACTTAGTATCACTTTTTCTTTTTCCCCACCTACATAGCATATTGCCAAGTATCTACAGGCAGAGGCTGTGAAGAAAGACCGACTGGATTTCCACCAGGGCTGGAAAGGTTACTTCAAAATGGTGAGTGTCCAGAGGCAGGAGTGTAAACTGAAGTCATATCCTTGGGAGTCTCCAGGTGAAGGGCCTCTGTTCTTCCTCTTTTCTAGAATGTGGCCAGACAGAATAATGACAGTGACTGTGGTGCCTTTGTGTTGCAGGTAAGCACATGATGGGGCCTCTTCCTCTTCTAGCTATGGAGTCAGTTGGGTTAAAGCAGTGGTTCTCAACCTTCCTAATGCGCAGCCCTTTAATGCAGTTTGTGTGGGTCATGACCCACAGGTTGAGAACTGCTGGGTTAAAGAGTTGGGAGGCTTGTTCTGACTCATAGCTAGTTGTGGAGCAGGGAGTAGTTAGAACACAGAAACTGTGATTTTACTGATTCTCTTCTTGGCTGCTTTTTTTTTTTTTTTCTTTCTTTTGAGACAGTCTTAGTTGGCCAACCTTGGTAGAATGCCATGGCATCTTAGCTCACAACCACTTCAAACTCTTGGGTTCAAGTGATTCTCTTGCTTCAGCCTCTCAGTTGGCTGGGACTATAGGCACCTGCCATAGTGCTGGCTATTTTTTAGAGATAGGATCTCACTCTTGCTCAGGTTGGTGTTGAACTCATGAGTTCAGGCAATCCACCTGCCTCAGCCTCCCAAGTGTTGGGATTACAGGCATGAGCCACTGCCTCTGGCCTCTCCTGGGCTGCTTCATCTCGTGTTGGGACTAGGTTTCTGATCCTTGGTCTCTTGGCACAGATACAGCTGCCTGCCAAACCCCAACTCAACATATTTTCTCCCTTTAAAACTCTAGTTCTGGGGCAGCACCTGTGGTTCAAAGGAGTAGGGCGCCGGCCCTATATGCCGGAGATGGTGGGTTCAAACCCAGCCCCGGCCAAATACTGCAAAAAAAGAACCCTCTAGTTCTGGCTCCGTGCCAGCCACATGCACCAAGGCTGGTAGGTTCAAACCTGGTCCAGGCCAGCAAAAGAACAATGACAGCTGCAACAAAAAAATAATGGGGCGTTGTGGCAGGCGCCTGTAGTCCCAGCTACTTGGGAGGCTGAGGCAAGAGAATCGCTTAGCCCAAGAGTTGGAGGTTGCTTCAAGCTGTGACGCCACGGCTCTCTTAGCAAGGGTGACAAAGTGAGTCTCAGAAAATATATAAAACTCTAGGTCTATCATGCACTGAGTCAGGATGCTAGCTTTAGAGTCAGGCTGTTTCTGAACTCCACATTATGGGACCTTTGCTTTCTTTGTATGTGAAACGGGTATATTCTTTGAAAGATTGAGCGATGTATATTTCATATGAACTATTGGGACCTTGGGGTGAGGGATGCCCAGTAGATGGTTCTCATGGCCTGCTTTGTTAACACCTAGTACTGCAAGCACCTGGCCCTGTCTCAGCCATTCAGCTTCACCCAGCAGGACATGCCCAAACTTCGTCGGCAGATCTACAAGGAGCTGTGTCACTGCAAACTCACTGTGTGAGCCTCGTTCCCCAGACCCCGAGCCCATTAATGAGCAGGGGGATATGTGCAGCCCTTCCCAAGAAACTCCAGTTCCTTTTCTCTCGTCTTTACCCACCCAGTTCCCTTTGGTTTTTCATATTTAAATGTTTTGATTTCTGTTATTTTTTTTTCTTTGAGAGAAAACTTGTTGATTTTTGATGGGCAGGGGTGGCTGTAGTAATGCCCCTTTCTACCTATCTTGCAGGGGAGTGTGGCCTTGTGGCCTAGGTGGGGCAACCATCCCCTTTCCATTTTGCAGGGGACAGGAAATCAGTGTTGGGGGTGGTGGGCGGATAAAGGGATTACTGCCTGCCAGATCTTCAAACTTTTTTTTATATATATATAAAAATGCCACGGTCCTGCTCCAGTCAATAAAGGATCCTTTGGAGATACATAAGTGGTGGTCTTCCTTAAAGGGCTGCAAACTAGTAGATACGCTTATCTCACTCAGGCTTTCTTTCAGCAGTGCTGTTAGCAAACCTGTTTTGGGTCTTGAGACTTCAGGAGCCAGCTTTCCAATACCTGGCTCAGGTAATGGCAACATGATGTTTCCATTACCTGAACAAATCTCCCAGCCAGGGGAGCATAGGGCAGGAAGGAGGGAAGTAAGGCTTAAAATTAAGAGCCTGAGAGAGAAGCCAGGGGACAGGACACTGAAGAGACTGGGTAAAGGAACAGCTAGGATTCATGACAGCTACCCCGAATGCTCCTTAGGCCCATAAATAGGTTTTTTCCATTCTTCCTCCTAGCCAGGGGAATCCTCCCAGCGTTATGGTATCGCCACTTGGTCCATCATCCCTGGTATACGTAGAACACGTCCAGGCGGTGTCCAATCCATCGCTCCTGCAGGACAGAACGTTAGAGGCCAGTGGAGACCCGGAGCAAAAGTAAAGGGAAGTGGTAATCTCAGGAGCCCGGAAGTCCCTGATGGCTCAAACCTCGCCCCCCCCCCTTGCGTGATTGGGTCTACCAAGCCACATGACTAAGGCACTCTCGCCTCCGCACGTGTAAGGGTGCAGGACCCCAAGATGGCTGCCAGACCTCGAGGCCCCACTCCAGTATGTCACTTCCGTACCGGCCAGAAAGGTGGGCCTTCTAGCCAATGAGGCTGCGAGGCGGGCTTTCACCTTGACAGGCGCTCACATTATCCAATGGTGGCCTAGTGTTTAAGTGCCTCCGAACTAACGTCACGCGAAGTTGCCGAGCGCCGGCAGGCGGGGCCGAGGCGGACAAGCCAATGCGATGGCTGGGGCGGGGTCGGGCGCTTTATAAGTTGTCGATAGGCGGGCACTCCGCCCTAGTTTCTAAGGATCATGTCTGCGAGCCAGGATTCCCGGTAAGAAAGGCATTTGCAAGAGGTTTGCCTACTTACCCTGCCGTTCCCTTCCGAGAGGAAGCTGAGAGGCCCACGACCCTAAGCCCACCAGGGTTGCGGGGGAAACCAAGTTGGGAGGAGTCATTCTGGGGGAGTGTGGGGAGATGTCCACGGTCGATAGTGCTGCCAGGGCCGAAGCAGAGGGCGAGGACAGTTCGGCTAGCGCCGAGCCTGAGAGGTTCGTTACGCGGACTCGACCCGAGTTGGTGTCGTGCGCGAAGTCCCGGCTTTGAGTGGTGAGATGAGGTCGCGACTTAAAATGATAAAGAAAAGCAGAGGCGGCCGAAACTGCGTGGCCCAGAGCCGGCAGGTCCTGTTGCCTCACTGTGCCGGGGGGGAGGGTTCGCGCGCTGGGGACTCAGGAGGATTCTGACGGTACCACTCGGGAGAGGCGGGGGTGGCTGGGTCTTCAGATCCAGTCGGTTCGTCGCGGTTGAAATACGGGTCGGGGTAAAAGAAGCCGGCCGTTTAGTGTGCTGGTTTTCTTGACGGCCAGGATTGAGCCTAACCCCGAGGAGCAGCCGCGTGAGGCACCAGGAGCCCACCCGGCGCCGGGCGGGCGGGTCCATTTTGCCGCACAAGCCGGGCAATTGGCAAACTGCGGATGGGCAGGTCCACTTTGCTTCAGGGGTGAGCGGCCTGAGGTATGGGAGGGCGACGCCATTTCGCGACGGGGGCGGGCGGGCTGTGGATTGTTCCATGGAGGTGGGGGGGTACGCCGCCGGGTGGTCGAGGGAGTGAGCACATGGCGGCCTGAGGTGTTCCCCTCCCCCAATCTGCTTAGCTTTTAAGTGTTGTGCAATGTCCCCTTTAGCTAGCTCTGCTAGGGCTCATTGTGCGCGAGGCCGCCACCGCCCGCGGCCTCCCACATCCGGGTACCGTGAGGGGGGGTTAGTTCGGGTGGGGGAGGCCGCGGGCGGGATGACGTGGGGGGAAGGGGGATGTCCTACTCGCGATCTGGGAGGTGAAGGGCGGGACTTCCGGCGCTGTGGTGCCGCTCTGGGAGGTGCACGCGCTCTGGTTTTGAACACCCAGTACTTAGAGGCGTGGGCCCGGCGGCGAGCACCACTTCCAGGCATTAGGAGCATGGTGGCACGCTTTCCATTCTCCGGGTCTTCAGGGAGGGTTACCCCCATCATTTCCACGGCAGCCTGGCTTAAGTTACTCCAGGGACGGAGCAAAGACTTGGTTCAGTTTCAAATTAACTCGCCTGAGTATTTTCTGAGAATTTGGGGGAGTTTGGATTTGGAAGTGAAAGTTGATGGTATCATGCATGGTCAGTTACTTGAAAGAGCCTGGCTGTCTGGATTTGTGAGTGCTTCATGCGGGCAGGAGACAAACCTTCGTTCTTTAAACCAACAGATCCAGAGACAATGGACCTGATGGGATGGAGCCCGAAGGCGTCATCGAGGTGAGACTGGACCCCTACTACTACTGTACTTTAAATCTGACAAAGGTAGAGACACTGTGTCTGCAAGTGTCTAGAGGTTGTGTTCCATGATGGAAGTATAAATTCAAGAACAGAAGGTTCGTCTTAAATGCATACTAACTCAAAATTAGTGAAGCCCCTTCCATGAGGATCTAACATTTTTACAGTGAAAAGCAGCTTCTCCCCCAGAGAGGACTATTGGGCACTGCTTTGGTATAGGCAATAGATCTGTTTGCTCTAGAGCCCAGCCCACTGCTCAAGCTTTGATTTCATTGCATCCTACAGAGTAACTGGAACGAGATTGTTGACAGCTTTGATGACATGAACCTCTCGGAGTCCCTCCTCCGTGGTATCTATGCCTATGGTTTTGAGAAGCCTTCTGCCATCCAGCAGCGAGCCATTCTTCCTTGTATCAAGGGTGAGACCTTTCATCCCCAGAACATAGACAGGACTGTCCCAGACCTGGGTGGAGTGGCATCTGGTTGGTAGTGCCCATCTCATATCAGCCAGGGACAAAGAAACCTCTTGTTTATCCCAGCTTGGCTTTTGATCTGTGCTTATGCCTGGTTCATGCTTAGGGCACATGGGCACATGGATAGCTGGTTTTCCTTTAATGGGTAGTATTGTAGCCACTTGGTTGGTTTTCTAAGTGAGTTAATAACATGTCTTTATTTCCTGATCTGTTCCCATTGTGTAACTATGGTGATTGGTGAGGTAAAGTTTCTGAAGCATGCTAGATGTGTAATGCTGGTTGCTAAGGGATGTCATTAAGCCTTGAAAGTTTCATGAGCCCAAAAGTACATAATCCTTTACCACATTTAATGCCTCCTATTTTGTTTAGGTTATGATGTGATCGCTCAAGCCCAATCTGGGACTGGGAAAACAGCCACATTTGCTATCTCGATTTTGCAGCAGATTGAATTGGATCTAAAGGCCACTCAGGCCTTGGTCTTGGCACCCACTCGAGAACTGGCTCAGCAGGTAAGAAAAAACATAGCTTCTTTTCCCTCTTGAAGGGCCAATTTAGGGATGACCACTGCAATCTAAAAGTCAGGGCCGTCAACTCATACCTTGAGGGAAGAAGTGGATGCTTCATAGTAAGAGAAACAGGTTGGGCTCAGCGCCTGTGGCTCAAGCAGCTAAGGCGCCAGCCACATACACCTGAGCTGGCAGGTTCGAATTCAGCCTGGGCCCGCCAAACAACAATGATGCCTGCAACCAAAACAAAAAAAAAATAGCCAGGCGTTGTGGTGGCAGGCGCCTATAGTCCCAGCTACTTGGGAGGCAGAGGCAGGAGACTCACTTGAGCCCAGGAGTTGGAAGTTGCTATGAGCTGTAATGCCATGGCACTCTACCCAGGGCAACAGCTTGAGGCTCTGTCTCAAAAAAAAAAAAAGAGAGAGAGAGAGAAAGAGAAACAGGTTGATTTATAACTCAACACTTGTTGGATTAATTATAAATTATAAACTATTTCTTACCTAAACATAGCCACCACTTCACCCATTTCCTGAGTCAAATGCAAAGACTATTGGGAGAAGCCTTGCTGGCTAGGCGAGTTTGGTTGCTGCTTTATGAACAAACCCCTGGCAATGGGCAAAGAGGCACCTCATTGGTGGTGTTACTCTTATATCAGTCAGGGGCAGAGTAGACGGACAGCCCTTTGTTCATCCTAGCTTGATGCCTGGGTTGGTGGCCAGAGCTGTTTCATGCCTAGGGCACAGAAAATTATGCTACTGGATTCTCATTTTCTTTCTGGGTCTTTTTTTTTTTCTTTTCCTCAAGACAGAGTCTCAAGCTGTCATCCTGGGTAGAGTGCCATGGTGTCACAGCTCACAGCAACCTGAGACTCTTGGGCTTAAGTGATTCTCATGCCTCAGCCTCCCAAGTAGCTGGGACTACAGGTGCCTGCCGTAACACCCAGCTATTTTTGTGTTGCAGCCCTGGCTGGGTTCAAACCCACCAGCCTTTGGTGTGTGGCTTGTACCCTACCCACTGAGCTATGGGCACCGCCCATACTTTCTGGGCCTTCAAGGGGAAAAAATCAGAAACAGTCTTAAACTTACTGAGCCTCAGGGAATATTTATAAATATGGGCAGATGTAGTGATATATTCTGGATACAGGTAACGTTAAGTTACAGCAGAACCAATGCATGCTTTTTAAGTTTGAACATTGCTGTCTAGCTTGAGTTTCTGTGACGGGTACAGTAGGGCATGGATATATATCATCCATTTCATAAACCTGGTTGTAGTGAAAAGTGATAAGCAGGTCACAATTAGCTTTCAGAAACGTTATAGGTTTCTGTCTAGATTAGGAAACTGGTGGTGCCTGTGGTTCAGTGGGAAGGGGCCACTGGCCCCACAAACTGTGGATGGTGGGTTCGAACCCACCCCCAGCCAAATTGCAACAAAAAAATAGCCAGGCATTATGGCAGGTGCCTGTGGTCCCAGCTATGGGGGAGGCTGAGGCAACAGAATCGCCTAAGCCCCAGGAATTGGAAGTTGCTGTGAGCTGTGACACTACAGCACTCTACTGAGGGCAATAAAGTAAGACTCTGTCTCTTTTAAAAAAGAAAAACAGGAAACTATTACAATTATTCTGTGGTGCATTATCATAAATCAGTTGTATCGTTGTGTGTGGGTTATTTGATCTCTGCCTGTTTCTCACCTGAAAAGTGAGTTCAATAGTAATGTATATCTGAAGGTTGTTGAAAATAGCAAATATATAGGGAACATTAAAAATGGGGGCTGGCTGGGCCCAGTGGCTCATGCTATAATCCTAGCTCTCTGGGAGGCCAAGGCAGGATTACTTAAGCTCAGGATTTCAAAATCTGACTGAGCAAGACTCTCTACAAACAATAGAAAAATGAGACAAGCAATATGACATGTGCCTATAGTCCTCACTAGTTAGGGAAGTTGAGCCTGGGAGTGATGTTATTGCTCTTTACCCAGGGCAATAGAGTGAGACACCTATTTCAGAAGGTGGGGGTGGGACAGGGCTGGTATAGTTACATAGTTGATATGTGGATACCTGTCTTCTCTGGCCTCAGATACAGAAGGTGGTTATGGCATTAGGAGACTACATGGGTGCCTCCTGTCATGCCTGCATTGGAGGCACCAACGTTCGTGCTGAAGTGCAAAAACTGCAAATGGAAGCTCCCCATATCATCGTGGGTACCCCTGGCCGAGTATTTGATATGCTTAACCGGAGATACCTGTGTAAGTAACTCAATTTTCCAGCCCCTTGGGTCACTTCACTCTTGTGCATGCTTTCCTAGTCTTACAGTTTAAGCCAAAGCCATTCCCAAGGATGGTAGTTTTCCCTTCAGTAAAGAGTTGCTCTGTGATGAACCTCATGCGTGTCATCTGAGCCTGGCTTCCCTGTCATCTCAGCCCAGGTAGTGTTCTACTTCCCGGGGCTTGTTTGGCTTGGCAGGGAGGTCCTGGGCAAAGGATCAGTTTCTGTCTTCTGAGAGCAGACCACCTCTCCCCTCCATATTCTTTATCAGGAAAGAATACATTTCACATTTTCCTAATTACTACATATGGATGTTGGTATTTTTCTTCCTAATCTAGCTCCCAAATACATCAAGATGTTTGTACTAGATGAAGCTGATGAAATGCTAAGCCGTGGATTTAAGGACCAGATATATGACATATTCCAGAAGCTCAACAGCAACACCCAGGTGAGAAAGACTATTTTTTGTCTTACATAGCAATGGTTTTAGATTACAGTGTAGTTAGGGTAAAGAACAGTATCAAGTACCAGAGGAACCAACCATACAGATTTCTGGACGCGAACCGTGCAACCGTACTCTGCCATTTACTGTAGTTTTAGGCTTGTTGGGGGACAGCAACAAGTGTCAAATGAAGTATCCATCACCCTAAGGTTGATTGTTTTTTGCATTAGGTGGTTTTGCTGTCAGCTACAATGCCTTCTGATGTGCTTGAGGTGACCAAGAAGTTCATGAGGGACCCCATTCGGATTCTTGTCAAGAAGGAAGAGTTGACCCTGGAGGGTATCCGCCAATTCTACATCAATGTGGAACGAGAGGTGGGGCCCAGTGCAGGAGGCGGGCCTGGTAGTAAGTTGTTGGGTATAGCCCCTGACTGGTTTCTCCCCCCCCCCACCTCCAGGAGTGGAAGCTGGATACACTGTGTGACTTGTATGAAACCCTGACCATCACCCAGGCAGTCATCTTCATCAACACCCGAAGGAAGGTT
Organism: Otolemur garnettii; assembly: GCF_000181295.1. Taxonomy (NCBI): domain Eukaryota; kingdom Metazoa; phylum Chordata; class Mammalia; order Primates; family Galagidae; genus Otolemur; species Otolemur garnettii. The sequence continues at coordinate 11,748,429 of NW_003852441.1, read as the reverse complement.
GATTGGCTCACTGAGAAGATGCATGCCCGAGATTTCACTGTGTCTGCCATGGTGAATTTTTCTCTTATTACTAGTCTACTATGGGTCTATCAGCCCAAGCCAGTCTTCCTGGTGCTTGTGTGACTACTTGATATATGTTTCTCTTTTCTAGCATGGAGATATGGACCAAAAGGAACGAGATGTGATCATGAGGGAGTTCCGTTCTGGCTCTAGCCGAGTACTGATTACCACTGACCTGCTGGTGAGTAGAAGGGAATTTATTTAGAGAAGAATAGGAAAAGGGGAGAATCGGCTCAGCGCCTATAGCTCAACCAGCTAAGGCGCCAGCCACGTACACCTAAGGTGGCGGGTTCGAATCCCCAGCCCAGACCTGCCAAACAACAATGACGGCTGCAACCAAAAAATAGCCGGGCGTTGTGGCGGGCGCTTGTGGTCCCAGCTACTTGGGAGGCAGAGGCAAGAGACTCGCTTGAGCCCAGGAGTTGGAGGTTGCTGTGAGCTGTAATGCCACGGCACTCTACCCAGGAGGACAGCTTGAGGCTCTGTCTCAAAAAAAAAAAAAGGGAGAATCCAAGGTGATTCCCTCTCCAAGAGGCCAGCTAGTGCCTCTCTCAGGAAAGTAGCAACTTGGAATAAAATCTGGCATGCCTAAGGTCTCTGGGGGACAGGGGATGCTAATTTCCTTTGCCTTCCCTTGGCTGCCTACATGCATATCATAACCTTTGGGATACCTTTCATTTTTTGGTCCACATGGCTGAAGTTGTTGTCTTCACACAGGCCAGAGGCATAGATGTGCAGCAGGTTTCTTTAGTCATCAACTATGATCTTCCTACCAACAGAGAAAACTATATCCACAGGTAAGAGTGGATCTGGAATGCACCAGCCTCCAGGTGAAGCTTTTGATGTTCCTCATCTTCCCTCATCCTGTTTTCTAGAATCGGTCGTGGTGGAAGGTTTGGCCGTAAGGGTGTGGCTATCAACATGGTGACAGAAGAAGACAAGAGGACTCTTAGAGACATCGAGACCTTCTATAACACCTCCATTGAGGAGATGCCCCTCAACGTTGCAGACCTCATCTGAGAGGGGCTGTCCTGCTACCTAGCCCCAGCCAGGGTTCAATCTTGGGGGGCTGAGGAGCAGCAGGAGGGGGGAGGGAAGGGAGCCAAGGGATGGACATCTTGTCATTTTTTTTCTTTTTTTTTTTTTTTCTTTGAATAAATGTCACTTTTTGAGGCAAAAGAAGGAACCGTGAACATTTTAGACACCCTTTTCTTTGGGGTAGGCTCTTGCCCCAGGCGCCGTCTCTTCTCCCAAAAGACACTAATCCATTTCCCTAACCTAGTCACCTCCAGATCCCAGAGGCTCTCTCCACCCCAGCTGAATTCCTTTGAAAATGAGTCAAGGGGCTGTATATGTCACTCAACCTCATTTGCTGGACCAAATCTGGAGGCAGAATCCCCTGAAACAAATGCAGTGGTCCAGGGGATTGTCCCCAGGTGGGGGGAGCAGGGGAGACAAAATGGTAGCCATTTTTACATTGTTTTGTATAGTATTTATTGATTCAGGAACAAACACAAAATTCTGAATAAAATGATTTGGAAACTGCCTGTTTGGGCTTCTCATTTCTTAACCTCCCCTACCCTCTCCCACCTGCTACTGGGCACACATTAAGTCCCCCCTTCATCAGTTAATAACCTTTTACCTGGGTTGCTTCCTTCTTAGTATATAAGTTAGCAGATAATGCATTCTCTTACTGCTCTTCAGAGAATAGGTGAACTAGAGAGTATGACCCTGTGAAGGGGGGGGGTGTACTGTCATAAGTGCCTCACTTGCTAGGGCTAAGCGGAAAACAATAGATTGAGAGTAATGGGGTCAAGGGGAAGGGGTGTGGAGATGAACTGGTTCTAATGCCTGTCAAACTTTTCTGGGAGGCTAATGAGGAATCTGCTGTCTCAACTGGTCCTGTGACTGCTACAGCTGCTTAGCAAGTTTTGCTGAGGTAGACAAATTAGCCCAGAACTCTCCATCTCATTCTGTGCCCACGTGATAATCTTGACTTTGCCCTAGCCATTCCTACTTAGCAATTCTGGGTCAGTAGTCCCCTAGCTTAATTACGAAATGACTAAGAGATTGGTGGCTAGAGCTGAGGTGTCTGAGTCAGGTTGAGGGTGGGATTATTCAGTAACAGGAAGTATATCTTTCATTTCCTCCTTTCTGAGAGAAAGCTGAGACTAGGGCTAAGCAACTGGTTTCAGACCGCCTAGCTGGACTTTGGATGAGGCAGTTCTACCATGAAGTTGGCTGTGATTTTCTCAGGAGCTTTGCTGGGGCTACTAGCAGGTAAGGAGAAATGGGGCTGAAGGGAGGGAGAGTCCAGGAAGGAGCCTGTCCCGGAGTTGCTAACCAGTCTCACCTCTGTTGAAAGCCCAGGGGATGGGGAATGATTGTCCTCACAAAAAATCGGCCACTCTGCTCCCATCCTTCACGGTGACACCTACAGCTACAGAAAGCACTGCAACAACCAGCCAGAGGACTACCAAAAGTCACAGAACTACTACTCATAGAACCACCACCACCAGCCATGGACCCACAACTGCCACTCATAATCCTGCCACCACAACTGGTCATGGAAATACCACAGTTCATCCAACAAGCATAGGCACGGTTACCAGCCATGGACCCACTCACCATCCTGCCACCACGACCACCACCAGTCATAGAAATTCCACCGTTCATCCCACAAGCAACAGCACTGCCACCAGCCCAGGATTGTCTACCACTTCCCACCACTCAGGACCATTTCCACCCACTCCAAATCCTCCTAGCCCAGGCTCCCAAGAGGCTACCGGAGACTACATGTGGACTAATAATTCCCAACCCTGCGTCCACCTTCATGCCCAGATTCAGATCCGAGTCTTGTACTCAACCCAGAATGGAAAGGTAAACCTAAATCAGCAGGGACATGAATGAAAGGAGGCAAGATTTGTTATGGCTCAGAGGGAGGAAGTAAGAATAGTGGCCATGTAGTCTCATGACCCTCTATCTTCCTCATAGGCCTGGGGCCTCTCTGAACTGAACCCTAACAAAACCAAGTCCCAAGGGAGCTGTGAAGGTGCCCACCCCCACCTGCTTCTCTCATTCCCCTATGGACAGCTCAGCTTTGGATTCCAACAGGTATAGCTAAATAACTTCACCCTCAATCCCCTCCACTCCCCACAGTGCCCCATCCCTACAATCCTCACCCCACTCACTGCCCTGAGGCTTCCTGTCCCCCTAGGACCTAAAGCAGAGCACTGTCTATCTGAGCTATATGGCTGTGGAGTACCATGTGTCCTTCCCCCAAGCAAAAGGTAACGTCCTTCCCTTCCTCAATGCTAACACTAGATGCTGGGGCTCCTAATGGAATTAGATGGGGAGGTGGACAGAACCTGACCTTTCTTTACTCCTTCAGAGTACGAATTCTCAGCTCAGAATTCATCCCTTCAAGATCTCCAAGCACCCCTGGGCTGGAGCTTCAGCTGCAGAAACTCAAGCATCATGATTTCACCAGCTATCTATGTAGACCTGCTTTCCCTGAGGCTACAGGCTGCTCAGCTGCCCCACACAGGGGTCTTTGGACCAAGTAAGACTCATTTCCTTTCCTCCTAGCATTCTCCCACTGCACTTTCAGCCCCTTTCTCAGGCCCATAAGCCAGTCATCTCTCTTTTCTTTCTTTCCTTTTTTTTTTTTTTTT
>NW_003852441.1:11720691-11743961 GCF_000181295.1 Otolemur garnettii | reverse complement strand
TGCTGTGGCGTCACACAGCTCACAGCAACCTCCAACTCCTGGGCTTAGGCAATTCTCTTGCCTCAGCCTCCCGAGTAGCTGGGACGACAGGCTCCCGCAACAATGCCTGGCTATTTTTTTGTTGCAGTTTGGCCAGGGCCGGGTTTGAACCCGCCACCCTTGGTATATGAGGTTGGCACCCTACCTACTGAGGCACAGGCGCTGCCCTCTACTCACTTTTCTCGTGTATTTACTTCTCAGAGACTTTGTGCTGAACTTCTCACCAGTCTTCTGCTCCCCAAGGCCTCCCCACATTCCTCCCTCCTCCTGCCTTTATGCTAGCCACTATATTGCAATGCTCACTTGCCCTGTACTTCTGCCAGGTTTCTCTTGTCCCAGTGACCGATCCATCCTGCTGCCTGTCATCATTGGCCTGATCCTCCTCGGCCTCCTCATCCTGGTGCTTGTTGCCTTCTGCATCGTCCGGAGACGTCCATCCACTTACCAACCTCTCTGAGCATCTGCCCCAACTTCAGGGCACTAAGGAACATCATTTCCTCACTATGCAACTGACTCAAAAACAAAGTTATCTTTCTTCCCTGTCTTCTTGAAGAACAAAAAATAGAGATAATATAATTAGGAGGGAGGTAGGGAGATTTTTATTAAATATCTGAGATCTCCCCTCCCTCTCCTCAGTAGGAGAGTAGTGAAACCTACTCAAATCTTTGTCCTTGCTCCCTTGTCCTACCAGGATTAAAAGCTATGGGTTTCTTGTTAAATGCCTTTCTGTGCCTTCTATGGTGAGAGTCTCAGGGGCCAGAAACAACTGGGGAAAAACAACATTGTCAATGTGTGACCCAATGTGTGTGGCACAGCTGGTGTTGTCTGAGGTGTACCTTCCCCCTTCTTTTTCCGGGGCCTCCAGCTACTCCAAGTTCCCCCTCTCCAGCAAGCAGTGGAGTCACCCATCCCAGCAGTCTTTTCCCACCCCTACACAATTGCAGGCACCAACAATTGAATGCCTGTGGACTTTCATTTCCACAAGCAATGAGAACGTCTACCCTGTCAATTGTGTCCCAAGCTAGCTGAGAAGCCTGATTTAACCTTTGCTGGACCTGGGATGCCCCTAGCCCACCTGGGACAAGCTGCATCAACCCCCAAAGTATGGCGTACTCTGATCTACACACACACAATTACCCTCTGTGCTCCTAACAACAGCTTGCCCTCTAGCTTGGGTCACTCACCAAACCAACCCTGACATCCCCAGTACCTTATGAGGGGGAGGAGAGAGACAGTGTCACTCCCATAGAAGCCCGTGTAGAATTATAGAAAGGGCCTCCTGTATGGCCACAGTCCGTACTAATACTGAGTGCCAGCTAATGCCACTGTTTTCAGCAAGCTATGATGCAATCACGGGGTGTGGCTAGGCTGATTGACTTATAGCTGTAGCCTGACTTACAGACGCACCCCACTAAGGCAGCCACACCGCAGACATACCCTATGATCTTGCAAACTGCAGAGCAGGAGCCACCCAAGCACTGTTAAGGCGTAGGATAGAGCAACCTGGGTTGGCATCCTGGCACTGGGTGGCGGGGTGGAAGGCAGTGCCAAGTAGTGGAAGGTGTCCTTTCCCAAGCAGAGCTTTTTGGGCCTACTCAGCCTTCCTGAAGTCTGCGCTGAGCACGTGGTGTGCCCTCGGGTCAGTGAGGTAGGGTTGACACGAGTACCCAAGGTTGACACGGCAGGCCAAAGCCAAGGCCTGGGCTTCATGGAGAATGCCAGCTCCGCGTCCCAAGTGGTGACTCAAGGGCTGTCTCCCTCGGAGCTGGACTCGCCTCCCCCACCTCCTCTCTTGCTTCACTGTCCCAGTCCCAGCAGTTACTATTGCATCCCTCTTCCAAAGTGGGTGCCTGCTGCCCGGCACCTAAAGTGCTGCCCAGCACAGACTGTCATGCTCCCGCCGGCGCTGTACCCTCTGGAGGCGCCGAAAGAACGGGAGAAAGAAACCTGCAGCACCCCCAATCAACGCCATTTTGGAGAATCGCGCTCCTTCTCTCTCAAATTCGAACAATATAAAGCTGGCTGTACAGAAGACAAGATGGCGCCCAGCAGGAAGAGCAAAGAAAGGCAGGATAAATCTTGCTTCCGAATTGGAAGCGTCAATAAAAGCACGGAAGGTCTAACTGCGCAGGCGTACAGCTCCACAATTCGAACAAGGGAGAACCTCCAAAACGTGGTCTCTGAATGAGACCTATTTCACGTTATTGAAGCTGGAGTGGCGGAAGATAGAGTGGCGAACAGGTGGCGGGTCAGCTTCGTCGCGGGAAAAGAAGAGGAGTGCCGGGTCGCGCATGCGCCAGCGATAGGCAATGACGGTCTGGAGAGACTGGCGGAAGTTATACTTCCAATATGGCGGCTGAGGCAGACGCACCGCTCAAACGGCTCCTGGTGCCGATTCTTTTACCTGAGAAATGCTACGACCAACTTTTCGTCCAGTGGGACTTGCTTCACGGTGAGTTTTGTTCAGCATCCGATCCAAGCCCTGCTCGAACAACCGCGAATCATTCGTTTAAGGCGTGACTGGGGACTAAATGACAACGGTAACTGCTGCGGTTCCGAGCTGGGCGGAAGTTGGCTTCTGAGAGGGGCGGAAGTGTCTCTCTTCCTAAAGGGAGGATGCCATATTTGGGCAAGAGGGAAAAGCCGCTGACGGAAGGAATTTGTGAAGTTTGGGCTTTAGCAACAACGAGAAACGGAAAGACTCAAATTTTTGCGAGACAAAATAACAATCAGGTCAAATAATTTCAACCTTTATTAGATCGCTAGCAGGATTACTTCATTCAAAGCCCCTGGTGAAAAAGGCCCTTAGCACACTCAATTGCTGTTGCCACCCTGACTGTTTTCTTTCCAGCCTCCACGTTTGCTAATGGTTTAATTTTGGGATAATTTGTCTTCCTTCTTGTTTGTATTTGTGGAGCACCTCTAGGCAAAGTCCATCTCAAACATCAAACCCTTTGGGAAGCCTCCTCAGTCTGCCCTTCTCAATTCTTGGCATCTCCCCTGAGCTTTGGGGGCTAGTTTCTTACCTACATTCACGACCTGTGAGTCTGACTAACACTGAGCCAAGATCCTTGAGGGAAAGGCTTCAAGGCTAGAGAAGTTGTGGGTGGCCAGGGCATAAAAACAAGTCCTGAAAGGGTAAAGTCCCTGAGTAAGGCGCCAGGGTAAATCAAAAGGGCTTAGGAATGAGTGTTTTGGAGACCTGTCTTTGGAGGAGACGGGCGAAGTGGGCTGCCCCGGTGCCCAGAGGATTCTTGGGCCTTCCTTACTTTAAACAGGGAAGCAATGGAGAATCTTGGAAGTCAAGGAGTTTAGATGTAGGGAATGAAAGATTGGATGGGAGGGAAGGCATTTGTGGTTAAGTCTGTTTTAGAAAGTATCCTAGTCTTGGCGCCTGTGGATCGAGTGGCTAAGGCACCAGCCACATACACCTAAGGTGGCAGGTTCAAATCCAGCCCAGGCCTGCCAAACAACAATGAAGGCTGCAACCAAGAAATGGCCGGGCATTGTGGCAGGTGCCTGTGGTCCCAGCTACTTGGGAGGCTGAGGCAGGAGACTCACTTGAGCCCAGGAGTTGGAGGTTGCTGTGAGCTTTGATGCCAGCGCACTCTACCCAGGGAGACAGCTTGAGGCTCTGTCTCAAAAAAAAAAAAAAAAAAAGTATCCTAGTCCTGGGCCGTGCCTGTAGCTCAATGGGTAGGGTGGTGTCCCCCTCTACTGAGGGTGGCGGGCCCAAAGCCGGCCCGGCCAAACTGCTACAGTTTGGTGGGCGCCTGTGGTCCCAGCTACTTGGGAGGTTGAGGCAAGAGAATCACCTAAGCCCAGGAGTTGAAGGTTGCTGTGAGCTGTGACTCTAGGACACTCTACAGAGAGTGATAAAGTGAGACGCTCTTTAAAAAAAAAAAAAAAGACAGCACCTGTGGCTCAAAGAAGTAGGGCGCGGGCCCCATATCCCAGAGGTGGTGGTTTCAAACCCAGCCCCGGCCAAAAACTGCAAAAAAAAAGTAGAAAGTAAGTATTCTAGTCCTAAGAGTAAACAGAAAATAAAGGACCAGGCTATTTATCCCTCCCCTCACCACCTTCCAGGGAGGTGGGGCTTGGGAGCAGCCCATAGACTTCATGCCTTGGCCTGGATTTCAGAGGTATGGTCTCTGCTTAACCCTTTTTCTCTTCTCAGTCCCCTGCCTCAAGATTCTCCTCAGCAAAGGCCTAGGGCTGGGCATTGTGGCTGGGTCACTTCTGGGTATGTATCTTTCTTTCCTGCTGTTGGGATGGGGGCCATGAACTTTATGGGTCCCTTAATTGAAAATGGGTTAACACACTTCTGTAGCTGTTGTTGTATTCCCAAGGAATGGAGGCTCCTCAACCCTGCCCTTCTCATCCTTTCCCCAGTAAAGCTTCCCCAGATTTTTAAAATCCTGGGAGCCAAGAGTGCTGAAGGGCTGAGTCTCCAGTCAGTAATGCTGGAGTTAGTGGCATTGACTGGGACCATGGTCTACAGTATCACCAACAACTTCCCATTCAGGTGAGGGGACTCACCCTTTATCCCTAAAGGTATGCTCCTCACTGGGAGCTTAAGTGAGGGAGGTAAAGGGGGCAGGAAAGCTTAGCCCTTTTAGAAATCTAGTTGGTGATGAAGTGAGCATCTTAAGAATGCCCAGGATCCAGAATGAAGTGGGACTATGGAGGACAAAGTAACCAGAGAATTGTGTCCCTAGATAGATGGGCTATGGAGGCATTTGCCGGCTCTTTCCAGGCCCACCTTTATTCCTTCTAACTCTTGACTCTGCAGCTCTTGGGGTGAAGCCCTGTTCCTGATGCTCCAGACAATCACCATCTGCTTCCTGATCATGCACTATAGAGCACAGACTGTAAAAGGTACGGATGATTTACCCAAGAGCCTGCTGTGTGGCTTCTGGGAACCCTGCTGGGAACTCAGGCCTTGGGAAGGTGGAGGACATTGAGAGGTTGATAAGGACTCCTTATCTTCCCAACCTCCAGGTGTTGCTTTCCTAGCCTGCTACGCCTTGATCCTGCTGGTGCTGCTTTCACCTCTGACACCCATGGCTGTAGTCACCCTGCTGCAGGCTTCTAATGTGCCTGCTGTGGTGGTGGGGAGGGTGGGTACTATGAGCAAAGGGAATGATATTGGGAGGCGGGGAGGGCAGAGGGACAGAGAAGGTGGCTGAGGTGTGGGGGTATTGGAATAAGGGGAAAGGGGAAATCAGTGATGGGAGCATGGGAATGCTCAGATGACAGAATCAAAAGTTTCAAAGTCTCTCCTAGCTGTTCCAGGCAGCCATCAACTACCACAATGGGAACACAGGTCAGCTCTCAGCTATCACAGTCTTTCTGCTGTTTGGGGGCTCCCTGGCCCGAATCTTTACTTCCATTCAGGTGAGTGTACCACTTTCTTTTTAGAAGGCACTAAAATCTCATCTTACTTTTTCCAGCTAAGGGCTAAAGCTGCCCTCTCTGGAACCTTTGTTCCTAGGGGAACCCTTCTTTTTTTTTTTTTTTTTTTTGAGACGGAGCCTCAAGCTATCCCCCTTGGTAGAGTGCCATGGCATCACGCTCACAGCAACCTCCAACTCCTGGGCTCAAGCGAGTCTCCTGCCTCCGCCTCCCAAGTAGCTGGGACTACAGGCGCCCGCCACAACGCCTGGCCATTTTTTGGTTGCAGCCATCATTGTTGTTTGGCGGGCCCGGGCTGGGGATACGAACCCACCAGCTTAGGTGTATGTGGCTGGCGCCTTAGCCGCTTGAGCCAGAGGCGCCAAGCCGGGGAACCCTTCTTGGGCTATGCTGAAGGTGACCCTGGCTCTGTCTCTTAAAACCAGGAAACTGGAGACCCCCTCCTGGCTGGAACCTTTGTGGTCTCCTCTCTCTGCAATGGCTTCATTGCTGCCCAGCTCCTCTACTACTGGAATGCAAAGCCTGCCCACAAGCTGAAAAAAGCGCAGTAGAGCAGAGCCAGTTACTGAAGTCATCGGTGTTTCCATTCACCCATTCAACCTCAGGGTCCTCCCCATCTGAGCCATTCTGCTGGTGTGACTTAATTACTCTCCATTCCTCTGCAGTTGCAGCTTGAGCCAGATTTACTTTTAGTGAAAATGGATAGTTGGTGGATCCAGATCCTTAGAAAAGGAGATGGGTGGAGTGTTTTAAACTGTCATTCTGACATTGGAATGCTTGCCTGATTCCTGTACCTGTACTGTTAACTCTTCATTAATCATTTGGCCAAGGTTCCTCCTTTAGCAACACTTTCCAGCTGTTTAACACTATTCTGGGCAAACCTCTTACCTTTCCTCCCATCTCCCCACTTCCCTTCTGTCTATAGAAAACAAAGCCTGGACTGTGGAATGGAGGGACAAAGGGTTGTGGTGACCTCCTTCCCCAGCCTGGTTGGAGCTTTCTCCTGGACCCCAGTGCTGGGGGCGGGGAAAGGGGGACAGAGAATGACTCAGGCAGGGCCCCAGGGTGGGGTGAGGAGGTTCTTGCTCTGGCAGGTCCAGACGGGAGTGGAGACAGGACTGTTTCTCACTGCAGTGAGGAAAAATGGTGATGGGACAATAAAGACTCAAAAGACGTGATTTATTCGTATAAAATTGTGTTTAATTCTACAAAAAAGTATAGATTGTGTGCCTCCTTTTAACCGTGGTTTGCACCTTTTGCTGTAGGGGACAGTTCTGGGTGAAAAGAGAATGGGGACCTTACTGGGAAATGTGTGTCCATGAGGGTTAGAGGTGTGTTAAGGGCATGGGGGCACCAGACAGGGGAGGGTTGTACATAGTGGGAGAGCCTGGGGGCAGGTAGGGGTTATAGGGAGGGAGTAGCTCCCCCTGGAGCTTTGGGTCACTCTGAGAGAGGGAGCATGTCGACGGGGCCTCAGGTTTACAGTGGGAAGAGCTGTGGAGAGAAACATGGGGTTAGAGGGTGCTTCCTTAGGTTGGAGGTGCAACTCCCAAGTTGGGGAGGGGTCTGATTAGTTTGGGGCTGAGGAGAACTTGCCTCCCACGCAGCCCTGGCTGCCTGGCTCCACTAGGTACAACAGGCATGGAACCAGATGCAAGACGGCTTATACTCTAAAGTGCATAGCCTTGTCAGGGCATGCTCAAGAGCTGGCTTAGCTGACTTGCGTGCTGCGTGGCTGTTTTCCTTGGGGCTGCAGGCCAGGAAGGGGCAGAATCGGCCTGGCCTCTCCTTGCCCTGGAGGCTGGGAGAGGAAGCCTGGTCACATAGGCCAGAAAGGAGAGAAAATGGGGCACCCACATAACCAAAACCCAGTCACATCTAGGGGTCTGTCACCTGCCTCTGCAGGGCTGCCACCTCAAGGCTAAGATGGAAGCGCCCTCTGGGAAAACCCAGACCCACTCCACCCTACATAGGGCCCTGGAAATAACAAGGTGAGGTACCCACCCACCAGCTTAAGCAGACACAGGTACCCCTTCAGCCAGGCCCTCTGGCATTACTGCTCCCAAGTACTCACCCGTAGTTGCCGGGCAGGTAGTTGGGGGGTCTGTATCCGAAGCCTCTGCTAGCTTGGGTGGTCGTGTACACCGGCCCCCAGAGGGGGCCGCCGCTGGCCAGACTAACTCTTCCCTGGCTGAAATGGGGAGTTCCAGCGCCCGAGCTCTTGGCCTTGCGTCGAGGTCGGTACTTATAGTCGGGGTAGTCGCGCAGGTGCCGTGCACGGAGCCTCTTGGCCTCCTCCACGAAGGGCCGCTTCTCGTCCTCGCCCAGCAGCTTCCACTGCGCGCCCAGGCGCTTGGAGATCTCTGAGTTGTGCATCTTGGGGTTCTGCTGCGCCATCTGGCGGCGCTGGGCGGAGCTCCACACCATGAACGCGTTCATGGGTCGCTTCACCTTCTCCAGGGGGAGTCCCCTGGGGACCACCTGGCTCCCAGCGTCCTCCTGCTGCTGGGATTCCGAAGTCGAGGTGGCAGTGGCCGTGGAAGCCGGGGCCTCCAGACTCCAGGCCCGGTCCGCTGAGAAGCCGGCTAGCGCCATGGGTTGGAGTAAGTTTTAAGAGTGCGTTCTGAATGCCCTCCCCTCAAAATGAAGCAGCAACCCTGAAAATGCCAAGTGTCTTTCCAGTCTGGAGTCGTTGTGGAGAACTCAAGTCTTTAAAAAGTATCTATCATCCCCAAGTCCAGACCATAAAACAGAGCCTTTGCTTCCAACTAATTCGGCACACTTTGGAGACAATCGAATAGTAAAATCCGCTGCGTCTGGTACCCAGTGCTGGAAAGGTTGTGCTCTCCTTTCCTTCTTGCCTTGAGGTCTAGCAACTAGCAGACCCCCATCCCTCTCTCCCTACCCACAGGTGCCACCGGACCGACCTTTAGTGGTGGCAGTAAACCGTAAACCTTAGTTCCGTTGTCTCCGCAGCTGCCAAGCACAGACGCCACAGACTTCTCACCTGGGATCAACGTCTGTAGCTGGCAGTACCGGACCGGGAATAGCTTTTAAAGGCTGACTCCTCCTCAGTCCCTCCCACAAGACTCTGCTTCCTTAAGGGCGCCAACTTAACCTCCTCCCCCTTAGGCAAACCCAGGTGTCCTGTGTCTTGGCTCCCAGCATTACCCCTCAAGGTACCACGCCCTCTGCCCACCCAAGACCTAGATGTCAAGCCTTCCAGCCCCAGTTGCCAGGATGTCTCTCCTCCCTTCTTAAGCTTTGGCAATTTAAAGCCAATTCCTTTCCATCTAAGGATCAAGTGCCCTGAGGGTCAGTTGTTCAGGAAGGAACTTGGACCATCACCACCCACCCCAACTCCCTCAATGGTGACAATAGCACCTCAAACCCCGACCTGCCCCTGGGGCAAGAAAGTCAGGCTGAGGGGGGTTGGCCATTTTTGTTTCCTGAGTCATTCCAGCAGGTGCTTGGTAGGTGATTCAACCTCTTTCCCCAGGTGAGAAATGTAAGCCCTCCAACTCCAGTTCCCAAACCTTAGATTTCTCCACAGCCATTGAATTAAGGCAAGTTTTATCTCTCAACCTATAAATCAGGAGTGAGGAATTAGGAAACCTAGGACAACTCCCCAGAGCTGAGAGTTCTGTAATGTGGATGCTGGAAAAAATGCTTGGAGCCAGACCAGAACAATGACAAGGAATGGCAGCTGGACACAGGTTCCAGAAGCTGATGTGAGGATACCCTGCTCTCTACTCTACCCAAAGCCCAGCCCAAGCCCTAGGCCTCAGGTAATCGGATTAAGCAGCCCAGCTTTGGCTCTCAGCTCTCAAGAACAGTTCCAGCTCTAAGCAGACCCGCCTAGCCCTCTGCTGTGACTCAGGTATAGGATTGGCCCAATGCCCTCTACCAGCAAATCTGGGGGAGGGGAGAAACAAGGTACAAGCCACTGTCCTCTGGTCCAGAAGGGTACCTGGGCCTGGGGAATTTAGGAATGTCAGGAATCTTCAGAAGATAGACCACCTCTGGATCACTAAAGAATGAGAAGGTATAGAGGAAAAGAAAACAGGGGCCTGGGGCCAAGGGCCAGGGCCGGGCACTCCTAGAGAAACAAAAGGACCAAACTGGGGGCAAGGAAGGCACAGGAAGCAGAGAGCCATTTGGATTTTTTATTCTCTTTAAATACTGTACAGTGAAAAATAAATACGCCTTCTCATCCACCAGACAAGGTAGTTTCCCCCCTCCCCTTGGGGGACCTTGTCACCCCCTTCATACACACCCCTGGTTCTAATCCAAAACCTTCCCCATGCCTCCCACCCACGTATACCCTTACTATCCCCGTCTTCCACAGTGATGAGGCCCCAGAAATGAGGGGTACAGGATGGGAGGAGGGATAGCAGGGGAGCCCCCCTGAACTGTCAAATCTGGGTGGGTCAAGGAGCACCCCTCACCAACAGGCGAAGAATGGGGGTGTTCAGAGAGATTGGGGTCTTAGAGGATAAAGGCACATCCAGTCTGATGGGAAAGGAGAGAGGCTCCCCTTACCCTTGGGGTAGGGTGGACAAGAGGGAGGGGGGGTATGACCCTGTTACACACCCCTCCAATAGCTCCTGGAGGTTGGGGGGGACCCAAGCTGCTGTGCCACCCCCCTCCCCCCCTAGATAAGAGCAGCTCCAGCGCAGGTCAGTTGGGCCTGTGAGGGCCATGGTGTTGGGCAGCAAGCGAGATGGAGAAGGGAGGGATGCAGGCTGGAGGTTTTATGAAACCCCATTCACCAAACTACCCAACTCCAGGGGGGCAGAGAGCTCTCCATTCTCCGCAGGGCCCTTAGAAAGCTTGCTGACAGAGTCACCCTGAGGAGGAAGTGGGAAAGTAAATCAAGAGAAAAGAAGGCAGATGGTCAACAGAAATTCAGGTGGATGACACTCTCTACCACTGAAGCCTTCATAGCATCTGGTGATCCAGGGATTGGTTCCTTGATCTCCATGCCCCAGTCTCACTCTTCCTAGGATCCAGAAAAAGTGAACCAACCTTTCCTCTCTAGTCTATTCAAAGTGTGCACTATTTTATTTTATTTTTTTTTTTGAGACAGAGCCTCAAGCTTTCCCCTGGGTAGAGTGCCATGGCATTACAGCTCACAGCAACCTCCAACTCCTGGGCTCAAGCGAGTCTCTTGCCTCCGCCTCCCAAGTAGCTGGGACCACAGGCGCCCGCCACAACGCCCGGCTATTTTTTGGTTGCAGCCATCGTTGTTTGGCGGGTCCGGGCTGGGGATTCGAACCCGCCACCTTAGGTGTACATGGCTGGCGCCTTAGCCGGTTGAGCTATAGGCGCCGAGCCAGTGTGCACTATTTTAAATGCAGTCTAAACATTAGACACAGTTACCTCTGTGATTCAGTAAGAGATTTTTTTTTTTTTTTGGAAACAAAAGTCTCATTATGTCACCCTTGGCAGAGTACCATAGTGTCACAGCTTACAGCAACCATAAACTCTTGGGCTTAAGTGATTCTTTTGCCTCAGCCTCCCAAGTAGCTGGGACTACAGGCGCCTGCCACATCACCATTTTTTGGTTGTAGTTGTCATTGTTGTCGGTGTATGTGACTGGCACCCTAGCTGCTGAGCTATAGGCACTAAGCCAGTAAGAGATTTCTTTTTTATTTTTTTTTGAGACAGAGCCTCAAGCTATCACCCTGGGTAGAATGCCATGGCCTAATAGCTCACAGCAACCTCCAACTCCTGGGCTCAAGCGAGTCTCCTGCCTCAGCCTCCCAAGTAACTGGGATCACAGGCGCCCGCCAAAACGCCCAGCTATATTTTTTGGTTGTAGCCATCATTGTTGTTTGGCGAGCCCAGGCTAGATTCGAACCTGCCAGCTCAGGTGTATGTGGCTGGCGCCTTAGCTGCTTGAGCCACAGGCGCCGAGCTTAGTAAGAGATTTCTTTAGAAATTTTATTGTGTCCTGCCACAGGATAACAAGAAAAAAGGGACAAGGTAAATCACACCTTGCCTGCCTACCTTTTGTCCTGAAAGAGAGTCTTCTGAAGGTTTAGTGCGGTCCAGGGGTGGCCGCTGGCGGCTCTGAGACTCTGCTCGTGAAATATAGTCAGCTACAGTCACTGGGGAAGGCAGAGGATCAAGTTTCAGAAGGAACTCCAATAGCCAGCCCAACATACCCATTGAACCCCAACCCCTGGTTTTCACAGGGTAGAAGCCATCCCATTCTCTCAACTCTGAGGAAGAATTCTGGTGGCCAGTGTCAGCTGACCTGGCTGACGGTCTCCACTGATAGAACCATCAGTCCGGTTACCACGATTACGGCGACGGCGGCTGCGATTACGACGCTGGGGTCTAGATTCATCTTCTGTTAGGTAGGGAAAAATAAGAGTCACACATCCAATCCCCCATCCCTCAATATATTTTTTTTTTTTTCAGACAGAGTCTCACTTTGTTGCCCTTGGTAGAGTACCATGGCATCCTAGCTCACAGCAACCTCAAACTCTTGGGTTCAAGTGATTCTTTTGCCTCAGCCTCCGGAGTAGCTGGGATTACAGGCGACTGCCACAATGCCTGGCTATTTTTAGACCTGAGGTCTTGCTTTTGCTCAGGCTATTTTCAAACCAGTTAGCTCAGGCGATCTACCCGCTTCAGCCTCCCAGAGTGCTAGGATTATAGCCATGAGCCACTGTGCCCCATGCCCATCCTTCAATTCTTATTTGTCTCTAATTTTTCAGACCCCAGGAATAGCTCTCACCCAGGCCATTCTCTGTCATGTTGGGCCCATCTGATTCCAGGCCTCCATCCATGACAGTCCTATCTTCGTCAGTGCGGCGGCGGCGAGAACGGCGGCGTCTAGCACTTGCTGGGGGAGGTTCCCCCGGTTCTGAATCAACTGGGGGCTCTGGTTCAGATGTGTCCAATAGGCTGTAGGGATTACTGTCTGGATCCTTCAACACTGGTCAGAGGAAGAAAATATGTTGGGATTCAGGTATCCATCACCTTTCCTTTTCAACCCATGTTCATGAACCCAGCTGTCTGGTACCTGAACTAATAGATGAAGAATTGTATCTCGAACTGGGCCGGGGAGCAGGTGGGGGTCCCCTACCCCGGCCCCCAATCGGCCGTCTCCGGTTATCTTCCCCGCGGGTTGGGGGATCCTTGTCACCAGGCCCAGGTCTGTGGGGCTCCTCTCTCTTCTCTGATTCAGTCTCAGAAGCTGTGGACAGGTCTGAGCTGGGGCCTGAAGAACACAGTGGGATCTAGTCAGGGCCACTAATCCTACCCCAGGATCCATCATAGTTCCCAAACCAGAAAAATTCTTTATCTCATTCCCCCAGTCAATCACCTCTTTATCATCTCTATCACAGCTTTCCCCCAAGAGTCCATCCAGACCTCTGCCTCTCTCTACAAGGCCCCCACCCACCCCCGCTCCCATAGGTGTCTCACCATAGGCAGGACCACCTGTCCTCCGGCCCCGGCCCCGGCCCCCGTAGCTGCCCCCATAGGTTCGAGTAGCATGAAGGGAGGAGGAGGAGCTCTCATCAGTGGTATATCCAGTTTTGTCATTGCTACCGCTGCCCCGCCCACTGCCAGGAGGGCGAAAGCCCAGCCCTATCTGCCGAAGCTGTTCATCAATTTGCAGCCTCTCCAAGCGAAGCTGCTCCACCTCCTGGTTAGGTAGAAAATTGAAAAAGATATGGTAGGAATAAGATCAATGGACAGTGCCTTTCTTTATGCTTCTCTACCCTAACTATCCCTGCATATCCTAAGCTCTCAGGAATGCAAGGAGAGGGAACATACTGGCTAAACAAAATTCTGTCACCCAACCCGACAGCCTCAGATTCCCACCAATGTTCATATTTGCTATTCTATACAGAGAGATAAACTAAGTATCATAGTTCCTCAGTTTATCCCCTAGCAGTTTTCATCCCTTTCAACACCCAGCTCTTTCCTCTTCCGGATTGGGTACCTGCAGGTAGGAGAGGTGGTATTCCAGCAGAGCCTGGGCATTGCTGATATTCTCTCGGGTGCCAACAAATATGAAGGGAACCATTCCCTGCAGAGCAGAAGAGGGGGAAATGGCTCAGAAAGGGAAGTGAAATGGAAATATTAACCCCACCTGGTGTCCTAGAAGAGTCCACCCAATGTAATCAATCTGGGCTCTAAATCTACTGAGGGGAAACAAAAGACTGTCTCTACCCTCTCAAACTCCCAGCCTTGAAAGAACAATCCCATCTACTTCTGGAAACCAATCTTTAGGCCTAGTTGCCCCACACCCATACCTCCTCCCTGGGGTTCTTCTTGTCATTATCACCTTCCACACGAACCCTCACCACACCAGATTTATCCACAATCTCCTGAATCACTTTCCCGTTCTTTCCGATCACTTTGCCTGAATGGATAAAGGAAGAATTAGGCCTTTTTTCCTAAATAAAAAGGTAATGAAGAGTAAAAATAGGTAAGAGAAAAAGACTTCCTGCCTCATCCCCCTTCCCTATACAGGATACATTTCAGTTTATTCTCTTGCGTCCAGATTTCTGATGAAGACAAAATATTATAATTCCTAGAAAAAAAATTCTTTTGAGCCTTTCTTACTCTGGATAGAGTACTGTGGTATCATATGTCACAGCAACCTCCAACTCTTAGGCTCAAGTGATTCTCTTGGCTCAGCCTCCCAAGTAGCTGAGGTGCCTGCCTCATGGCCCAGCTATTTTTAGAGATGAGGTCTCACTCTTGCTTAGGCTGGTCTCTAACTCTTAAGCTTGAGTTATCCACCCGCCTTTACCAGAGTCCTAGATTTACAGGTATGAGCCACTGTGCCCGACATAAGCCCTAGAATTTTATTCTTCTATTTTACCACTCCTACTATGTATGGACTATTTGATTTATCCTTGTGAAGTTGGAGGTCCACAGGGAAGTGCCAATCACTAGCTACAAAAGCCCACAATCACTTCAGATAATCTTGCACTTGACCCCCAGCTATATTCTTCACTTTTATTTATACACACCCCTAACTCACCAACCAGGTTCCTGGGCACTTGTACTGAGTCCTCAGAAAACTCAAGGTAGCTTCGGGCCTGTCGGCATGCTTCAGGAGTCTAAGGGAAGAAGAGTGGAGATTTGTTATTAAAGCCTATAAAGATATACAACTATTATGTACCTGTAATAATTAAAAATTAACAATTAAAAAAACTGAAATAAAGGGGCGGCGCCTATGGTTCAAAGGGGTAGGGCGCTGGCCCCAAATAGAAGACGTGGATCTCAAACAAATGATCTTTCTGCCATTATCTGTCTTTGGGGAAAATGTGCTGCCACCAAAGTTAGGGTAGTCAGTATAACTCAGGCTTGCTTTCTACTTTAGCCTCTTTTCTCTCTATCCCCTAGAGGACCCAAAAGTCAGGGATCTTTTGCTGACCTCTCCATAGATGCGGAAAGTGCAGGTCTCTTCACCCAACTCAATGGCAGTCACCCCAGGTACTTTTCGGGCCTGCTGGATATTGGCACCATGAGTCCCAATTGCCAGTCCCATGAGGTCCTCTCGCACTGTGAACTCTTCCTGGAATGCTGCTGCCAACTGCTTACTTGTCTGAAAGGAAAAGGCACTGTAGG
The DNA here is from genome assembly GCF_000181295.1 of Otolemur garnettii. Classification (NCBI taxonomy): domain Eukaryota; kingdom Metazoa; phylum Chordata; class Mammalia; order Primates; family Galagidae; genus Otolemur; species Otolemur garnettii. Next base: position 11,728,904 of record NW_003852441.1, on the reverse strand, counting down.
AATCATGGTGGTGGAATAGCAGAACATCAATCTCAAGTACCTGACCCTTTGGCATAACTTAAATAAGGATGTGTGAATGGAAGCCGTAAGAATCACCCTGGAGTCAGCAGACCACTAGGATCTGTGTAGAAAGTTCAGGAACGCTTTTATTTATTTATTTATTTATTTATTTATTTATTTGAGACTGAGTCTCACTTTGTTGCCCTCAGTAGAATGCTAGAGCATCATAGCTCACAGCAACCTCAAACTCTTGGGCTCAAGCAATTCTCTTGCCTCAGCCTCCTGAGTAGCTGGGGCTATAGGCACTTACCACAACGCCCAGCTATTTTTTAGAGATGGGGGTCTTGCTCTAGCTCATGTTGGTCTCCAACTCTTGAGATCAGGCAATCCACTAGCCTTGGCCTCCCAGGGTGCGAGGATTATATAGCTATAAGCCATCATGCCCAGCCAGGAACATTTTTATTATAAGAGGCAGAGTCTCACTTTATTGCTCAAGCTAGAATGCAGTGGTGTGATCGTGGTTCACTGCAGCCTTCAACTCCTGTGCTCAAGCAACCCTCCTGCCTCAGCTTCCCAAGCCCAAGTCGTTGGACTACAAGTACCTGCCATAATCCGGCTAATTTTTCTGTTTTTAGTAGAGACAGGTCTCACTCTTACTCAAGACTGGTCTAGAACTCCTGAGCTCAAATATCTACCCACCTTGTCCTCCCAGAGTACTAGGATTATAGGTGTGAGCCACTGTGCCAGCCACTCAGCCAGGAACTTTTAATTTGAATTCTACCTACCAAATACCAACAGCTTATGGGGCGGTGGTAAAGAAAGTAATAACAGGATTTGCCCAAACTTCTGGGAGTCACTTCTGGCAGCTCTAACACTATCATCCAATTGTGTGATACTGAACAAAACATACTCTTTGGGCCTCTGATTTGTCATCTGCTAAGTGATTACATCTGATCTACCTCATTCTCAAGACTAGCAAGAGGTGGCTCAGTGCCCGTGGTTCAGTGGTTAGGGTGCCAGCCACATACACCAGGGCAGGCAGGTTCAAACCCAACCCAGGCCTGATAAATAGCTACAACAATGACAACAAAATAGCTGGGTGTTGTGGCGGGCACCTGTAGTCCCAGCTACTTGGGAGGTTGAGGCCAGGAGAATCACTTAACCCTAAGAATTTGAGGTTAGTATGAGCCTGTGACACCATAACGCCAGGGCACTTTACCAAGGGCAACATAATGAGAATCTGTCTCAAAAAAACTAGCAAGAGGATTAGATAAGGTTCAAGTGGTACGTTTTCACAAGGTATATGCAAGTGTAATGAACACCTGCCTAAACCAAATATCAACTTTTCCCAAAATAAAACCAAAAAACATAAGTAAAAAGCAAGGAGTTAAAAAAAGCAGAAAACGGGTGGTGCTCATAGCTCAGTGGGTAGGGCGCCAGCCACATACACCCAGGCTGGTGGGTTCGAACCCAGCCTGGGCCAGCTAAAACAACAACTACAACAAAAACATAGGCAGGTGTTGTGGTGGGCACCTGTAGTCACAGTACCTAGGGAGGCTAAGGCAAGAGAATCACTTAAGCCCAAGAGTTTGAGGTTGCTCTGAGCTGTGATGCCACAGTATTCTATCCAGGGTGACACAGTGAGACTCTCTCCTCCCCCCCCAAAAAAACCAAACAGAAAATAAGCCTATGTAACACCACAGCTACACTTACTTTCTTTTTTTTTCTCACTCTGTCACCTTGGGTGATGTGTCATGGTGACATCATAGCTCACAGCAACTTCAAACTCTTGGGCTCAAGAGATCCTCTTGCCTCAGCCTCTGGAGTAGCTGAGACTATAGGTAGCTAATGCCCAGCTAGTTTTTCTATTTTAAGTAGAGGCAGGGTCTTATTACTCTTACTCAGGCTGGTCCTGAACTTGTAAGCTCAAGCAATCTGCCTGCCTCGGTCTTCCTGAGTGTTAGGATTATAGTTGTGAGCCACTGTACCTGGCCTCACTTCATTTCTTAATCAGTTCTTAGTGGGATCTCTGGGTTCAGGAGCCGGAAGACAGGAAAGGTTCTGCAACAGTAAGACCCAAATAGGAAGCACCAAAAAGAAAAAAAATTTGAAATGGGACAGTCCCAGATCACAATCCGCTACTTCCTACATCCAAGGTAGATAGGATTAAATAACAGCAAGAATGTACACCAGGCAAGAAGAGAAAGTTGGGGGGCCAGGTGCGGTGGTTCAACCCTGTAATCCTAGCACTTAGGAAGCCAGTCAGGTGGATCGCCTGAGCTCACTGGTTTGAATCAGTCTGAGACATAGCAAGACTTCATCTCTAGAAATAGCTGGACATTGTGGCGGACGCCTGTAGTCCCAGGTACTTGAGAGGCTGAGGCAAGAGAATCACTTGAACCCAAGAGTTTGTGGTTGCTGTGAGTTATGATGCCATGGCACTTTACTGAGAGCAATAAAGTGAGACTTTATCTCAAAAAAAGGAAAAAAAAATGGCTGGGCGAGGTTGCTCACACCTGTAATCCTAGCACTTGGGACTGCCTATCTCAGGAGTTCAAGACCAGCCTCAGCAGAAGTGAGACCCTGTCTCTACTAAAAATAGAAAAACTCGGCACCCTTAGCTCAGTGGGTAGGGCGCCAGCCACATACACTGGGGCTGGTGGGTTGAAACCCAGCCTGGGCCAGCTAGATAGCTAGGCATTGTAGCGGGTGCCTGTACTCCCAGCTATTTGGGAGGCTGAGGCAAGAGAAGTGCTTACCCTCAAAAGTTTGAGGTTGCTGTGAGCTGTGATGCCATGGCACTCTATCAAGGGTGACAGCTTGAGACTCTGTTTCCAAAAAAAAAAGGCTTGGCGCCTGTAGCTAAGCCGCTAGGGCACTGGGCACATACACTGGAGCTGGTGGGTTTGAACCCGGCCTGGGCCTACCAAACAATAATGACAACTACAACCAAAAACATAGCCGGGCATTGTGGCAGGCAGCTGTAGTCCCAGTACTTGGGAGGCTGAGTCAAGAAAATCACTTAAACCCAAGAGTTTGACGTTGCTGTGAGCTGTGATGCCACAGCCCTCAGTTGAGGGTGACATAGTGAGACTCTGTCTCAAAGAAAAAAAAAAAAAGAGGACATTGGAAAAAGATACTAAGTTTTTGTTTTTGAGACAGAGTCTCACTATGTCACCCTCAGTAGAGTGCTGTGGCCTCAGAGCTCATAACAACTTCAAACTCTTGAGTTTAAGTGATTCTCTTGCCTCAGCCTCCCAAGTAGCTGGGACTACAGGAGCCTGCCACAAGGCCCAGTTATTTTTTTTGTTGTTGTTGCTGCTGTTTGGCAGGCCCTGGCCAGGTTCAAACCTGCCAGCTCCAGTATATGTGGCCAGTGGCCTAGCCACTGAGCTACAGGCACCAAGCCAAAATACTAAGTTGAATGTTCAAAATCACTAAGGGAAGGAAGGGAGAAGATCTACAATGACTTACAAGTGTCTTCTAGATAAGTTTCCTAAGGGTTTTATTCCTTAACCTGCCTAATAGTTTCAAAGATGTTTACTGTATTACTTTTTATCCTTTATATTTATACAATCAATATTTTATTTTATTTATTTATTTCTGAGACAGTCTCACTTTGTTATCCTTGGTAGAATGCTATGGCATCATAGCTCACAGCAACCCCAAACACCTGGGCTTAAGTGATTGTCTTGCTTCAACCTCCCAGATAGAACTATAGGAGCTTCCCACAACGCCTGGCTATTTTTAAAGATGAGGTCTTGCTCTGGGCTCAGGTTGGTCTCGAACCTTTAAGCTCAGGCAATCTACCCATCTTGGCCTCCCCAAGTGCTAAGATTAGAGGTGTGAACCACCGTGCCCAGCCCATAGTCAATATTTTAAAATAACTTTTAGGAACGAAACAACAAACAAAAGGGAAGATTTCTTAAAAGCAAGGACATGTGCCTCTTAAGACTTTGCACCAATGGCTAACTTAGCGTATTTAGTACACTTTACCACATAGATTAATACAGCCAAGTTCTGGGAGAGCTAAATATTCTAGCTTTTGTTATCATAAAACCTGCTTATTGGGGCTGGGTGTTGTGGCTCATGCCTATAATCCTAGCATGTGGGAAGCCAAGGCAGGAGGATCTTTTTTTTTTTTTTGAGTCAGAGCCTCAAGCTGTCCCCTTGGGTAGAGTGCTATGGCTTCACTGCTCACAGCAACCTCCAACTCCTGGGTTCAAGCAAGTCTCCTGCCTCCGCCTCCCAAGTAGCTGGGATCACAGGTACCCGCCACAACGCCCGGCTATTTTTTGGTTGCAGCTATTATTGTTGTTTGGCAGGTCCGGGCTGGATTTGAACCCGCCACCTTAGGTGTATGTGGCTGGCGCCTTAGCCGCTTGAGCCACAGGCGCCGAGCCAGGAGGATCACTTAAGCTCATGAGTTCAAGACCAGCCCAAGAGTGAGATCCTGTCTCTAAAAAATATGCAGGTACTGGCTCAGCGCCCATAGCACAGTGGTTACAGAGCCACCCACATACACCCAGGTAGGCAGGTTCAAACCCAGCTTGGGCCAGCTAAACAACAACTGCAACCAAAAAATAGCCAGGTGTTGTGGCAGATGCCTGTAGTCCCAGCTACTAGGGAGGCAAAAGAATCCCTTTAGCCCAAGAGTTTGAGGTTGCTGTGAGCTGTGACACCATGACACTCTACCCAGGGTGACATAGTGAGACTTTGTCTCAAAAAAAAAAAGGCAGGTATTGTGGTGTGCGCTGGTAGTCCCAGCTACTAGGGAGGCCTAAGCAAGAGAATCACTTGAGCCCAAGAGTTTGAGATTGCTGTGAGCTATGAGGCCAGATCACTCTACTGGGGGCAAAAAAGTGAGACTCTATCTCAGGAAAAAAATGAAAATAAAAACCTGCTTATTTGGAACTAAAACAGATATAGTTTGTGTAATCTGAGGGTAATGGCAAATTTTTCCCTACTAGTACCCTGAGCAATATCCTGGGAGAAGTTAAAGATTGCCATGACCCAGAATGCCATGACCCAGAATTCGCACGATTAATTCACTTAAATGGCAACAGATATTTATACACACACACACACAAAAATATACACACATACCAAAAAAAAAAAAAAAATACACACAAGCACACACACACCCTACTCTTTTAGAAAGGTATAATTCCTAGGAAAAAGAAACCTGACAATTACAGGATCTAAGAACTCAAAAACCCCTAAAGAAATACTCTAATCTACCTACCTCACAGATGAAGATTAACTCAGTGAAATCAAATGATTTGCCAAAGGACAATCATTTGACAAAGCAAGACTTAGGATTCCAAGTCCAGTGGTATTCCCAGTGTACAAATGGTTCTCAAATATATCCTGTCAAGTTGTTTGGTTTCCAGAGGTGATTTAGGGGTGTCAGTGGAGGTAAGAGCCATGCCCCCATTTTCCACTTTTGGACAGAGTTGCTCTGATTGATCGTTTTATGCATTGTGCTTCCAAGTAAAATTTCACTTGATAAAGAGTCCCATCGCTAAAAAAAAATTTGAAAAAACTACACTATAACATAATGGAGTTCTGCCATCTGGAGGAGTCTGGGATATAACAATTGACCCAGGTTTAATGACCCAGAAAAAAGCCTAGTCTTTTTGTACTGTAAACACAAAAGCATGGGTAGAAGATGGGGCAGGAAGAGAGGAGGACAATACCTTTCAACAGTAGAAAGTGGAGCCAAAACTTACCTCTAGATGTTTGGTAGCTTCTTCATTACGGGACATGAGTAGCAGTTTGGTGCGCAGGCTTCGGAAATGCATATCACCCAGCAGAGATGCCCGCTTCACAGGGGCTTCTGTGGTTGACTAGAAAGAAATCAATGGGAAAGTCATTAAAACTGACTTTGAATACATACTGGGCAAGAGCCAAGGACTAGGAATCAGGATACCTGAGTCCCTGGAAAGGAAATAAAGCTAGGGAAGAGGGATATCATTGTCAGTCTCACAAGGGCTGACTCTATGAATGCCTAAGGGAAGTGGTTTTAGATAGCAAGCAAGGAGCAAGCATAAGGTGAGTCTATTTTTGAAAGTCTAAATATCCCAGGGAAGGTCCCCAACCAAGACTGCAATATACCAGGTTAAAAAACAAAATAAGGTCATACATGAGGAAGACTAAGGAAAGGTAGGGCTACCTGGGCCTGTAGGAATCAAGAACAATAAAGTCCTCTCTGATAAACAGATAAGCACATTTTGGCTCCACCTTTTCTGCAAAGAAGTTAGAAGGGGAAAAGGAAATTTGTTGAAGGGGCTTATGTGAAATTCAGACAGAATAAACTCACCAGAATGAAAAGCTCACTATTGGTGATGTTGAGAAAGATGCAGTTGGCTCCCAGTGCTTTCTTGAACTCTTTATGGACATTTTCATTAGAGCAGCTGCATAGAAAAAGTAAAGTGCTCAGAGAACAGACTGTGATGAAGAGTTCAGGGGAGGGCTAGGCCTGGTGGCTCACACCTATAATTCTAGCACTCTGGGAGGGAAAGGTGGACGGACTGCTTGAGCTCAGAAGTTCAGAGACCAGCCTGAGCAAGAGTGAGACCCTGTCTCTAAAAATAGCTGGTCGGCTCGGCGCCTGGGGCTCAAGTGGCTAAGGCGCTGGCCATGTACACCTACGGTGGCAGGTTCGAATCCCCAGCCCGGGCCTGCCAAACAACAATGATGGCTGCAACCAAAAAATGGCCAGGCATTGTGGCGGGCGCCTGTGGTCCCAGCTACTTGGGAGGCTGAGGCAGGAGACTCGCTTGAGCCCAGGAGTTGGAGGTTGCTGTGAGCTGTGATGCCATGGCACTCTACCCAGGAGGATAGCTTGAGGCTCTATCTCAAAAAAAATAAATAAATAAAAACAGCTGGTCATTGTAGCAGGCACCTACAGTCCTAGCTACTCAGGAGGCTGAGGTAAGAGGATCACTTAAATCCAAGAATTTGAGATTGCTGTGAGCTACGATGCCATAGTACTCTACCGAGGATGACAGAGTAAGACTGTCTCGAAGGAAAAAAAGAGTTCAGGGGAGAAAAGAGCAGGTCTGAGAAAATAAGAGAGACCTTGGTTACAGAATAGGAATAGGGAAAGAGAGGAGCTGACAGTCTTAACTAGCAAAAAGGGTATTAGTAGAGAGACAAGGGAACAACCAGAAAAAGACTACAAAGTGGGGTAGAGTGACTCATGCCTATAATCCTAGCACTCTGGAAGGCTAATACAGGAGGATCCCTTGAGCTCAGGAGTCCAAGACCAGCCTGAACAAGAGTAAGACCCTATCTCTACTAAAAATTAAAAAAAGCTAGGTAGTGTATTGGGACATCTTTAGTCCCAGCTACTTGGGTGGCTGAGGCAGGAGGATCATGTGAACCCAGGAGTTTGAGACTACTGTGAGCTGGGCTGATGTCACAGCACTCTAGCCTGGGCAATGGAGTGAGATTCCATCTCAAAGGGAAAAAAAAAAAAAAAGACTACAAAATGTGAGGGGGGCCTGGGAGAAATGAAGCCAGAGATTAGGGGCATAAAGAGCTCCCCACCACCACCATTTATAACACTCACGCCTCTCTCAGATCCTCAGGCACAGCCATGGTAACTTTGAAGAAGCTACCTTTGGTTGCAAGGGGATTGGGATTAACTGGCCGAAGTCGCTCTAGGGTAACAATCTCATTGTAGGTGGCGTCGCAGGCAGCATATTCAATGACATAGAACTAACAGAGGGAAAAACAGAAAACTGGTGATGACCTGAGCATTTATCTCCCACCTTTCTATGAATAAAATATTTGTTTCAATAGTTTGCCAAAGGCTTTCACAATTACTCAATTACTCACATCTCCTTTCATCATCCTCACCCGGGCCAGCCACCAGCCACAAGGTTCCTGTTCATTGGCTCGAGAATAAACCTGAAGAAAAGATGAAAATAGGTGGCACCTGTGACTCAAGGAGCAGGGCGCTGGCCCAATATACTGGGGATGGAGGATTCAAGTCTGGCCCCAGTCAAAGTAGAACTATCCAAAAACATTAAGAATGGAATAAGCATTAAGATATTTGTGGCTTGGCGCCTGTGGCTCAAGTGGCTAAGTCACCAGCCACATACACCTAAGGTGGCAGGTTTGAATCCAGCCTGGGCCTGCCAAACAACGACAGCTGCAACCAAAAAATAGCCGGGCGTTGTGGCAGGCACCTGTGGTCCCAGCTA
>NW_003852441.1:11715358-11717835 GCF_000181295.1 Otolemur garnettii | reverse complement strand
GATGTTTGAGGCCAGGTTCAGTGGCTTATGCCTGTAATCCTAGCACTCTGGGAGGCTGAAGAGGGAGGATCCCTTGAGCTCAGGAGTTCAAGACCAGCCTGGTCTCTACTAAAAAAAAGTAAAAAATTTGGGCAGCGCCTGTGTGGTTCAGTGGGTGGGGCACTGGACCCATATACCAAGGGTGTTGGGTTCAAACTCAGCCCTGACCAAACTGCAACAAAAATAACAAAAATAAAAATAATAAATAAATAAACAAATAAAAAGAAAGGAGTGGAATTCCATGGCTCTTACCTCCACCTCATCTCCTTCTGTGATCTCCTTATTATAGTCAGCTGGAGGTGGAAGCCGGACATCACCAAAAGGAATCTGTCTCTCACTCTGCCAACTGAAAAAGAAACAATGATATAACAATGATATAAAAGTTTATTCAGATGGATGTGTTTGCCCATTTCTTTAGGAAGGGGTTATTGCCTCAGTTAGGTGATTTCCACTCTCTTTGGTAAGTACATGCTAAACCCCAGGCCCTGCTCCATAGTGGTATCTTCAATCTCCTGTTAAGAGTCTAAACAGTGAATCAAATGCCCCCACCCTCACCAAATTCTTGGCCCTTTTCTCTCCTGGGATCCATATAAGTCGCCCACCCAAACCTTTGGCTCTCCCCCATCTATTACATGCCTCATAGGACTCAGCTGCCCCCTCTTCTCCACTCTCCTTCTAGGACCTAGTATGCTGGATTCTCTATTCCCAAGGTCTTACTTGTTTTCAAAGAAGATGGTGACAGAGTCTTCATGGACATCCTTCACAAAGCCCTAGAATGGATTTTAGAAAAAAGTAAAAAATATAAAATGACATTTTACCACCAGCTGAGCCAGTAAGGGAGCAATGACAGTGGAAAGCCTTCTTTTTAACTTAATCTTTTGTTTTCTTCTTTAGCACTGGCAGGACACAGAGCAATTTTTTTTTTTAATTTTTATTTTTTGAGACAGAATCTCACTCTGTCGCCCTCAGTAGAGTCCGTGGTGTCTTGGGTCACAGAAACCTCAAACTCTTGGGCTTAAGCGATTCTCTTGCCTCAGCCTCCCAAGTAGCTGGGACTTCAGGTGCCTGCCACAACACTTGGCTATTTTTTTGGTTGCAGTTGTCATTGCTGTTTAGCTGGCCTGGGCCAGGTTCAAACCCCCCAGAATGGCCAGTGCTGTAACCACTATGCTACAGGCATCAAGCCCAATTATTATTATTTTTTCAATCTTTTTTTGGAAAGCTTTATTTTTTGTTATTATTGAACAAATTTTTTAATTTTTCATTCATAAAATTGGAAAGCTTTAAACAAGAGTTTTAGATAAGAACACAAATAGTCCAAAAATGGCCAGAAAGGCTATATTGGGTAAAGAAAAATATGAGATAAAGAGAAAGGAAATGACATTTGGATGGAAAGAGATTTATGTGGCAAAATCCAGAAATAAGATCCAGAAATACAAGGGGAAGTAGTACCTGCATCAAAATAAGCAAGAAATTGGTGGTCTACTCAGACTCTCACAGGGCCCCTGTCTGTCTCCTGTTGTGCTGAGCAGCCGCCAAAGTTCAATTAAAATACCAATGACATTCAGCAAGGCTAAGAATATCCCATGAGACAGTGTAAGGCTGTCCTGGGACACCTAGAGGACATCAGGTCTGTCAAGAGGGAGAAGAGTATTGCTTCCCCATGATAGCAAGAGACCAAAGCAGACCTGGTGCCATGAGACCTGGGTCCTAAGAGAATAATCAGAACACTGAAGAGATTGAAAATGACGAACACAATTTAGAGAAGGAGAAATCAGGATTTGAAAGATGTCATATTATTAAAGAATGACACTGCTAAGAATTTGAAAAGGATAATACAATTTACAGAAGACCCCAATTTTCGGCTGAGCGAGGTGGCTTGTAATCCTAGCACTCTGGGAGGCAAAGGTGGGCGGAGTACCTGAGCTCACAGGTTCAAGACCAGCCTGAGCAAGGCTACTCAGGAGGCGGAGGCAAAACAATCACTTGAGCCCAAGAGTTGGAGGTTGCTGTGAGCTTTGACACAATGACACTCTACCAAGGTGACAGGGTGAGACTGTCTCAAAAAAAAAAAAAAGACAACCCCAATTATGAGATTATGACAAGAAAGGTACAGGGATGCCAGGTGCAGTAGCTCAGGCCTGTAATCCCAGTGCTTGGAAGGCCAAGGTGTGTGGATTACCTGAGCTCATAGGTTTGAGACCAGGCTGAGCGAGAGCGAGACCTCACAGCTCGGTGCCTGTAGCTCAGTGGCTAGGGCGCCGGCCACATACACAAGAAGGTGGCAGATTCAAATCCAGCCCGTGCCTGCCAAACGACGACAACTACAACCAAAGAATAGCAGGGTGTTGTGGCGGGCCCCTATAGTCCCAGCTACTTGGAAGGCTGAGGCAAGAGAATCGCTTAAGCCCAATAGTTTGAGGTTGCTATGAGCTGTG
>NW_003852441.1:11705219-11715254 GCF_000181295.1 Otolemur garnettii | reverse complement strand
GTAGCCTATAGTCCCAGCTACTTGGGAGGCTGAGACAAGAGGATCACTTGAACCCAGGAGTTCAAGGTTGCCGTGAGCTATGATGCAACGGCACTCTACCAAGGGTGACAAAGAGAGAGACTCTGTCTCAAAAAAAAAATTTGTGAATGGAGTATTGATCAAAGTTCATTTTTTACCTACGGACATCCAGTTATTCCAGTACTGTTTGTTGAAGACTATCCTTTCTCTGCTCAACTGCCTTTTCACTTTTTTTTTGCAGTTTCAGGCCAGGGCTGGGTTTGAACCCGCCACCTCCAGCAAATGGGGCCAGTGCCCTATTCCTTTTTCACTTTTGTCAAAAATCAAGAAGCAAAATTAATGAATTTATGTATAAGGACAACAGACCAATGATTAGTGGAGGACTTCTGGCAGTGACGAAAATGTACATTACTTGATTGTGGTGAGAGTTTTACAGTATACACACATGTCAAAACTTAACAAACTACAGAACAAGAAAATAAAATGTAGACTATCAGACAAGAACTATTCTTGAGCTTGGTCACTACAGACACATGCTGAGCTTAGAAAACATGAAAAATGCACTGGAGAAGATACAGCTCCCACCTCACCAAATTGGTCAATCATAAACACTTATGGGCCATGTGTGCAGCTCATGCCTGTAGAACTATAATTCTCCCAGAGGCCAAGGCAGGTGGATTACTTGAGCTCAGGAGTTCAAGACCAACCTGACCAAGAGTAAGACCCCCCATCTCTACTAAATAGAGAATAGCTGGGCATGGTGGCACGTGCCTGTAGTCTCAGCTACTCAGGAGGCTGGGACAAGAGGATTGCTTGAGCCCAGAAGTTTGAGGTTGCTGTGAGATATGAAGCCATGGCATTCTATCTGGGGCAAAAGAGTGAGACTCTGTCTAAAAAAAAAAAAAATCATAAACACTTACCATGTTCTTGTTGCCTAATGATGGGAATATCTAAACCTGAAATTTACTTTTTTTTTTTTTGCAGTTTTCGGCCGGGGCTGGGTTTGAACCCACCACCTTCGGCATATGGGGCCAGCGCCCTACTCCACAGGCACCACCCTAAAACTCACTTTTGATACAAGCCATGTTTCTCTTCTTTAGGCATAGTCTTGCTATGGAATCCATTTCCTTCTTAGAGCCTTACTACTACCCAAGGCATGAGTACTTCCTAGCCTCTTTTTTACCCATGCTTTTTCTGACATTCTCTTCTCTAGAAATGTTTTTCCATTCTTTGTAAAGATTCAATACTTACTCCTACTATTCTCTACTCAAGTCTTCTGGAGAAATTTTACTCCCCTGAGTCCCTCTTCCCTTTTGGGTTCTTCCCTTAGCTCCTGCTCAAGTACCCTTCTTTAAACTTCCACAACCACTTAATATTTTACCCCTTCCCTTTTCTTCTCCCCTTCATTAAGGGTTCATCTGGATTTCTAGAAATATTTTGTTGTTGCTACCTTTTTTTTGAGACAGAGTCTCACTTTGTCACCCTCAGTAGAGTGCCACGGCATCACAGCTCACAGCAACCTCAAACTCTTCGGCTCAAACAATTCTCTTGCCTCAGCCTCCCAAGTAGCTGGGACTACCGGCACCCACAGCAATGCCCGGTTATTTTTAGAAACAAGGTCTTGCTCTTGCTCAGGCTGGTCTCAAACCTGTGAGCTCAGGCAATCCACACTCGGACTCTCAGAGTGCTAGAATTATAGGCGTGAGCCACTGTGCCCAGCCCTAAAATATTTTAACTAGTATCTTCAGCAGACTTTATCCAATTCTTTACCCAAAATATCTATCTTCAAGCCTTAGAAGAAGTTTATCAAAACAGAATTACCTCTTCTCAAAACACTTTAAGGACATGGTATAAGTGGAAAAGAGAGAGATAAAGAAGAGAACCATTTGCATACCTCATTTGTAAAGAGATTCCCACATCTAGATATACCTATCGTTCTAATCCAATTCTCTACCGTGTTGGGGTTGATGCTCAGGGAGAATTGCAGTATTGCCATTTTTTTCCCAGCTACCATGATTTCTAAGGCAGAAATGTAAAGCTTAGAATGAAGTCATACCTCACATCACTGAGTAGATCAACCAAATGTCACTTGCTCTTATACCTGCAGAGTATTTTTCCTTCAATAATTCTTCAAAAATAGCTCTCTCCCCAACTTCATATTCCAATCCTGGCTCTGGCTCCTTAATTTCACCCATTGGTACCAGATACGAGTTTTTTTCCTCTTAGGATACAGGTGATGGACTGTGAACTTCAAGTTCTGCTCAGACTATGCTCATGGGGAAAAGAAGCAGGTAAGGGAAAAATGAGCAGGTGAAGGCAAGAGTGGGTCAGTGGAATGTTAGAAAGCAACCTAGATCCAGAAGTTGACTTGATTCAGGGGCCACAGCACATCCTGGCTTTGGCTCTGCAGCCTAGCATCAGGCTGAGAGAAGAAAAAAGAGCCCTAGGTTCCTAGGTACTTCCATTTCCTCAAATTAGAAGCTATGAAATTAGTCCCCACCTTCACTCTGTCTTCTAGTCCTGAGCACTCAAAGAAAGGATAGTGTCCAAGGAGAAAAGCAGGTTAAAAACCATGTCTATAGATGAGGATGCCATATTCATTAGGAAAGGAAGGGGAATAAGGATATCCAGGCAAGGTCTGCAGAGTAGGATGACTATGTCCTGGAAGGTGAGTAAATATTTCATTTGGGAGAATACAACTCTAAGAATAAAATATACTAACTTCTGACAAAAAAGAAAGGGTTGGAGGGATAGGTACAAAATAACTTAAATACCAGATCTGACATTTGTGGCAGTTCTATTCTGTAAGAAAACCAGCAACAGGACTCTATTCTGTAAGAGGAGAAAGGGACTTTCCCAAACTTACAGTTCTAGAAGCAGTATAAACATTCCTTGACCCACACCAAAGTTTGCTGAGTCATGAATATTAAATCAGTAGCAAGGTCAGAATGGATAAGTATCTATATGGCTCTGAGTGAAAGAATAGTCTGAATTGGGCGGCGCCTGTGGCTGAGTAGGGCGCCAGCCCCATAAGCCGAGGGTGGTGGGTTCAAACCCACACGGGCAAACTGCAACAACAGCAACAAAAGAAAATAACTGGGCCTTGTGGCAGGTGCCTGTAGTCCCAGCTACTCAGGAGGCTGAGGCAAGAGAATTGCCTAAGCCCAGGAGTTAGAGGTTGCTGTGAGCTGTGACGCCACAGCACTCTACTAAGGGCAATAAAGTGAGACTGTCTCAAAAAAAAAAAAAAAACCAAGAATAGTCTGAATTTAGGGATTTGTAGGGATTTGTTTTTAACTGAGACATGGGATAGAAAATGCTAACATAAAATCCACATTACAGCCTGGTGCCCATAGCTCTTGTGGCTAAGGTGCTGGCCATATACAACAGGGCTGGCGGGTTTGAACCTGGTCTAGGCCTGCTAAACAACAATGACAACTACAACAAAAAACAGCCAGGCATTGTGGCAGGCACCTGTAGTCGCAGCTATGTGGGAGGCTGAAGCAAGAGAATCGCTTAAGCCCAAGAGTTTGAGGTTGCTGTGAGTTGTGACACCAGAGCACTCAACTTAGCAGGTGACCTAAGTGACTCTGTCTCAAAAAAATAAAAAAACTTAAATCCATATAACCTGGTTTTCAGGTTAACTACAAACTGAATCAGAGTGCCCTGTTCCCCCATTCACTCAATTCTATCACTGCCAAAGACCACAGGAGAAAAAGGAAAGATTCAGAGAGACTTTCTGCTAGACACTTATACATGGAACAGGAAATAAATCCCTTTCCAGCCATTTCATACAGTTAATTTGAACTGGATACCCATCACTTCCAGCTGTGCATTACCTTCATGCTTCCCAGAAGAAAAGCAAATATCATACCTTGATATAGGACTCAATTTACTTAGAACCCAGAATCTAAGGTTGGGAAGGAAGAATCCAGTTGAAGGACAAGATACTGGGGAGAATAGGAATAACATCTTACAAGGAAGGGTATTTCAACAAAGATAATGCAAGTTTGGGAGAATGTAAGAAGACAAATGTGCTCTATCAGAACCAGAAAGGAATTAGAAATGCATCCTTGCTGTCACAAGGGCTATAGTGCAATGGCCTTAGCCTAGCTCATAGCAACCTCAAACTCCTGGGGTCAAGCAATTCTCTTCCCTCAGCCTCTAGAGTACCTGGAACTAAGGATGAGTGCCACCATGCCCAGAAGCTTATTTTCCTATTTTTACTAGAAACAGGTCTCTCTTGCTTAGGATGGTCTCAAGCTCCTGGCCTCAAGTGATGCTCTCATCTTGGCCTCCCAGAGTGCTAAGATTACAGGCCAAAATTAGACTTTTTGCCCAAGAAAACAGAAATGCTATGGAGGCAGACTAGAAGAAAAAGTTCCAAGAGTAAGGAAACTATGCAGAAAATGGCAAAAGAGATCAACTAGAAGCTTCCTTCAGCTAGACAAGGAATAAACTGGTACCTAAGGATTACACAGGAATACAGAAATAGGAAAATTAAAAGTCAAAGACTTGAATTGAGAGGATACGTTAAGACAGATTTCAGTACCCACAGGCTCTAGATATGAGAAAATCTGGTGAGGGAAGTAAGACAAAAATAGATAGGCATTCAGAGTGAGTAAAAAATGACTACAATGAATTAAAGTATGGCAAAAACCATTCAAAGGCAAACACAAGATCCTTTGCAGTTATAGTAAAATGACTTTGCAGGGAAGGAGTCAGAGAAACTCATTTCCAAGGGTGTGAGAAGGTAGAGAGGTCTATTATGGGGGGGAAGAGCTGAGAAGAACTGAAAGGAAGGGGACTCTTCTCACAAGTGATAGTGATATTATGAAAAGATACCTCTTCTCTGTCTCGTCACAGTGAAATCAAAGAATGAGAGATAACAGTCTCTGGCTCAACTTCACACATAAAGTCCAAAAGAGGTTTGGAATAGCAAGAGTCACACAAACAAAAACTCTTGGGAGGCAAGGAAGTTTCTCTCTGGCTTAATCTAAGTAGGAAAAAAAATGTCCTAGAAAATTCAGATTCAGGGTAGAAAAAGAAAGTGGTAGTAGAAAGGGCTCTAAGGAACTAAATCTTAGGCAAAGGAGCAGCTCAAATAAGCAAGGGTCTTTCAAAGACAGTCCTATTCTCTTTCCAAAAAAGATTCCCAAATTGGGAGAGTTGGCCATAAGTCTTCTAGAAGTGGAAATCCTTAAGAGGATCAAGAGAAGGAATCCTCACAAAAATTCCCTTTCAGAACTCATGAATATGAAGCTTGCACTCCTCAAGATGAAAAAACTGTATGAATGATCTAAATGTATCTAAGGTTAAAGTAAGATATCAAATACAAATCCATTCCTAGGTAGAATGGTAAACCAACTGGCCTTGGAATAAAGAGTTGGTGGGATAGAGATTCCAGAAAAGATGCCACATTATGGCTGGTTGGGAGGGAACTGGACTGATACAATCCAGATTTCCTGAGGTCAAAGATGCTAAATGTCATAAATGGATGTTGACCGTTTCTCCTTGGGTTGGGAACAAGAATGTAAGATGAAGAACCGGATGAGTGTTCCCCAGCAGTAAGCAGAGGCCTCTCTGAAGAAGATAAAAGGATTTAATATGGGCCTTTTCAAGGGGGTCAAGTGGAAGAAGAAAGAGAATTTTCCCTGTGCTTGGACTGTGGGGAAGATATGATTAAGGGCTAAGGTATATCTTCCACTAAGAAACAGGGAAAGTCAATTAGAAGCTGGGTAAAGACGTCTCTCCTAGGGGGCAGGGAGCACCGATCCAGGCACAATAATACCCTAAAGTTCACGCTCCTTAAGATGGGGGTAAAAGAAAGTGTAATACAAGGGTCAAAAGTAAGAAGAGGGTTAACTCCCAGCGGTCTCCCTGGGAGGGCTGCGGATGGGAGCGTGGGTCTGAGGTTCTAAAGGACAGGACTTAGTTCCAGAAGCTCGATCCCACCCCACTCTTCCCTGCACCAGCTGGGGGAGAAGACTAAAAACGGGTGTCCCTGGTCGGCGCGCCGCCTCACCTTGTAGAAGGCCCCGTTGGAGCCGCGCACCTCGACGGGCAGTCCCGGCTCCACATCCCCCCCAGAGGCCAGGCCGCCCATGGCGCCGCCACCGCCTCCAACTCCCCCGGCGGCGGCTGCAGCAGCAGTCTGAGTGCGGGCTGGGCCAGGCCCCCGGCGTCTCCCCGGAGGAGGAGCCGGAGGGGGAGCAGCGGGGGGCGGGAGACGGGCCGGCCCCACGGCGGCCCTGCCACAGCCAACAAGCAGGGGGCCGGGGCCGGGCCGCTCCCCGTCCGCCGCCGCCTTGGTCTCCGCCACCGTGAGGTAAACGGCGACCGCCGCCGCTGCCTTCGTCACCTCAGCTTCCGCCCGCCGCCGCCCCCGCTGCTGCCTCAGTCCCGGGACCCGCGGCTGCCGCTACCGCTCCAAGGCCTCCACCTCCCCCTGCCGCCGCCGCCGCCTACTGCGCAGGCGCGCCGGGCACCCGCCCGCCGCGCGCTGGGCCCCGAGGGCCACCGCGCAGGCGTCAAGGCTGGCGACCCAGCTCGCGCTCCCCAGCGCATCAGGGTTTCCACATTCCCTTTCACTCTCTCACGCCCCCTCCTGGTCGCTTGCTTGCGCTTGCGCAAAACAAGATTAGCCCTCTTTCTTCGCCATCCTACCCCTCCACTGCCCCATCTCTTCCTTGCCCGCCCCACAACACTGAGAGCTAACCAATCGCGGGGAGGGAGGGGCTAGGCGCTCTCTGCCGGATTGGACTTCAGCTGCTAGTCAGACCACACCCACTCCAGCCGCGTCGAGCCCCGCCGAGCTCCGGCAAGTTAGGGATGGGCATGCGCCTGAATGACTGCTTGGTCACTATCCCCCACCTTTGTCTTTTTCGTGCGCAAGCTCCAAAGAAAAAAAAGAGGAGTCGAAAAGCAAAAAGTGCGGGTGCGCAAGTCCAGAGCTTTACTGTCCCTGCACATGTAATTAAGCATCGTTCGCTGTGTACTGCAGATTTGAGTGCCAGAAGTTCTTTCCTTGAGAAGCTTCGGATATAATGCAAGGTTAAAGAATAATCTCAACGCAATAACGAACAGCAGATGCAACTTAGATTGTCACAAGATTCCACATCTAAATGCCGAAGAAAATTTGTCATAGAGTAAAGGGGATAGCGGGAAAACTTTAAATCTTTTCTTTCTCTTCCTCTTAACTCCGAAATATTTTCCAGGAAACACTAAGATTCTTGAACTAAGATATGTATTGTTTGGGTAGAAGTGAGTAGTAAAAAAGTACAGAAATTAGAATCATAGACATTTACTTAATTAGCAAATACCCTTCTCCCACCACATTCCAATCACTGTGTACTTAAAAAGACAAATCATGGTCCGTGATTCCTTGGAATTTATAACATACTAGGGAAAGGGCAGACAAGCATATAAATTCGTATAGTTCGATTGAAGATGTCATAAAGGCCGGACATGGTGGCTCATGCCTGTGGTCCTTACACTTTGGGAGGACCAGGCAGAAAGAACTAAGAAGAGGGAAAACAAGTAATACAACAATGCAGAGGAGCAGAAAGAACACGACCTTTGGGAAATCATTAGTTCAAATAGCTGAACTAGAGAGCTGCAGGAAGCTAAATTGTGAGGGCTTTAAGTCAGGTTAAGGAGATGCCTTTTAGTTTATCAATAATGGAAAGCCACTGAAAGATTTTGAGCAGTTGCATAAGATAAAATTTTCGTCTTACAATTCTGAAGAATAGATTGAAGAGTAAGAGTGGTCCCAATGTTAGTGAGACCTGTGAGGAGCTGTTGCAGATGAAAGCTGCTGAGGACCTACCTGGACTAGGGCTCTGGGCAATAGAAGTACAGCATCCATAAATTAGAGCCCGTTAAAAGCAGAATCACCAAGAATTGGTGATGGAGGTGGGGTGAAGTAAGAAAACAGTTAAGATGTAGGCGGGACATAAGACAACTCTTACATTACTAACTTTGGTTACAGAGTAAATGGTGGTGCCAATCATTGAGAAAACACAGGAGACAAAGGTGATGAGTTTAAGTTTATTTTACTCTCTGAGTCTGAGGGGTCTGTGGGCAACCTAGCAACCTCAAACTCCTGGGTCTTTATTCAGATAGAGACAATCCCTTGTCTCCAACAGATTTCTCTTTCAGTTCCCAATCTAAATATAATTTCCTTAGTCTCCCACTTTACCCACACTAGGTTAGGTCTCCCCACCTCCCTATGCCAAATCATCCTGTACTTCTTCATGGCACTCATCATAGTTGTGGTATTAATAATTTGTCTAGTCTTTTGCCAAACTATAAGTTCTGTGAGGTTAAAGACCTGTTCGATGCCTGTCCCCACTACTGTATACCTAGTACCCGCATAGTTCCTTACACAGCAAACAGCAAATGCATAAAGGAATGAATGTCCTGTAGGTTAATGGATATACAAGTATGGGGTCCAGGAGTGGTCTGGGGCAGACAGGTGCAATCACCAACATATTAGTGTCATAGTTAAGCCATAAGAGAGGCTGGGTAGGCTCAGTGCCTATAGCTCAAGTGGCTAAGGTGCCAGCCACATACACCAGAACTGGCAGGTTCAAATCCAGCCCTGGCCTGCCAAACAACAATGACAACTACAACCGAAAAATAGCCAGGCATTGTGGTGGGCCCCTGTAGTCCCAGCTACTTGGGAGGGTAAGGCAAGAGTATCATTTAAGCCCAGAGTTTGAGTTGCTGTGAGCTGTGACACCATAGCACTCTACTAAAGACACTATAGTAAAACTACCTCACAAAAAAAAAAAGATCTAATGATACTGAAATCAGAATTTCCTCGAAGAAGTGGCCTAGAGGATCATTCTATAATTAAGCCCACAGTCAACAAGCCTCCCTGCTCCCTCTGTACACACAGAGTTTCCTTATTTAAAATTATTTAATCATTTATTTGTTTTCTACTGGGCAATCCCCTAAAAAATAGGTTCAGAGTGACACCCAGTTTCCAATCTTACTTTACTGCT
Organism: Otolemur garnettii; assembly: GCF_000181295.1. Lineage (NCBI taxonomy): Eukaryota > Metazoa > Chordata > Mammalia > Primates > Galagidae > Otolemur > Otolemur garnettii. The sequence continues at coordinate 11,706,228 of NW_003852441.1, read as the reverse complement.
TCATTCATAAATATGAGCTGACAGCTGAAGATTATAAGACATGGGTGGTGCCTGTGGCTCAAGGGGTAGGGCACCTGCCCCATATACAGGGGGTGGCAGGTTCAAGTCTGGCCCTGGCCAAAAACTGCAAAAAAAAAAAAAAAAAGATTACAAGACATTTCAGGAGTTTCTTAAAAGAAAGAAGTCAAAAGAAACAGATAAAAAAAAAAAAAGCTTAGAAGAAATGAAAACTACACAAGGGGAAAAATATTTTTTTTTTCAAACAAAAAAAGACATTCTAGGCCAGGCACTCTGGGAAGCCAAGATGGATGCATCCCTTAAGCTGAGGAGTTCCAGACTAGCCGTAGCAAGAATAAGACCCCATCTCTACTAAAAATAGAAACCTAGGGTTGGCGCCTGTAGCTCAGAAGCTAGGGCATCAGCCACATATACTGGAGCTGGCAGGTTCAAATCCAGCCCAGGCCAACTACAACCCCAAAATAGCTAGGCATTGTGGTGGGCCCCTGTAGTCCCAGCTACTTGGAAGGCTGAGGCAAGAGAATCCATGGAGCCCAAGAGTTTGAGGTTGTTTGAGCCCAAAAGTTTGATGCCACAGCACTCTACCAAGGGCAACATAATGAGATTCTGTTTCAAAAATAAAAAGAAAAGAAAAAAAAAAAAGAAAGAAAAGAAACCTAGTTAGGCATTATGGAAGGCACCTGGAGTCCCAGCTACTCAGGAGTCTGAGGCAGCAGGATTGCTTGAGCACAGGATTTTGAGGTTGCTGTAAGCTATTATGCCATAGCACTCTAACCAGGGTAACAGAGCTAGACTCTGTCTCTAAATGAATAAATAAATAAATAAAGTAAAATAAAATAAAAACCTATCATAAATATCCTCAAAGATGTAAGAAAAATGGGCGGCACCTGTGGCTCAAAGGAGTAGGCCACCCACCCGACATGCCAGAGGTGGTGGGTTCAAGCCCAGCTCTGGCCAAAAAAAAAAAAAAAAAAAAAAAAAAAAAAAAAAA
>NW_003852441.1:11692950-11694053 GCF_000181295.1 Otolemur garnettii | reverse complement strand
ACTGAGGGTGGTAAGTTTGAACCTGGCCGCAGCTAAACTGCAACAACAGAAACAAAATAGCCAGGCATTGTGGAAGGCGCCTATAGTCCCAGCTACTCAGGAGACTGAGGCAAGAGAATTGCCTAAGCCCAAGAGCTGGAGGTTGCTGTGAGCTGTGACACCACAGCACTCTACGAAGGGCGACAAAGTAAGACTCTGTCTCTAAAAAAAAAAAAAAAAATTATGAAAAAAACCCCCAACAGTTGCACATTGGAACACCATCTAATTCAAAGCACAGAAGTCAAATCAACAGAAGCTTAACAAAGATAAAGAAGCGTTTGGGCTCGGCACCTGTAGCTCAGTGAGTAGGGCACCAGCCACATACACTGAGGCTGGCAGGTTCAAGCCAGCCTGGGACTGCTAAACAACACTGACAACTGCAACCAAAAACATAGCTGGGTGTTGTGGCAGGCGCCTGTAGTCCCAGATACTTGGGAGGCTGAGGCAAGAGAATCTCTTAAGCCCAAGAGTTACAGGTTGCTGTGAGCTGTGTTGCCACAGCACTCTGATGTCATGGCACTCTACCAAGGGTGACCTAGTGAGACTCTGTCTCAAAAAAAAAAAGATAAAGAAGCATTTGAAGATACTAAAGGTTGTGAACAATATTGATTAGCAAATAGGAAAAAAGGTTTATTAGGTAGGGAACATAAGTGATGAGAGGCTATGAAGTTTAAAAAATAGTTGGGAGAGGGCAATGCGTGTGGCTCAAAGAGTAAGGCGCCGGACCCATATGTCGGAGGTGGCGGGTTCAAACCCAGCCCCGGCCAAAAAAAAAAAAAAAAAAAAAAAAAAAAAAAAAAGGATATGAGTTTTGGCTCAGCACCTGTGGCTCAAGCGGCTAAGGCGCCAGCCAGGTTCGAATCCAGCCCGGACCCGCCAAACAACAATAATGGCTTCAACCAAAAAATAGCCAGGCGTTGTGGTGGGCGCCTGTGGTCCCAGCTACTCGGGAGGCGGAGGCAGGAGACTCGCTTGAGCCCAGGAGTTGGAGGTTGCTGTGATCAGTGAAGCCATAGCACTCTACCCAGGGGGACAGCTTGAGGCTCTGTCTCAAAAAAAAAAAA